>NW_024426885.1:34447086-34482853 GCF_017311325.1 Ursus maritimus | reverse complement strand
GGGGGGGGGGGGGGGGGGGGGGGCTGCATCTCCCCCTCCCTCTGTTCCCCTGCTCTCGCTCTCTCTTTCAAATGGCTAAATAAAATCTTTTTTTAAAAAAGGGCTATAGGAAATTATATTAGGCTAAAGGATACTCTAAGTCTATAATAATTAAAATATGGGCTATTATTGCAAGAAGAGACTGGAAATTATTGAAACAATAAAAAATGGTATTTCAAATCAATGGGAGAAGAATTATATAATGGTTCTAATACAAGTGATTAGGGGAAAATTTAAATTAGGTTAAATGCTTATTTCACATCATATTCTAAAATAAATTCCAAGTGGGGCGCCTGGCTGGCTCAGTCAGAAGAGCATGTGACTCAACCTCTGGGTTGTGAGTTCTAGCCCCACATGGGATATAGAGATTACTTAAAAATATAAAATCTTACAGGGCGCCTGGGTGGCTCGGTCGGTTAAACATCTGGCTTGATTTTGGCTCAAGTCACGATCTCACGGTCACGGGATGGAGCCCCAGTGGCAGGCTCTGCGCTCAGCGAAGACTCTGCTTGAGAGTCTCTCTCCTTCCACTCATTCTCTCTCTCAAATAAATAAATCTTTTAAAAAATTAAATAAATAAATAAATAAAATCTTTTAAAACCTTTTTTAAAAAGATTCTCTCCCTTCCCTCTACCCCCCCCCCAAAGAAAATAAATAAAATAAAATCTTGGGGCACCTGGTTGGCTCAGTTGGTGGAGTGTGCAACTCCATCTCGGGATTGTGAATTCGAGCCCCACGTTGGGTGTAGAGATTACTTAAAAAATAAAATCCAAATGAATAAAAATTAAAAAATTTTTTTAAATAAAAATAAATCCCAAGTAGATTAAAAGTCAAATATTCTTTTTATAAAGATTTAATTTATTTATTTGACAAAGAGCACAAGCAAGGGGAGCGGCAGGCAGAGGGAGAAGCAGGCTCCCCACTAAGAAGGAACCCAACAAGGGGCTCGATGCCAGGGCCCCAGGATCATAACAAGAACCGAAGGCAGATGCGTAACCAGCTAAGCCACCCAGGCGTCCCTCAAATGGCAAATTTTTTTAAAGAATAATATTCTGAGTGAAGGTGCTAAAAATGGGTACCCTGGTACTGCAGGTGGGAGTGTAAATTGGCAGAACCCCTCTGGCCATCAATCTGTTATGTACAACACCACACAGTAGATGATATTTGTTACTGTTTCTTTTAATATCTAAAAAGGAGGGCTGGGAAGCTCTTTGAGGACTTCCAGACTGTACAGCAGTTGAAACCTCTAATGCCATTCTATTTTGTAATACTGCCTTATGCATTTCCAGGTTGGTGAGTGGGTGGAGAGTATGAAAAGGTCTGATGGTGGCCTGGGAGATCCCAGGTCGTACTGACCATAGGCCAGAGAGGACCATTTCACTTTGTTGAGGTGATCATGGGCCATAGGTCGTAGCTAAGACTGAGTTCTATGCCAGTCTGGGCCCTGCATGGGGAGACCACCAGGGCCTCGATGCACTTGATACAGGCAGAAGCCCACGTATCCAGCAAGCTGTTTGATTTTGAAGTTCAGCATAACGCTGTGCCCATTGTAGGAAGGAATTAGCAGTATAAGTTGGGGGAAAGAGAATGAGAGAGGTACAACCTTCATTGTCATTGGAAGAGAAGTTCGAGGCCTTCCACAGGCTCACAGGAATAAGAAGGCATGTTAGCTGGCACGCGGACCCCTGCAAGGAAGATACAGGTTTAATGCTTGATATGTGACTCCATGAGGATTGTTCTTCTAATTTTATGGCTGTGGGAGTACCTTTTGGAGTTGAATCCCCTGCTGTATTAGACCATGTCTCCTGGGTTTACATGCGGTAAGCTGTTAGTAACTGTTAAGTCAGGTGTGTGGAGGATATGGCCTGTGTATTTGTGTAGAGATTAAGGAATTAGCCAACCCTCAAGTGAGTAATTTAACAGAGCGTTACAGCCTTCGTCTATTGGTAGGTCTACAGTGAGGAAAGGCTTCCCATATAATAACTCAAAGGGACTTAGCCCTATTGGTTGTTTTGGGCAGTTCTCACTCTGAGAAGCTCTACTGGCTTTTTTTTTTTTTTTTAAATCCCTGTTCCTGAGCTACTCGGATTTCTTGGTGTGAATAGACCAGGGGCATATCTTTAATTGGTATTAGGACTGGTATGAGCCTCAGTATTTGCAGACGTTGTGCGGCTTGCTTGGCGGCCTGGTCCGCCAAGTTATTTCTGTTAGATTCTGTAGACACGTCCTTCGATGTCCCCGAGGGGAACCACAGCCACCTCTGCAGGGTCGTGTACAGCCTCTAAAAGGGCTATTGTTGCAGGTCCGTATTTGATGGAACAGTCATGACCTGTTAATAACCCTCTCTCTTTCCAAGTTGTCCCATTCGAGTGTAGGACTAGGAAAGCACATTTAGAGTCAGTATAGATATTAACCCCAAGGCCTTCTGCCAGTTGTAAAGGTGAGTACTATTAGCTCCGCTTTCTGGACAGACGTATTTGCTGGGAGGCCTTCGGCCTCAAGATCTGGGTTAGACTGACTAAAGCACACCCTGCTTTTCTTATCCCCTTTTCCATGAAACCACTGCCATCAGTCAACCAGTTGTCATCTGCATTATCAAAAGGAGAGTCTTTTAAGTCTGATCTGCTAGCGTAAGCAAGATCAATAACTTCTAGACAGTTATGTTCTCTAGAAGTACGATGGTCAGGTCCAGGCATAGGGGCAGCTGGGTTTAAAGTCTGACAGGTCTTAAAGACCACGTAAGGTGTGTCCAAGAGCACAGCCTGGGATTTAGTCAGTCAGCCCCACGCCCACCCGCCTTCATCCATTGGTGGCCTTTAGTTTCTAAAACACTTTCAACCCGACATGAAGTCATCAGTCAGGGACTGCCCATAGAAAGTTCCAGAGGCTTCCTCTAGCAGGAGGACTGTTGCAGCCACTGCTCAAAGACAAGCCGGCCACCCTTGTGCTACCTTGTTAAGTGGCTTTGAGAAATGGCTGGTCTTGTTTCATTTCCTAATTTCTAGAACTCCCAAAGCGTGGCCCTGTTTCTCGGCTACATATAAAGTGAAAGGTTTTTCTAAATTTGGTAGAGCCAAGGCTGGGGCTGGTTAGCTCTTAATGTTTGAAGGCCATCTGCTGGGCTTTAGTCCAGAGTAAAGGCTCTTCATCAGGGCCCTTCATCGAATCATAGCATGGCTTGGCTAAGAACCCAAATCCAGGAACCCCCGGGCGGCAGAAGCCTGCCCCGCCTAGAGAAGTGTGGAACTGCTTCTTTGTCGTTGGGGCTCAAGATCCGATACCGCTTTTTGTTCTGTCAGCAGATAGAGTACAGTGACCTGGTGTTATTAGCTCATATCCTAAGTATTGTACTTTCTGTTTGGATATTTGTGCCTTGTTAGGGGAGGTGCCAAGAAATCAAGGTTATAGAATTACTGTCAGACAGTTCCTTGGTGGGACTCCAGATTAAAATATCATCCACATACTGAATTATAGTCCCTTGAAGCAAGGATCTATCAGGCCTTTACTAAGTGCAGTCGCAAATAGCTGAGGACTGTCTCTAAATCCCTGGGGCAAGACTGTCCAGGTTAACTGAGCAGCCTGGGGACTTGAAGGTGAGGTCCATTCAACAGCAAAGAGTGGCTGCATCTCCCCACTTAGACGGATGCTAAAGAAGGGGTCTTCTAAATCAAGTACTGGAAACCAGTTAGCATCACCTGGGGAGAAGAGTGTACGGATTGGGCACGATGGGATGAACAGACACCACGGCTTCATTTATAGCTCTTAAATCTTGTACCATGCGACATTCTCCATTCGGCTTTTTTACTGGTAGAATTGGAGTGTTATAAGGAGATTAAGAAGGCCTTAAAATACCATGTTTAAGAAATTTATCAAAACGCAGTTGTGTCCCAGGTTTTGCCGCAGGTTTTAAAGGGTATTGGGTTTATGAGGTATAGTAGTTGGGTCCTTTAAAAGCCCATCCTGGGACATCACAAGCCCAGACCAGTGGATTTACTCCCTTCCAGATATTAGAAGGGGTATCAGGGTCAGGTTTTGGTTCTCCAAGTGCTAAAAAGAACAGGCTGTCCTTTCCTTTAGTAAAGAGCAAACCTGCTCCCTAGTTCATACATCAAGTCCCTCCAAGTAATGGAGTGGGACAAGCCGGAAGGACCAGAAAAACATGAGCAACCAACTGACTTTTGTATTTACAAGTTAAAGGCATTGTGTGATGGCACATTCTAGTCTCCCATTCTATGTCAACAGTTTTATGGTCAGAAAGACAAGTAGCACCAGGAGTGCTGAACAAGGCGGAGTAAGTGGTTCCTGTATCAGTGAGAAAATAATGAACTTACCTTCCCCATCCAGGGTACCGCGGGGCTCAGTCACTTTGCCCTCGAAGGGAGCGGCCAGCCTCAGGGCCCCTCATGCCAATCCTCCGGTTCCCGCTCTCAGGCCGGGAAGTGGTGCCTGACCTCCTCTCTCTCTGGAGACAAGGACAGTCTCTCTTCCAGGGTCCTTCTTGTCAACAAGTAGGACGTGACCCCAGAGGAGAGCCTTTGTCGGGACGTTTTCTGCTCCATCTGAAACATGGGGTCTTACCTGCCTTCTCATCCGCAGTCAGCCGTTGCCCCTGCTTGGTCCGGTGTGGTGGGTCCACAGTAGGGGCAGCCAACACTCTAGCCTGTACCTTACCCTGTAACTAAGCCCTTCCCTCCTTTTCCCGGCTGAATAGCGTGCCTCTATTATTAAAAACTCCTGCAGCCACTTCAGGAAGCATTGGGTGGGCGTTTGAGGGCCTAAAGCCATTTTAACTAACTCTCTGCCCATGTCAGTTGCCAACTGACTCATAGAATGCGTGTTGAAAATAGTTCTCCCGGGCTGGCTCGGTCGGAGGAGCGTGGGCCTCTTGATCTCGGGGTCGTGAGTTCGAGCTCCACGTTGGCTGTAGAGGTTACTTAAGTAAATAAATTTTTAAAATAAATCAAATAAAATGGTTATTCCCTCAGGGGTAGAAGGGTCCAGGTTTGTATATTTAGAGATAGCCTCTCTGCCGGGACCCTGAAATGGGGCAGGACTTTCATCAGCTCTTTGAGTGACTTCCCACATTTTGTCAGTTTACAGGTTTCATAAATCCTTTTTTCATTTCTTCCATCAGACCAATGATCCATCATAGGATTTCTTCCCTGACTAGCCTCCTGATAGTGCCAGTGATTCGGTAATTGGGACAGCACTGCCCCCTACTGGATAACGTTCCCCACCGATCGTGGCCAGTTCGGCGAACTCTTGAGCCCCGCCCCCCCCAGATCCAGCTCTTTTCCTCAAGGGTGCTGCAACGAGTTAGTACACACACACACACACACACACACACACACACACACACACCTGGAAAGGTCAAATCAAACATAATGGATACTTGTTGAAAAACCTCAACAAATTGAAAAGAGTTTCCGGGAATATCGTCCTAACTTTTTATTTGAGCCAAGTCTGCCATGGAGAACAGGACACGGACTCTGACAGCACCCATTTCTCCTTTAGCAACCTCCCTTCCAGGATCAAATCCTCACTGAGGGCGTATCCCAGGAAGACAAGGAGTCCTGCTCCTAGTGTGTCCTGCCAGGCTGCACGCAGAAGACTCTGGGGGCTTGTAAAGAGGAGAAGTGTCAGAATCAGTGTCCCCTTTATCTGGAGAAGAGGCCCGTGGTTCCTCCAGTAAGCTCAGTTCACTAGGGGCAGGAGCAGTGAGAGGGTCAGCGTCCCCTTCATTGGGGCTGGCCCGTGATTCTTCTGGCGATCAGGGTTTTTAGGGGGAGGAAGAGGCCTGCGTAGACGGTCATCATCCAGCGTATCAGGAGCGGGCTTCTTAGCCTGGTTAGAGCCAAACACATTCTGCAAGAGGCTCTTAGGTCACGGTCCTGATTTAGGGCCACGAAGGCCTAGACACAGGGTGCCGCAGTCCATTTGCCCTGTTTCCTACAGAAGGGCAGGATAGATTGTATTGAAGTTTAGTGTCCCATTAATGGGCCATTTTTTTCTTGTCTCATCAGGAGAACTGAAGCCATGATGCATTACAGAGGATCAGTTTTTTCTTTCTTAAATCTTGCAATCCGGATTGTTGCCATTCGGTTAAAAGGCATCCCCAGGGAGAGTCCTTTGGTAACTGAAGAAGAAGATCCCATGCTCCGAGAAAAGTAGGGAAGGTCCATTACTAAGAAAATCCCACCCCAACCCCAACTCCCAGGTGGCATCCCACGCAGGATATGTCAGAGGTTCCTGGTATCAAAGCAACCTGTGGCATCCCTTGAACAAAACCGCTATGATCACTGCCCTACCCTATGCCAGCATTCCACCACGTCCCCATTGCGTCCTAGGCTATAAGTGGGTGCCGGTGAATGACCAAAGAAGAACCCACTGTTGTAACTCATGGAGAACACTAGAAAAACTCTACAAGGGGAAACTGGAAATTACCCAATATTGTAAGTTAAGTAGTCAGTAGGGGTCATTGGTGAAAAACAGTAAAGATAGAAATCCATCATGGTCTAAGCAGCATTCCAACACATGTGGTCTTTTCAGCCTACTTTCCTAGAAAATGGTCCCCAGTTGGTTTTAATTCAGTCGGGTGGAGGTCTCTTGGCCAGAAGTGGCTAGCCCAGAGATGTGGAGGCGATCACATTAGACCAATGAAGAGGAAAGCTTACAGGGAGTCAAGATTGGCAGCTGTCCTCGTGACTTAGGTGGCTGCCTGTGCCCCAGAAAGACAATTTGTGTAAGAATAGGGATAAAGAGGGGGCATCAAGTTTCCGGTCTCATTACGTTTCAGGCCAGGGTACTAGCTTCCAGGCGAAAGGCAGGTTTTTATTCCTCCCTGGAGAGTAGCCAGAGGCTAGAGGATTGCAGCCAGCCCCACTGACAGGAAAGTGTTCCAG
Organism: Ursus maritimus; assembly: GCF_017311325.1. NCBI lineage: Eukaryota > Metazoa > Chordata > Mammalia > Carnivora > Ursidae > Ursus > Ursus maritimus. The sequence goes on along the minus strand of NW_024426885.1, from coordinate 34,475,912 downwards.
TAAGACCGTATTCCTTGTAAAGCCCCTGGAATGAAAGTAAAAGAAGAGAAGGAGTACTCACCATATTTGCACCGAGCCTCAGAGTCCAGTTAAGAAGACTCAGGCCCCACAATCGGATGCCAAAATGATGTGATGTGGGCCAGGAGCAAATGGTGGAGAAAGAATTCTTGGGAGGTTTTCAGTGCAAAAATGTTCCTGTATTATATTATAGGAGGACAGGACCCATGGGCAGAAAGAGCTGCACTTGTGTCTGTGAGAAGTGACTGGTTAAATACCTTTTAGTTAGCGGGGGGCTAAGGATAGCCTAAGTCTTTAAGGAATTGGAAGGGAAGCTTTCGGGACCGTGAGGGCCCAGCTGCTGCTAAGATAAGGTTACTGACTCTTGCCTAGTCAACAGCAGACTTGAGAGCCTTCGGATGTGTATCAGTGGGCCATAGGTTTGAAAGATGATTGCTAACATGTATCTTGGGGAGTGTTCACGGCTTTCTGGGAAAGCGACACTAACAAGAGCAAAGCTGTAGTGGGAAAGCAATAAAGTCCTTGAGAGCTGCAGCAGCCTCAAGAGCTCTGCCTGGAGACTGTGAGCTGCTGCCAAGCCTGCCCTTTGCTGCTTTTTCTCCCGTCTTCACCACCGAGCGGGTCCATCCTGTCTCACAGATAAGCCATGATCACCCTGTGACATGTCAGAATGTTGTATGCCTGCCATTAGATCTTTTTAAAGCATGTATTTGGGTTTCTTGTCTTTTATTTTCGGGATTAAATTGTTGTTTGTGGTATGACATGGGTTTTCAGAGCCATACCCTAGTTCCTAGCCTTGTGTCTACAGAAAATAAATTCAGATTTTATTATTCAAATAAGGACTATCATCTAGGGGTCATTTAGATTGTATTATTAAGTAGGAGGCTGTGTAAATACATTGTACTGGAGAGGGGTTCCCCATGCTGCCTGTGGGTAAAATCACCTGGAAAGTTTTAAAAATACTGCTGTTTGGGCCTCGCCTCCAGAGATTCTGATTCAGTTGGTCAAGATGGACTTAGAGTATTGGTTTGTTGTTGTTGTTGTTGTTTTAATCCCAAAATATCAGAGGCGCCTGGCTGGCTCAGTCGGAAAAGCATGGGACTCCTGATCTCAGAGCCGTGAGTTTGAGCCCTGTGTTGAGAGCAGGGATTACATACATACATAAATACATACATCCCAGAAAGTTCTAATGTGCAGCCAGAGTTGAGAGATGCAGTATTTGATGCCTTTCCAATGGGGCTGCTGGCTCCATGTACACAGGGACCACTTCAGTCTTATTCGTGACTATCTGCCCAGCATCCCGCCCAATGCCGCGGACATTTGTATTAAATGAATGTGATGATGCTCTTGGAAGCTCATTGATTTACAGCCTGAATGGCAGCTTGTTTAGACCCAGCACTGGCTTTGGGCAGGGGTGGAGGGTCGTGGGGGGGGGCTGTAGGCTCTAAGAACTAGTTTGAGCAAAGTTTGGAGGTAACTGAAGGGAACAGGTGAGGATAAGCACACGATGGCTGACCAGGGTATGCGGGGGCTTTTAGCAAAGGCTGGGGACAGGCTCAGCTGGCCTTGAGTGTGACAAGACCAATTGAGTGTGAAAGGCTGAATTTACTTACTCCTTGAAGAAACCTGGGATTTCAACTGTATGAGAAAAGTGAGATGTGGGGCAGTTAAGAGCTTGCAGCAGGGACAGGGGTTGGCCAAGCCCAGGGAGCTGCTGTCAGAGCTGTAGAGGCTTGAGCAGTGATCAGAGAAGACGGGCGAAAATTGAGTAAGGGGGATGGGTGGGGGAAGAAGGATTAAAAAGCTGATCTAGAACAGTTCCAGAACTAGAAAGCCAGAGGGAAGAGATGCGTCTTTGGGTATTCAGCAAGTGCCTATCTGAAAGGATGAAGGGAGGCCCAAGTCCTGCTTCATTAAAGTAGTGTTGTGTTGTGTTGTGTTGTGTTGTGTTGCACAGTGTTGTGTTTCTGGCCCTGAAACAAAATCTTAATGGCAGTGCTTAGTGTAAAGGAGGGGGAAGCCAAAGTGTAATTTTTATATATTCGCTTGTTTGACATATTATTTCATTTTGAATAGGTATTATATTTACCATGACTCAAAATTATTAAAGGACAAAAAGATATTCAATAAAGCCTCTCTCCTATCCTCATTCCCCAGTCAACCACATTTGAGAAATGCTATTATGGTTCTAGTGTACCCTACCAGAGAATTTAAGACATACACAGACAAAAGAATGTATATCTATGAATATGTTTTCACCCCCTTTTAAAATTCATATTATACACACTCTTCTGCTTTTTCCTGTTTTCACTCAATGACTATCTTGTGGATCTTTCCACATTAGTATAGAGAGAACATCTGCAGCTTCTTTACAAATGCATGACATTCCCTTTTGTGGATGTGGCACAATCCATATCACCAGTCTTGTATTGCTAGACAGTGACAATGTTTCAAATATTTGTCATTACAAAAAGGAAGGAAGGAAGGAAGGAAGGAAGGGGAGAGAGAGAAAGAAAGGAAGAGAAAGAGAGAGAGAAAGCAAGCAAGCAAGAAAAAAGAATGGGGAGGGTGCTTGGGTGGCTCAGTTGGTTAAGCCTCCAACTCTTGATTTTGGTTCAGGTCATGATCTCAGGGTCCTGGGATGGAGCCCTGCATCCAGCTCCATGCTCAGCAGAGAGTCTGCTTGAGATTCTCTCTCCCTCTCCCTCTACCCCTCCTCCTGTCTCACCCCTGTGCTCTTGCTCTCTCTTTCTCTCTCTCTGTCTCTAAAATAGTCCGAAAGAAAGAAAGAAAGAAAGAAGAAAGAAAGAAAGAAAGAAAGAAAGAAAGAAAGAAAGAAAGAAAGCTTCAGAACAGCTACATGGTCACAGTTGCCTGTGTGAGTGTATCTGTGGGATCAATTCCCAGAAGTGGGATTGCTGATCAAGGGGTCGGAGGGAGTGATGGGGGAGACCAAAGTGCAATTTTAAAAAATAAAATGCATACAGTGCAAAATTCAAAAGGTATAAGAGTGTAGAGTGAAAAGCAAGCCTCCCTCCCACACCATCCCCTGCGACTCAGTTCCCTTCATGGAAACAGACAGAATTATTCATTTCCTGTGTATTTCCCCAGAGATTATGTGCATAATCAAATATATATTGGTTTCTTCTTTCTTTTATTCTTTTTTTTTAACCCAAAGAGTAGTACACAAGACACCTTGCTTTTTTCCCCCCCTCTACACTAAAGCTCCAAGATATTTCCATGTTGGTGTATTATCGCCTCTGTGCAAAGGGGGATTTTCTAGCCATACTCGGTGTGATGCAATCAGACACGTTCCTTTTCACTGTGTTTCTCATCCAGCTAGAAAGTAATTTAGCTCAAGCCTGAGATTCTGATAGAGTTGGAAAAACTCTTAGAGGTTACATCTGTTTTTTAAGATGTGTGTGATGGGGGGGGGGTATTATTTGAATATCCCTGTTTGCATTTCCATCTCTGAACCATTATGTGGGAGGAAGAAGGATGCAGTAGGGAAAACCTGAAATGAAGCCTCACAAATGCTCTGTAGTGTCTGACTTGCCCGGTCCTGGGGACTCCTGGAATCTGTCACTTCAAGCTCCTGCAAGTCTCCTACCCCATTCAGCCTTCACCTGCGTTACGCATTGGTGCCCAGCACAAGATTTTGTTAGAAGCAAGGCTTTGTGTCTGATGCACCCCCTTGGATTTCAGAAGAGGGTAGTGAGGCCAAGAGAGGTTGTGCCGCTTACTCAAGGCCACCCAGCTGGTATGAGCAGCACCAGAACTTGGGTCTCCCAAGCCATGCCTACACCCTTCTGTCCTCGCGCCGGGACCCTCACCCCTTCTCAGGACGGACTGCGTCCTCAGTGGGCAGCAGGGCGTTTCACCAGCTCTTCCAAGACGGCACGTGCGCGTGCGATCACGCACCGCCTGAGCCAACGGACATTCTGGGCTTCCGGCAGCACCGCTAGCGGAGCACCAGGGACGGAGGCGGGAGGCCGACGTCCGATCTCTCCTGCCGCACACGAGCCTCGTCAGGGCACGGCCGAAGAATCGCCAGATCCCAGAGCTCACAGAAGAACCAGGAATCAAAATGAAACCCTCCCGGGTCCAGTCCAGGTGAATCGCGTGGTGGTTACCAATGTCGGTGTCCTATCGGAAGCACCCGGGCGCTCTGCAGGCGAAAGCGTCTCCCAGGTGCTGCCACAGGGGTCGCTTTTGGCAGATCCGAGTGGGGTCCAGAGATCTGTATGTTTCCCAGGCTCCCTGAGTGGTTCAAATAGCGCCAATGCTCAGCCCAGATTTGAAGAAAAACCAGGGACTAGAAAGAGCACGTTAGAATCAGACGCGGGTTCGGGGCAGCTCTTTCCCTCAAGACGCCGGCTCCGAGCCTCAGTTTCTCACAGTGTTAAATGTAGGGAAAGATCATGCCTCACAGGGTGGTTGTGAGGTTCAGACGAGGTAATGTCTGTGAAAATATTTGGCAAATTATAGGCCGCATATAAATGTGAGGAGGGGTTACCCCACCGTGCCCCAAAGGAAGATATTTGGAAGAGCCTGATTTATTTTCAGAGCTCCGCAGCAGCTCCCAGTTATCCTTGGGAAGTCGGCTTCAAAATCCACGCTTATTTTCCCACTGAACATCCTCTCCGTCAGTGGGCTTTGCTTGTGACTCAGTTTAGGTCAGCTTCCCCTAGCAGGGCTTTGCGGATTGGATGGTTTCAGAGGCTCAGACTCCTTCTGGCATCAGGTATGGGACGATGAACAGTCCTCTCCCCCCAGACCCGTTCCTGACCCTGCCCCTCGGTGTACCCTGGATTTAGGAGCGCCTTTGTGGCTTGAATCTAGGTCACAGAATTGCCCTTGGTAATCCCGCGGGGTCACGGTTGCACCCGGTGGGCCAGGGGAGGACTGCTGAAAGGGCATTAGCACCTTAGTTGCCTCCCCGCTTTCCCACGGAGAGCTGCCAAGGTGCCTAGTTCATCAGAGCCGGGTGAGGTTGGGTCCCTGGGGCTCTCCTTCAGGGCTGTGATGTTGATTCACCAGTTGTCCAGTGAGGCCTTCAGTGGGTCTCTTAGAATGTCAGATAATAGCACCCCCTCCTCCCAAAAAAGGAGTTCCTACTCTGTGGTCTCTGATCTAATGAAAATGCAGCCTGCCTCAGCCTGGATTAAAAGACATTTTCTTTTCTCTCTCCCTTTTAAAGTGCCGTAGGCTTGGATCCACCATTTAAAACAAGAGATAAATTGCAAACAGCCATTTCCTGCCGAGGTAGAATAGAATCTCAGGGAATGTGAGCTAAGAGAGAGCTGCGGGCAAATCCTTCTCCTCCCAAGAGCAGCAGGCATGGAAAGTGGCCCTAGATTCCCACCCGCACACCTGACCTCAACTGACCAGAAGGACTGTTCCTTCCTGGGGTCTGCTCCTTAGGCTGGCTGTTCTTGACCTTTCATGACTAATGTACTCATCATTTTGGCAGGCTTTGTGATTTTTTTTAATAGAAAAAGGGAAGCCATTTGAAGATAGGAACAATAGTTCATCAGCTGTTGTCTATGAATGGGCAATTACAGCACACAGCTGAAGATGAGGCAGGAAAATCAAGAGAAAAGCGCATTTTTTCCAGTTGCCAAAATGCTGCATTGTACCTTCTCTTTAGGTGAGGACCTGCCAGTGCAAGATTTACACCCGAATTAGTCCGCAGCGAGTATGAAAGGGCATTTTTTAGGAAGACGTGGGTTTTTGTTGTTGTTTTGTTTGTTTATTTTAAAAGATCGATTTATTTATTTGAGAGAGAGAGAGTAGGGGGAGGGGCGGAAGGAGAGGGAGGGAGAGAGTCTCAAGCGGACTTCCCGGTGAGCTCCCCGGTGAGCTCGGAGCCCGATGAGGGGCTCGATCCCACAGCCCTGAGATCATGACCTGAGCTGAAACCAAGAGTTGGGACGCTCAACCAACTGAGCCACCCAGGCGCCCCAAGACCTGGTTTTCTTCTACATCTAGATTTTGATTAGCTTTTGCTAATCAGTAAACATTTCCTGAATGCTTTTTTTTTTTTTTAAAGATTTTATTTATTTGACAGGGATAGAGACAGCCAGCGAGAGAGGGAACACAAGCAGGGGGAGTGGGAGAGGAAGAAGCAGGCTCATAGCAGAAGAGCCTGATGTGGGGCTCGATCCAAGGTCGCCGGGATCACGCCCTGAGTCGAAGGCAGACGCTTAACCGTCTGCTTAACCGCTGTGCCACCCAGGCGCCTCTTCCTGAATGCTATTTAGAGACAAGGCAGTACAAAGGAGGAGGAGGGAGCAAAAACAATTACTAGCTCTTACTAAGTGCCTTCCAGCAAATGTTTTCCTGCAGAAAACTTAAATCTATCAGCTTCCCTCCCTTTGCCCTAGTAATTGCCCAAACTTTGCTGTATGTTGGAATTACCCGGGAACTTAAGGGGAAAAAATTGACATCACATTCTCACCCCCATTTTTATTTAATAGGGGTGTGACATAAGCCACCAGGATTTTTATAAGTTCCCCAGGTGAGTCTAATGTCCACAGAGTTAGGGAACCACTGGCTTAACTCCTATCTCTTCCTCCAGGAACACTTCCCTGATTTTCTCCCTCTCCTATCATCACAAACATTCATGACCCTGACCCTGTGCGGTGGCCCTCCCGTGGGCTCCTGCGGAACCTGCTACTTAGCCTTTCATAATACTGGTCACTTTACTCAACACTCGTCCCTGGGAATGCTGGGAGATTCTTGAGGCAGGACCAGTGTGAAACCCCACAGCTGGGCACATCCTGGGCTCTCCAAATTCTAGTTGAAGGAGTGAATTAATTTTCTGTGTGTGTGTGAGAATTAATTTTCTATTTGGACATGCCATTTTACTCATTGTGACCATGCCAATTTACTTTCTCTGGTCATAGATAATAAATGTAATTGTATATTGCCCACTTAATCACACTTTCTCCAATTTTCATGGTCATTGGATCATGTAATAAAAATGAAGTATTTACAGTATTTTATTTTTAAGATATTTCATAAATTGAGGAAATACTGCCAGCTCAAGCTATCAAATAAAAGATCCAAAAATGTGGTTTTTCACAAGAGAAGGTTAAATGATTAGACTTGGTTCAGGAACGTTACATGTGAAAAAATATTTTTGAATTTAGGTTTCTGTAGACTTGAAACTTGGTTTTTCTCTTTCATTTAAAAAAAAAAGTTGATATGATACGCTTTACAAAATGAGGCAAAGGCAAATCAGTAAAAATGTCCATTTTGCTGAGTCCATATGGATTTAATGGAAGGGCGCGCGAACATACACACACACACACACACACACACACACACACTCATGAAGTTGAACCACGCTTTGTTTCCAAAATCAGACAAAGACACAGATCTGCAAACACAGGCCCCCTTAACATCGCGGAAGGGGTCAGATTACGCGGCGGGCCGGCGGGGGCCCTCAGACCCCGCGTAATTGTCTCCACGTTCCCGGCCCAGCATCGCCCCCGTCTGCGACGCCCGCAGACTCCGTAATGGCCCGCTTTGTACCCCCGCCGCGCCGCGTGAATGGCGGCGGAGGTAACGTGACGGAGCCGCGCGGGGTCGCCCCGGGAGGGGCGCGGGCCTGGCCAGTGGGAAGGTCGGACGCAGAGCAGCGACATCACCCCACCGGCGTCAGGCCATCGCCTCCATTCAGCGGCGGAATGCGGGCGGGCGGGGGGCGCGGGCCCCTCGGCCTGCCGTTAACCCTGTGCGCGCCCCGGGCCCCGGGCCAGTGTCCTCGTCCCACGTGGGCGCGCGGCTCTTCCGCTGGCGTCTTTCTGGGTTTAATCTCGCCGTTTAATCACTGTGCTCACGTCCCCCACAACCATAGATTCTCGCTGCAATTCAAATGACTTGGAAAGCGTTTTAAGGTCACTGGGGGCCCGGGAAGCCAGGGCAATGTTGGTGGCTTCTCTTTACTGGAAGTCCCGGCACAAGCGCCCCGAAGGGGAGAAGGGGAGCCGGCGGCCGGGCAGAGGCTCTTAAAACCGCTGTCTCCCCCACACTTTGCACCTGGGAGCACTGAGGCAGAAGCCCTGTCTCTTTTCTTCTCCTCTCTGTAACTTCAGTATATTCCTAAGTAAAGGCGTGGTCAGTTTCCAGTTAGTTTTTCCTCAAACTTTTTATTTAGGAAATATTCAAACTTACAGAAAAGCTGACAGTGGAGTGCCATAATATAAATGAACATTCCTCTATCCATCTAGATTGACCACTTGATAGCATTTTGCCTTATTAGCTTTATCACCCATCTGCATGGAGAGATTTCTTTCTCCTGCATCTTTTGAAAGTAAAATGCTGATCTCGTGACATTTTGCCCTGATATAATTTGCATGCAGCAACTAGGAATAAGGACAGTCTCCTTCATAACCACAATTATCACACTTAAGAAAATTAACCCTAATTAAATAATATCACTTAAAATATAAGCCACATTTAAAATTTCTCAATTAAAAAAAAACCCTTTTAATTAAGTTTTTAAACTTTTAATTTAAAATCCAGAATCTAGGGACGCCTGGGTGGCTCAGTGGGTTGGTGTCTGCCCTTGGCTCAGGTCATGATCCCAGGATGCTGGGATCGAGCCCTGCATGGGGCACGCTGCTCAGCAGAGAGCCTGCTTCTCCCTCTCTCTCTGCCTGCCGCTGCCCCTGCTTGTGCACTGTCTGACAAATAAATACAATCTTTAAAAAATACTAAAAATAAAAAAACAAAAACAAGGAGCGGTTGGGTGGCTCGGTTGGTTGAGCATCAGATTCTTGATTTCTGCTCAGGTCAGGATCTCAGGGTTGCACGATGGAGTCCCATTTCCAGCTGGAAAGTCTGCTTGTGGAAAGCTGGAAAGAACGCTGGTGGAGTCTGCTTGTCCTTCTCTCTCTGCTCCTCTCCCTGCTCTCACTCTCTCTCAAATAAAATAAATAAAAAAATTTTTAAATAAGTACAAATTCTAAAATAAGTAAATAAATAAAAACAAAACAACAACAACAGACAAATAAACCAAGCTTTTGACAGAAATCCTTTGCTGCTAAGCTTCTGGTACAAATCTTGGGTTTCATATGCAGACCAGTGGGCCTTTCTGCCCCAGGGTCTCACCCAGAGCTTATGCAATAAAACTCCCTTTCACAGACCCTCTTCTCCAGAGCCAAGTGTCCCCCTGGTGGCTCTCAGTCTTTCCATTTTCTCTTACTGCTCCTTTGGGTCCTAATGATTTACTTGCTGCTTTACAACGATTCTGATTAAGCCCAAATTAAACCATTCTGTTTTCTCTTTTTACACTGACATTTAAAAACATTTTTGAACTTCCCCAAAGTCCTATCACTCTTGTCCCATGTGTGGACCTCGGAATTCTTTTCCTGCAGTCCTATTGCCTTTCTCTCCTGGCTTAGATACCATGAATGCGTGTTGAGTGCTTCCTATATGGCAGACAGTATATTAAGTGCTTTGCATATACCTCACTTAATCCTCAGAGAGTCTTAGAAAGTTGGCGCCATTAATGTTACCTCCATTGTCTTAACATTTTTTATTTTTTTTAATGAAATGTTATTTATTTATTTGAGAGAGAGAGAGAGCACAAGCAGGGGGAGAGGCAGAGGGAGAGGAAGAAGCAGACTCCCTGCTGAGCTGAAAGCCAGACACAGGGCTGGATCCCAGGACACGGAGATCATGACCTGAGCTGAAGGTAGACACTTAACCGTCTTAGCCACCCAGGCGCTCCAACATTTTTTTTTTAAAGTAAGCTCTATGCCCAACTTGGAGCTTGAATTCACCACCCCAAGACCAAAAGTCTCATGCTCTAATGACTGAGCCAGCCAGGTGCCCCAATGTTACCTCCATTTTATTTATTTATTTTTTTGTTACCTCCATTTAATTAATTAATTTATTTATTTATTTATTTATTTTTCAAGTAGGCTCCATGCCCAGCGTGGAGCCCAATGTGGGGCCTGAACTCACAACCCCGAGATCAAGACCTGAGTTGAGATCAAGAGTCAGATGCTTAACCGACTGAGTCACCAAGGTACCCTTATTACCTCCATTTTAAAGATGAAGATATTAAGTCTTAAGATCAGTAATTTGTCTAGTGGGTGTAATATGGTCCTCACACCAAGTAACAGTTCCCTTTTTAAGGTCTCCCTCCAACATTGCAGGGCCTGGGGCGAGAGGTCCAGTGGAGGGAAGTTCACGTATATGTCTGAATATTAAATAATCTAGATATTAAATAATCATAACAAAATCTTAAAATATATTGTATCCTCTCTTCACTCTACCTTTAAATAACAAAATTTTTAAATTGCACATGTGAAAACTATGATTTTATATGAATGAAAGTTGGCAAAATGCCTAAGACAATGAGATTTAATGATTAGGGTGCGTGTCGGGTGTTCTGTTGATAGAGCAGTGAATGTAGGATGAGTAATAGCAAAATATAATTCACAAGTTATTGCATATTTTTGTCTTCATATCAGCAAAATTGCTAATTATGTTGTTGGGATTATAACAGCATAATTTGTGGTCTATTGCCAGAAATGCCGAATTAGAGAATAATTTTTGAGTCGGTATAGTTCTTAGATGGTTTTTATTCAATTCAATTTTGAGATACTTCATTCTGCTGAGGCAGTAGCAACTGGATTTGTCAATAAATTTCTTTAATTCAGAAATGAACCCTAAGTTTTACATATTATATTCAAGAATTGTATTGGAATTGCATATGATAAATTGACATTGCAGAAAATATTAAATAATTTAATTTCATCATATAAATTGCTATCACTTTTACTGCAATGTTTCATTTCTTTCTTTCTTTTTAAAGATTTTTCTTTTTATAAAAATTTATTTGACAGAGAGAGAGCATACGAGCACAAGCAGGGGGAGCATGAGAGGGAGAAGCAGGCTCCCCGCTGAGCAAGGAGCCTGATGCAGGGCTCCTTCCCAGGACCCCGGGATCATGATCTGAGCCGAAGGCAGGCACTTAACCAATTGGGGCATCAGCATCCCCAATGTTTCATTTCTTAAAACAATATCTAGAACCATACAATATTTTTTTAAGTTTTTTTGAAATAAAAAAAAACCTTTTTTTTTTTTAGTAATCTTTATACCCAACATGGGACTCAAACTCACAACCCAGAGATCAAGAGTCGCATGCTCTTCTTCTTTTTAATTTTTATTTATTTATTTTTTTTTACAAAATTTTATCAGAGAGAGAATGAGAGAGCGAAGAAGAGAGAGTGCAAGAGGAGGGGGGAGGGAAGGGACAGAGGGAGAGGGAGAGAATCTTAAGGAGGCTCCACTGAGCCTGGAGCCTGACTCGGGCTCAATCTCACGACCCGGAGATCATGACCTGAGCTGAAATCCAGAGTCAGACGTTCAATGACTGTGCCACCCAGGTGCTCCTTCTATCCTTTTTTAAAGATTTTTTTTTTCTTTTAAGTAATCTCTACATCCAGTGTGGGGCTCTAACCCACAACCTCTGGTTCTGGCATTCAATGTCCATTTCTCATTGCCAATATAAAGCACTGCTATCAAGCTTTTATGCATGTTATGTCCAGACCCACATATATACAAATTAAAGTATTATATGAATCACTTACCTTTGAAAACATTTTTTAGCTGGTGTATGTATTGTGAATACTGCACTTTTTCATGAGTACTTCTGGAATTATGAATTTGAAGACAGAGGAGAAGCAAGAAAATTGTGTCTCAGCGGTACTGGGAAATATATAATACCATCATCATAAGCAAGAATTTACTGCATTCCTGCTATCTGAGAGGAAACACTCAACAAGTTCATGTATCTCTTCTTATGCGTCCTCGGGGAAGGACCCGGCACAATTTACTGGGGCTGGGACCCCCGTCTATCTTAGCAACACCACACAGTATAAGGTGCCTTTGATTCCCACCAGCTGTTATACCTGGGAGGTTAATAGGGAGCAGTTGTAGGGGCGCCTGGGTGGCACAGTGGTTGAGCGTCTGCCTTCGGCTCAGGGCGTGATCCCGGCGTTGTGGGATCGAGCCCCACATCAGGTTCTTCCACTATGAGCCTGCTTCTTCCTCTCCCACACCCCTGCTTGTGTTCCCTCTCTCGCTGGCTGTCTCTATCTCTGTCAAATAAATAAATAAAATCTTTAAAAAAAAAAAATAGGGAGCAGTTGTTGCCCGACCAGGTACAGGGTTCAGACTTGGCAACAGGCACCCCCGCCCCACCCGCATGAGCCCACAAGCTCACAGACCGCAGCAAGTCTCCTCCCACCCTTCGATCTGAGCTCTCCCTTTCAATAGTCAGCAAGTATGGAAGTCTATGAATTTCCATTCAGAACTAATGGCAAACATGGAGATAAACAAATGATAAACAAAGGAAATTTTGTGTCATCGATATTAAATTTTGTAAAACTGCAAAATAACACACCGGTCATGCCTAAATGGTTTTCCAAATTATTTTCAAAATTCAAAGAAGATACTTTAGACTCTAAACAATAGTTGTGCTGGTTCTAATGGCAAATGGAACTGCGTGGCTATTAAAAGAGACCACCTCTTCGGCTATTTTATTTTATTTCATTTTATTTTTTAAAGATTTTATTTATTTATTTATTTATTTATTTGATAGAGAGAGAGAGTGAGCGCACAATCAGGGGGAGCCAGAGAGGGAGAAGCAGACTCCCCGCTGTGGGGCTTGATCCTAGGACCCTGGGATTATGGCCTGAGCTGAAGGCAGATGCTTAACCGACTGAGCCCCCCAGGTGCCCCATCTTCTGCTATTTTAAACAAATTTACCACTAAGCAGTTGTCAAACTTTGAGGCTGCTAGGGACTTAATTAAGGCTGCAGCCGAATGCCGCTACAGGCCCCTCCCTGCCCCTCCCCTCTTACGTCCTACCAACCCAGCCGATTATCCCGCTGCAAAGAACCCTGGCTCTCCAGGCTTTACTCGGCCCCCAGCCTTCCTCAGGTGGCCTACTTGCTTTTAGGCACACATGTACGCACACATGCTTGCACTGAGGTCCCCCTTCATTCTGGTGACTCACCCGAAGTTTTTATAACACTGTAGTTGCCAGCCATTCAGTTACTCAGAGTGGTTTCACCCTCCAGATTTTCCCAAGGGTTTATGTTGCAGACTTTACAGGGCTTTGCGGGAACATCCAAACCCATCTAAGGAACTGGTTGCATACCCACAGGTTGAGGCTGCTGGTGTGAGCGGAGGAATTATAGATAGGACTGTCCTAAATATCTTTCCTCTAGGCACTGCTGCTGGTAGGTTTTCAAAATACTCCCATCCTGAGTGTGTGGGTGCACGTGTGCGTGCTATTGTGTTCAATATTGTTTTGCTTTGCCTTTTTTTTTTTTTTTTTTTTTTTTAATTGAGAGCATTCCGGAGCCTTGGGGCTAGGGGTGGAAGGGATGAGAAGAGAGAAGGGTAAGTAAGTCCTGTAAATGCTGGTAAATATTTCATCCTGGGGCACTGTGAAGGAATGCTTATTCATGGTTGAACATAAACTGTGACCTCTCCCCCTCCTGGGGATCCCACACTGGCCATCTTCCCTTCACCCCTCTCCCCACGTCTTCAAATCAATGCAAAAGGGCCCTATCCCTGTCTCGATTTGGAGAAGAATCCTTCTCATTGTGATCATTGTGCGTGGGAACAAAAGAACTTATGGATCAAAGGTTTAGGGTCTTCAGCACCGCCGCCGTCACATGACCACCCAGCTCAAAGGAGGCAACTGTCAACAGAAGCGCTGGTCGGAAGCTTCTGGCCTTTCCCGGAGAGTCCCTGTGGTTACCTAGAAACAGTCCCCTCTCGTCATTTACATTGTTTTGCACTGTGCTGCCAACATCCTTGGGGAGATTCCGTATTTAGCCATTTCAAGTTGTGTGCTTCATGAAGGCGTCCTTTTCTTTCTCTTTCGGTCTCTCTGAAGCATACAGTCCTGCATCCTTCCAGCCCCCAAATTAATTTTGGGTTTCCTTGAGAACTTTACAATCAGTGGCCTCACGTTCCAAAATCCTGTTGGTGGTTTCATTGTCATCATTTTTACATGAGTTAATATTTTACGTGATGTAAATGTAAATATTTACAGGTCTTTCTTTTCTGGCCTCGGAAGTGTTTCTGATTTCCTCATATGGCTCTTGCAAAAGTCCCGAGTTAGTTCTTGGGACTTTTACCTTGCGTTGCTATTATTAACGGCCCTTTCTATGATCTTTTCTAACTGCTGTTGTCTGTATGTGATGACCACCCAATAATATTGCTGAAATGGCCTTCATGCCTTAAAGGAGAGAGGAGGGCTTTGCTCTGCTTTTAAGCCTGCTTTTAAAAATTGAAACAGGGAAGAGTTTGAATGTGGTGAGCTAGAGGTCACAGGAGGGACACCCTTGGGTTAAGTGCATCAAAGCCCTGCAGCTGTAAGCAGAGGGCCCTGCGGAGTAAGGAGAGTAGAGCTGGGAGGTCAGCTGCAGTCCCCAAGCCTCCAAGGCCACAAACATTCTTGTCTCTTTTCAAGTCATCCTCATCGAAGGAGGTCTCACATACCCCCTTGCTCCCACATCGGGGATGGGAGCGCTGGAGGGCGTTCCCATCAGATACTTCTCTCTTCTGCGGCTGCACGTTTCTCGCATATTTCTTTTCACGCTGTTCTTAGCTAAGGTGGAGGGTTGCTGGTCACCCTTTCGTGTCAGTGCCCTTTAAGGCTGCAGGTTCCCCGTAGAGGCTGGCACTGGCGCACTGAAGGAAAGGGGGCGCTAGGGATGCACTTACTGCATGTTTGCAAGGTGCCAGGGGCTGTGCTTTCCATGTGCGGCTCACTTAATCCCCTCAACAACCCTATGGGAAATTACTAGTATCTTCCTCCCAATTCTACATGGGAGAAAACTGAGGCTCAGAGAGATGAATACACTGTCCAAGGTCACACAGCTGGTTAGCGGGAACCCCAAGACTTGAACCCATGCATATTGGTCTCTGTCACCTAATATCCTTTCGTGGTAGTGGAAGAAAAAAGACGGAAAATGTACCTCAATCAAACGCGAATCGTTTCTTTTATTAAACTGGTGTGAGAGCCGTCGTGAGCCGTGTCGTTAGCTGACCGTGTCCAGCAGCAGCGCCTTCAGAAACTACCGCAGTGTCTACACCCGGAGCATGTCCTTCCCAGGCCACTCCCAGCCAATGGCTGTGCCTGCAGGAGAGCTGGACCCAGGCCATTTCTGTCACTGTGGGACTCCTCCAGTTTCTGTCCTGGGGCTCCGCATGGGCCTGGCTGCGGTCTCCTCAGAGCGGCAAGAGCCAAGGCTCTTCCTATCCAATCCTCTTTCCTACCACTCTCCCTGCGTAGGACTCAGAAGTTCTCCCCGACAGGAGGCTCAAACTCACAACCCCCGAGGTCAAAAGTAGTACGTTCTACCAACTGAGACAGCCAGGCACCCCTGTAATGTCGCCTTTCTCCTTTTTCTTTGTGTTGGAGTTAGCTTTGTTGGGTATTCACCTAGCCCCTTGTGGTAGGCAAAATCATGGCCCCCAAAGGTGTCCATGTCTTAATCCCCAGAACTTGTGAGTTGTGTTCGATAACTATCGGGAATTAAGGTTGCAGACAGAATTGAGGTTGCTAATCAACCGGCCTTGAGATGAGGAGACTCTCCCCACCTATTTGGGCAGGCCCAACACAGTCACAAGGGTCCTTTTATGTAAGAGAGGGAGGCTGGACAGTGAGAGAGCAGGAGATGTGGTAATGAAAGCAGAGGTCAGAGTGAGGTGATTGCTGACTTTGAAGATGGAAGGCAGCCATGAGCCAAGGCAGGTGGGCAGCCTCCAGAAACTGGAAAAGCCAAGGAAATGGATTCTCCATTGTTTCTTTTTTCTCAGGTGGCCTGACTGCCTGCTGTTTCTAGCTTGGCCTTTGTTTCAAGGAATCTTGTTTTGGCCTTGAACTTTGTCCTGTTGAAGTTTACCCCTAGAATTTTCTTTCAGTCATCAGAATGCAGAAAATTAAGACGGATTTTTCAGGTGACAGTCTGCTCAGGCAATGAGATATGGTCGAAAGTTGGCATTTTATGGGCCCAATTATATTCCTGTACATACTTGCTTTCTGGATGGAAACAGCAGGGCAGACCGACAGCATGCTAAGTACATTGTGCCTGGCATTTCCCATGAGTGCCGGGCAGACTTACCGCCAAATTGGACCAGTCTCTAAAGACCTCCTTCTCGTTAAATAAAATTGAGAGAGGAAAAAAAAAAATAAGGAAAACTCTATCCATAGGAAAAGGGAATATGTTAGTGTATAATAACAAAGGACTGATTTTTTTTTTAAAGATTTTATTTATTTATTCGACAGAGATAGAGACAGCCAGCGAGAGAGGGAACACAAGCAGGGGGAGTGGGAGAGGAAGAAGTAGTCTCATAGCGGAAGAGCCTGATGTGGGGCTCGATCCCATAACGCCGGGATCACACCCTGAGCCGAAGGCAGACGCTTAACCGCTGTGCCACCCAGGCGCCCCAGGACTGATTTTTTTTGTGGCAATTGAGGAGAGCAGAGAGGTTCGTTACTATATATAATGGGTTGAATTTTGTCCCCCACAAAATTCAGTTAAAGTCCTAATCCCCAATGCCTCAGAATGTGACCGTATTTGGAAATAGAATCATAGCAGATGCAATTAATTAAGATGAGGTCCTATTACAGGGAAATGGGTTCCTTATCTGGTGTCCTTATCTGGTAAGGTCTGGTATCTTCATAAAAAGGGGACATTTGGAGACAGACACTTCCAGGGAAAATGCCATGTGAAGAAGGCAGGAATCTAAAAGCAAAGGAATGTCAAATATTACCAACAAAATTACCAGAAGCTAGGAGAGAGAGATGGGACAGATTACGCCTCGTGGTCTTCAGAAGGAACCAAACTTGCTAATACCTTAATCTGGACTTCCAGCCTCCAGAGTTCTGAGACGATACATTTCTACTGTTTGAGCCGCGCAGTTTGTGGTCCTCTGTACGGCAGCCCTAGCAAACTAAGACAATTACCATTTAAAGAAGTGTTAAGTAGACGTAGTGAAGAGAAGGGCCATATGCACCCCAATGTTCATAGCAGCAATGTCCACAATAGCTAAATTGTGGAAGGAGCCAAGATGCCCTTCAACAGATGACTGGATTAAGAAGTTGTGGTCCATATATACAATGGAATATTACTCAGCTATCAGAAAGAATGACTTCTCAACATTTGCTGCAACATGGACGGCACTGGAGGAGATAATGCTAAGTGAAATAAGTCAAGCAGAGATAGACAACTATCATATGATTTCTCTCATCTATGGAACATAAGAACTAGGAAGATCGGTAGGGGAAGAAAGGGATAAAGAAAGGGGGGTAATCAGAAGGGGGAATGAAACATGAGAGACTATGGACTATGAGAAACAAACTGAGGGCTTCAGAGGGGAGGGGGGTGGGGGAATGGGATAGTCCGGTGATCGGTAGTAAGGGGGGCACGTATTGCATGGTGCACTGGGTGTTATACGCAACTAATGAATCATCGAGCCTTACATCGGAAACCGGGGATGTACTGTATGGTGACTAACATAATATAATAAAAAATCATTAAAAAAAATAATAATAAAAAATAAATAAATAATCTGAGGTAAAAAAAAAAAAAGAAGTGTTAAGTGTAGAACGAAACTTTACGGAAGTACTCAGGGGATTTCAACTTTGTGATCATTTCCCATGCGGCTAAAGAGATTGAGTTTTTGTTTGTTTATTTAAATAACAAGTTTTTTTAAAAGATTTTCTTTTTAATAATCTCTATACCCAAGGTGGGGCTCGAACCCACAAACTGAAGATCAAGGGTTATACACTGCACTGACTGAGCCAGCCAGATGCCCCAAGAGATTGTTTTGTTCATCAAGAGGGAAGTGGTTACTGTGGAAAACCGTATGGAGATTCTTCAAAAAATTAAAAATAGAAATACTATACAATCCAGTAATTCTGTTGTTGGATATTTACCCAAAGAAAACAAGAACACTAATTTAAGAAGATATATTCACCCCTATGTGTATTGCAGCATTATTTACAAGAGCCAAGATATGGAAGCCAAGATATCTATCGCCAAGTGGATAAAAAAGATGGGATGTATATATACAATGAAATATTACTCGGCCATAAAAAGAATGAGATCTTGACATTTATGACAACATGGATGGACCTAGAGAGTATTATGCTAAGTGAAATAAGTCAGAGAAAGACAAACACCGTATGATTTCATTTATATGTAGAATCTAAAAAACAAAACAAAAGAACAAAGCAGAAACAGACCCATAAATTCAGAGAACAAAATGGGTGAAGGAGCATGGGAGACAAGGCTCCCAGTTACAGAATGAATAAGTCACAGGAATAAACAGTACAGCACAGGGAATGTAGTCAGTGGTATTGTAATAGTGTTGTATGGTGACACAGGGTAGCTCCCCTTGTGGTGAGCACAGCAAAACAGAGTTGTTGAATCATTATGTTGTACACTTGAACCTAATGTAATGCTAGTGGCAACTGTACTCCAATAAAAAAGGGGGGAATATTAAGTAGGAGTATACTTATTTTATATTCATACTTTGTGCTATGTACCAATGAGAAAGCCTGAGGTATAATTATATTCACATGTGCTAATTTAGAAACATCTTGAAAATATATTATGTGATAAGTAAATTGTAGCATACAACATATAGCATGATTCCATTTATCTAAGAAAAAAACCAGCATATTTGTAAATATATATACACACTGGTACTGAACAAGGTCTGAAACTTTACATACATCCTAGGATAAGAACCTCAGACCACTTCTCAGTCGTCTAAGTATCTATCACATCCAGAGGAGAAAAACAAAACCCTAGTTTTATATATTGATATATTATACCAGTCAGCGGTCACTTGCCATGAAGAGGAAAGGGAGGAGAGAGAGAGAAGCTGAATAGAGATCTTCACATTTTACTCTTTATACATCTTTATTTTATTTTTTAAATTATTATTTTTTGGGGGCGCCTGGGTAGCACGGTCGTTAAGCATCTGCCTTCGGCTCAGGGCGTGATCCTGGCATTCTGGGATCGAGCCTCACATCAGGCTCCTTGCTAGGAGCTTGCTTCTTCCTCTTGCACTCCCCCTGCTTGTGTTCCCTCTCTCGCTGGCTGTCACTCTCTCGGTCAAATAAATAAATAAAATCTTTAAAAAAAATTATTATTTTTTAAGTAGGCTCCATGCCCAATGGGGGGCTTGAACTCAATATCCTGAGATCAGGACTTGCACGCTCCACCGACTGAGCCAGCCAGGCACCCCTATACATTTATATTTTAGAAAATTTCAATGAAAATGTCTTTTTCAGAATTTCATTGGTACGACGTTATGGAAGACAATCTGTCAACATCTTTTGAAATCCTAAGGGCGGGGCGCCTGGGTGGCTCAGTTGGTTGAGCATCCAACTCTTGGTTTAGGCTCAGGTGGTGATCGCTAGCTCATGCCCACCTCTGCACTCCGCGCTCCTTGCGGAGTCCTCTTGGGACGCGTTCTTCCCCTCCCCATGCTCACATGCTTTCTCTTTCTAAATCAATCAGTCAGTCTTTAAAAAAAATGAAGCCAAAAGGGCACATGTCCTCCTGTCCTTTAAGCCATGTATAAGAATTTACCTTGCAGGGGCACCTGGGTGGCACAGCGGTTAAGCGTCTGCCTTCGGCTCAGGGCGTGATCCCGGCATTATGGGATCGAGCCCCACATCAGGCTCCTCCGCTATGAGCCTGCTTCTTCCTCTCCCACTCCCCCTGCTTGTGTTCCCTCTCTCGCTGGCTGTCTCTATCTCTGTCGAATAAACAAATAAAATCTTAAAAAAAAAAAAAAGAATTTACCTTGCAGATACACTTGCACACTTGCACATGTGCACAATAAAATAATTTCAAAGTTATTTTTATGTATTTATCTTAGTTATCTATTGCTGCATAACAAACAAGCACCGACTTAGCAGCTTAAATAACACACATTCATTATCTCATGCTCTATGGGCCAGAGACAGCTCAGCTGGATCTTCTGCTTCGGAATCTTTCATGAGGCTGCAATCAAAGCATCAGCCTGGGCTGGAGTCTCATCTGAGGCTCAGCTGGGGCAGGATCTGCTTCCAAATTCAGAGTGGTTAGAAGGGATTAGTTTCCTGCAGATGTCAGACTGAGGGCTTCGGCTCCTTGCCAGATGTCAGCTAGAGTCTGTTTTCAGTTCCTTGCCATGTGGGCTTTCCCATAGGGTTGCTTACTTCATCAAATTCAGCAAAAGAGAGAATCAATAGAGTCTGTGAGCAAGAAAGAAGTTGCAATATTATGTGATGTAGTTATGGAAGTGACATTTCATGTCCTTTTTTGCATTCTATTGAGGTTGGAAGCAAGCCACAGGTTCTGGCTATCCTCAAGGAGAAGGGATTACACAGGAGTATGAATCCTAGGAGGTAGGATAAATATAAGTAATTATATATACATATATACTCATATATACAGTCTGCCACAGTACAGAACTCATAGAGTTGATAAAATAACATAAATATTTATTCTATTTGAAGGATTTGGATTTAACTTTGATTTCTTTTAGATAGATTTTGTTTTGTTTGTTGTTTGAGGTCATAAGTGTTTAGGTTGCAAGGACCAAGAACTTATTATTTTATTTTATTTTTTTTTTAAGATTTTTTTATTTATTCAACAGAGATAGAGACAGCCAGCGAGAGAGGGAACACAAGCAGGGGGAGTGGGAGAGGAAGAAGCAGGCTCACAGCGGAGGAGCCTGATGTGGGGCTCGATCCCATAATGCCGGGATCACGCCCTGAGCCCAAGGCAGACGCTTAACCGTTGTGCCACCCAGGCGCCCCAATAACTTATTGTTTTAATGTAATATGCAACTGTATGTTCCAAATGGAGGACCAAAATGTTCAGGATAAAACTACCCCACCTTGTTAAGAAGAAATGAAAACTGAACTTCAAGCTTGGGAGTAAGTAGTTGTCACACGGGATCCTTGCATTCTGTCAAGAAGTTTTCACTAACAATCATTAACTGGTAATCTGACTCTCCCCACCTTCCCCTCCCTGATTTTATATATATTTAATATTATAACATACACACACACACACACACACACACACACACATATATATTTGTTATTTGTTTTGTTTAACAGTATACATTTGATACTGTTGGATATCAGTTTATGGAGAGATCTTTCGTTTTTTAAGTGGCCACATAGTATTGTAATAAGTTGAACCATATAAAATTGTCACTTTTTGAGGTTAAAATGGTCAAATAGTAGTTTCATATGTGTTCCGTGAAAGGGAAGTATATGCAAAATGAGCTCCAAAGGCTGAAGGACCATAAGAGGGAAGAAAAAGGCCAAGAAGTCCAGCTTGACAAGAAATGGCTTATTAAGGGAACTTACAGACAGAAGCATGTCTTGGGCTCTGCAAAACCGGTAGATCTCCTCCACTCCACCTCCCTTAACAGCTACTCTTTTTAGCCCTGGAGGCTGGGAGTAAGTGTTGGGGGAACTGGGGGCGGGGGGGCGCAGATGCTGAAGAATAGGTGTGTGTCATAGTCATATCTCCAGGGCAGATCAAGGAGCTTATGCCCCTAGGGTGTGCTTAAGGGTACGGTTATACAAAAGGAAAGACTGTGGGAAGGGGCCTGTGCTCAAGGAGGTTTCAAGTCACAGCATAGTCATCATGGTGGATTTGTCCAAGATGGCCTTAGTTTGGTTCACACAATATAGTTCAATCTAACATGAACGAATTGCAATTTACTTAATCAATTTCCCATTGATTGAAGTTGTTTCTAATTTTTTGCCAACATAAACAATGTTGCTATTAATAACTTTCTATGGGGGCGCCTGGGTGGCTCAGTCGTTAAGCATCTGCCTTCGGCTCAGGGCGTGATTCCGGAGTCCTGAGATCAAGCCCCACATCAGGCTCCTCCACTGGGAGCCTACTTCTTCCTCTCCCACTCCCCCTGCTTGTGTTCCCTCTCTCATTGGCTATTTCTCTCTCTGTCAAATAAATAAATAAAATCTTAAAAAAAAAACCTTTGTATGTCTTTCTATGTGTCCTTGTACTGATAAGTCTTAAGGATAAAAATAGAGAACTCCCAGGTTAAAGGGTATGGATATTTTAAATTTTGCTAAAATAAACTGCCAACTTGTCTTCCATTGAGGTTATGCCAATTTATACTCCCACCAATGTTACCTGAGCGTTCTTGTTTTCTGGAGACTTCTGCAGCATAGTATACATTTTTTCCTTACACCATATTGAGACACAAACATTTTTAGGACTTGCCCAGAATTAGATCTAGAAGCAGAGCTGGGAGTTGGCTCAAGAATTTTAGATTTACATCATTTCTTTTCATCATTTAATTTAGGGTTTCATTCATTTCCCACACCTGTTTTTTGTGACATCAAAGTTTACCTCAAGCTAACACCTTCTAGGTGGGCTTCCCAGATAACCAGACCTACATTCACCTTTCATCTTTCTAATATCTTACATGAAGAAGTCTAATTTCTTTGGTTGTTGTTCTCATTGATTTCTAAGGGTTTCACGGTGTAATCCTAAATCCCTGCTTGCTGAAGGCTAGTACTCTGTCAGGGTATCCCCACCCTGCTTCCTCAGCCCCAAACAAAGTCCAGGGCATCTGACACAGTATCAACAATTATTTGTTTATTGTTTAATTAAGGCATTTCTAAATGTATCATTCTATGAGGGAAAAAAAAGATGTCATAATATTTATTGGGTACCTGTTACATGCCAAGTATCGCGTGGTGCTGGGCAGTATCCAGTATGTCACATAATTTATTCTTCATGGTAACCCTAGAAATAGGTAACCCTTCTTCAACAAGTGAAGAGAAAGAAACGTGAAGAGATGAAGCAATCTTCTCAAAGCAACCCAGAGTAAGAGGTGGCAGAACTAGTATTCAAACCAGTCATCCCTGACTCCAACAGCAGTGCTTGCCCACATCACGGGGGCTGCCTCCTAGGGCCAGGACTAGGAGGTAAGTGGGACTGGTGAGGCTTTTTGCCTAGGGTGCAAAATATAATGGAGTACCAACAAACTCAGTAGTCAAGATAAATAATATATTTTTTAAAGATTTTATTTATTCATTTGTCGGAGTGAGAGAGAGAGAGAGCACAAGCAGGGGAAGCAGCAGGCAGAGGGAGAAGCAGGCTCCCGGCTGAGCAAGGAGCCTGACCTGGGACTTGATCCCAGGACCCTGGGATCATGACCCGAACTGAAGACAGCCACTTAACTGACTGAGCCACCCAGGTGTCCCAAGATAAATAATATTTTAATGTAATATTTTTTAAAAAATCAAAATTAATGCAAAACAATCCCTGATACACAAAACATCAAATTTTTCAATAAAGACACTATCATTCTTCACTGATTTTCCTTTTGCCTCAGGCTCCAATATAGCTTCCCATAGTACTGTTGCTGATCCTGTCTTTGGTTAAAATCCTTAATAAGTGGGGTGCCTGGCTGGCTCAGTTGGTAGAGCATGTGACTCTTAATCTCGGGGTCCCAAGTTCAAGCCCCACATTGGGTGTGGAGCCTACTTAAGATTAATAATAATAGTAATAATAATAAAGAAATAAAAGATTTTTCAAACTGGGAGGGGCACCTGGGTGGTACAGTCAGTTAAGCAGTTAAGCATTGGACTCTTAATTTCAGCTCAGGTCATGATCTCAGGGTCATGGGATCGAGCCCCACATCAGGCTCAGCACGGAGTCGGCTTGTCCCTCTTCTTTTGCTCCTCTCCCCACCCCCCCCCAGCTCATTGAAAGAAAGAAAGAAAGAAAGAAAGAAAGAAAGAAAGAGAAAGAAGGAAAAGAGTGGCACCTGGGTGGCTCAGTTGGTTAAGCATCTGGCTTTGGCTTGGGTCATAATCTCGGGGTACTGGGATGGAGCTCCAAGTCCTGCTCCCTGCTCAGCAGGGAGTCTGCTTCTCCCTCTGCCCCTCCCCCTGCTCACACACTCTCTCTCTCTCAAATAAATGAAAACTTTAAAAAAATAAAAATAGAGAGAAGCACACTGGGAATAGAGTACATGGGTGTAATTCCACTTTTCACTGCTATCTCTGTGCTAAATAATTTGGGACGTACAAGAGAGTAAGATGGTTCAACACTTTTAATAACTTCTCTGTCTCCAATAGACTGAGTGACAGATGTCTTGATACTTCTGATGCCCACACTGATCCCAGCTCAGACAGTAAACTCGGGGGTGTCTTTCCCTTCACATTTTTTAAAAGATTTTATTTTTAAGGAAACTCTACACCCCACGTGGGGCCCTAACTCAAGACCCTGAGATCAAGAGCCACATACTCCACCAACTGAGCCAACCAGGTGCCCCCTCCCCCTTTGGATGGCACTTGGCAGGGGGAGTTGTGGGGTAGAGAATACCCAAGTTTTCCCTGTCCATCCTCCACATTATTTTAGACGTTTAGATCCTGTCTTCTCCCACCTACAGATTTGTCCTTCTGGCCCAACCTTCCAAATCTTTCTAGATGCTCCAGATACACCCTTCTCTATTTCCCTGGCTATTTCAGTCATCTGTCTCTGGAGCTATTCCAACTCCATAACCTTTCTTGGGGTATAACATATGGTACTGTACACAGAGTAGCTGTGGATTTTCACATGCTATTATCACTATGCAAAAACAATGTATAGGATTCTGGAGTGCTAGTAATGTGCCATAGGGACCTCAGATTTAACCTGGCCTAACTCCCCTCAATGTACATATTGGACACATTGGGACTTAGTCAAAGTCACTCCAGAAGCTGATGGCGGGATCTGTCCATTTCCCCTTCACTGCAAAGAATATCAGTCCGTATTCTGTTCTTGAGATGAAGTCCTGATCTAGTTCTTCTTAAAGAGTAAAGGAGCAAAAGCAGTAGCAATTTGCACTGTGTACTTGGGCCTAGAGTTTGGCCTTTCCTTCTTTCATAGAGGTGAATTCATCAGACTATCAAAGGGCACACAAGAAGGATTGGCATTTGTCTTGTATGTATCATTCTAGCTATGGTTTTAGGTGGTAGTGTTTCATTTCCAATACCCTTCTTTGATGACACCCAAATTTTGCCAAACTTTTTAGAGAAAGTGTACATTGGTCCCTATCTTAAGGGAGTGGTCTGTAGCTACTCCAAACTTCCTTTCGCTGGCCAAGATGAGTTTTAACTAATGGTCAGTGTTACTCAGTATGTGACCTCAGAAACCTGGCCCAGAACGATGTGCAATCTGAATATTTTGCCAGTTGTATGAATATAAGAATGTACAGAATAGGTAAGAGATAGTTAACATTTCCTAGAGGCTGGTCAAAGAGGAAAGAGTTCAGGAGATGTTTACTCTCTGTAAAATTGTTGCATTTACCACTATTTTGAAGGGGAAGGTGTGAGAAGAATAGATGGTCCGCAAAAAGGGAAAAGCCTTGTATCTGTCAGTGGCTTAAATGTCTTATGGGCTCAGGCCTGTAATATAAATGAATGAAGTTTACCGTAGATTTGTAGGAGCAGCGGAGAACTCTAGAAAACCTGCCAAATCTAAAGGGGGCAGCCAATATTCAGTGTCGGCCAGTTGTCGCCACATGGGAAGGGAGGTCCCAATGTTTGTCGATCTAATTTTTCAAGAGAATTCAAAAATCTGAAATGTTATATGAAATTATTTAATTTTTAAATGCTGGCAACAAATCCAAATTGGGAGGGAAGAAGAAGAGGAAACATGAGAGAAACGCATGCAGGCCCAGCAGAGCAATGATACAACCCAGGGTTTGCCAGTTTGTCACTGTTGCTTTATGCAGACTCCTTTCTTTTCCTAACAATTCAGGAAATGTTTGGGAACTTACTTCAAGAACTATATCATATGCGGTCAGAATTTCCATTGCCCTGCCAGTTCTTTGAATCAATTCATACAGTTTTGATTGAGCACCTAACATGTGCAAAGTTATCATTACATCTTACTTAAAATGAAATATGTTAACAATTAATTCCATGAAACAGAGATATAACTTCCATAGTGGTCCAAATGACTCTGAGATACATACTTAATTTCAGCTATTTATAAAAAATACGATCAAATATAAAGAGAATTATTTTTAGAAACCTACAGGAGCACTACAATCCACCTCTGAATTGAAAATGTTAATGGGAAAGTTTCAGAACATAAGGCATCCCTGTGTTTAAAAGTAACACTTCTTAAAAGAATCCAAGGGCAACCATCCTGAAAATCTTCTCATTGGAGGCAATTTTGACCTCTGAATGGCTTCTATCCCAACAGAGGTCATCTATGACACCAAGCAGTACCCAAGTTCATACTAATTCCAAAAGGAAAAAAAAAAAGTTGGGAATCTTGTCATCTGATTGGGTGAGAAGTCACTAAACAATTCAACCCGGCTCAGGTTACCAATTGCTGGTGACTACATTTTATTTTATTTTATTTTATTTTATTTTATTTTTTAAAGATTTTACTTATTTATTCGACAGAGAGAGACAGCCAGCGAGAGACGGAGCACAAGCAGGGGGAGTGGGAGAGGAAGAAGCAGGCTCATAGCGGAAGAGCCTGACGTGGGACTCGATCCCCTAATGCCGGGATCACGCCCTGAGCCGAAGGCAGACGATTAACCGCTGTGCTACCCAGGCGCCCCTGGTGACTACATTTTAATATAAACGTGTTAAACAATATACATTGTATCCTGCTTCCCACAGGAGATTTACATCGCTTTCGTCACTTTTTCCCCCCTTATTTTTTTTTCCAGTCTTCCTCTGTACTCGCCTCTCTCCCAGTCTACAGTTTTTGTACATTTAAGGTATGCCTACTTCTGTTTCCACTATTTCTTCTGCTCTTCATCAGGGTCGGACTTTTCAAAAATTAAAACTTCTCTGCTGTCTCAGAGATTCTCCAGACCCCTTACACTCCCGTCCCAAGGCCCACGCCCTCCCCCCCCCAGCCCCATTCTAGAACCTGGACTCCTCCCCCACGCTCCATCCCTTATCTCTTGGCCTAAAATGCCCTTAACGTCTCCTCTCCGGCTGCGTACCCCCCCACGTTCCTTCCCCGGCGGGCAGCCTCAGCCGTTCCAGAAATTGACGAAGAAGTTGCAAAGGGAGTGCCACTTCTCAGCACAGTAGGTCTCCGTGAGCTTCGCGTTCTCGTCCAACCCGTCGGGATCCGGCCCGGTCCCTAGGGGTCGCTCCTCTTCTGGGTCCGAGGCCGCCTTCCTCTTGCCCGCTTTGGTCTTCTCAGAGGGCTTCCCTCTGGGAGACTTGCTCGCGGGAAGTCGGGCCCCTCCGGCGGGGGCGGGAGCGGGCTCCCGGAGCCGCCCCCGGCTCCTGGCCGGGGGCTCGGGATACCGGGGGAAGCCGGCCGCAGTGGGGCGCACGGGTGAGGACCCCTGGGGCACCAGGCGCAGCTCGGCGCCGTGGCCCTTCTTGCCTGCGCACAGGCGAGCCTTGAGCGGAGCGGGGTCCTGGCACGGCCGCCGCTTCTTGCGCAGCCCGCCCAGCACCTGCTTCCAGTAGTGCGCGCTGCGGGCGGCGTAGGCGGCGCAGCGCTCCGGCTCCCCGAGGTAGGCGCACAGCTGGAGCGCCCCGGCCGGGTCCTGGCAGCGCAGCGCCAGCTCGCTCCCCGCTGCGGGCCCTGGGGCGCGCAGCATGAGCTGCCAGCTGCACGCGTGCCGTTCGGGGCTGACGAAGCGCCCGGACGAGCCGCCCGCGGGACCCGAGGCCGGCTTTGCCGCGCTGCCTGCCGCGCCCTTGTCTCTCCGGGCGGCCACGAGGAGGCAGCCACCCAGCAGCAGCAGGAGCAGCAGCGAGAGCGACGCTCGCAGCCTCAGAGGACTCATGGTCCGCGGGTCTGCGCTCAGGTCGGGTCTTCGGGACGCCTGGGCGCTTCAGTGGCGGCTGGGCCAGGAGAGCGGCATCCCTCGGACCTGGGGACAGAGGCAGAGACTGCTGCTGCAAAGGCGTCTACGAATTCCCCTTCCCGTGCCGTCTACGGTTCCCATACGCTGGTTTCCAGGGGGTAGCAGCAGCCTGAGAGAGACCCTCTGAGAAAATCGCTTACTGTCCAAATAATCCTTTTATATCTTTTTGAAACCCAGTGCAAAGACAAAAACAAAGCGATTCCTGAAAATTGCCACCTCCATCCCCTCCTTTTTTCACCCTCCAGTATACTATCTACAAAATCATTTCAGATCATTCGTGGGAAACATGCATTTTTACTGCACTTTGAACTTACCGAGTTCTAGGAGAGGTGGTGGAGTCTTATTGGGGTAGAAGGAATGACTGCATGAGAGATTAGTCCGTTTTCGCTGGCTCCCAGTGAATGAACGTGTTATGAATGGGACAGGAGGGGCCTTCCCCACTCTCTGCCCCTCCCAGACTTCTCTCACCCTGGGAGATTTCCCACCACCACCACCACCACCACCACCACACACACACACACACACACACACACACACACAAACACCCCAAATGTAGGAGAGAAGTGAATCACGCATATTTTAACAGGTCATTCTTTTCTTTCTGTTTATGTATTAATCATTCCAACATGAAGTTAAACAGAAAGATCTAAGTTTTTAAGAGTTAAACAAAAATTTCATGTTAGAAACAAAACAACTGTTTTGTTTTCTAAACCAGGCACTGCACTCTCTTCATATCATTCTGAGTTCTGTGTTCTCAGCCTGCGCTTTGGTAGTCTTCCTAATCCTAATCATGTAATCTTAATCCTAGTAACTGTTAACTACAAACAGAAATAGGCCCTCGTGTATTAATATACCATAGT
>NW_024426885.1:34431970-34447076 GCF_017311325.1 Ursus maritimus | reverse complement strand
CCCCCCCCCCCCCCACGTTCCTTCCCCGGCGGGCAGCCTCAGCCGTTCCAGAAATTGACGAAGAAGTTGCAAAGGGAGTGCCACTTCTCAGCACAGTAGGTCTCCGTGAGCTTCGCGTTCTCGTCCAACCCGTCGGGATCCGGCCCGGTCCCTAGGGGTCGCTCCTCTTCTGGGTCCGAGGCCGCCTTCCTCTTGCCCGCTTTGGTCTTCTCAGAGGGCTTCCCTCTGGGAGACTTGCTCGCGGGAAGTCGGGCCCCTCCGGCGGGGGCGGGAGCGGGCTCCCGGAGCCGCCCCCGGCTCCTGGCCGGGGGCTCGGGATACCGGGGGAAGCCGGCCGCAGTGGGGCGCACGGGTGAGGACCCCTGGGGCACCAGGCGCAGCTCGGCGCCGTGGCCCTTCTTGCCTGCGCACAGGCGAGCCTTGAGCGGAGCGGGGTCCTGGCACGGCCGCCGCTTCTTGCGCAGCCCGCCCAGCACCTGCTTCCAGTAGTGCGCGCTGCGGGCGGCGTAGGCGGCGCAGCGCTCCGGCTCCCCGAGGTAGGCGCACAGCTGGAGCGCCCCGGCCGGGTCCTGGCAGCGCAGCGCCAGCTCGCTCCCCGCTGCGGGCCCTGGGGCGCGCAGCATGAGCTGCCAGCTGCACGCGTGCCGTTCGGGGCTGACGAAGCGCCCGGACGAGCCGCCCGCGGGACCCGAGGCCGGCTTTGCCGCGCTGCCTGCCGCGCCCTTGTCTCTCCGGGCGGCCACGAGGAGGCAGCCACCCAGCAGCAGCAGGAGCAGCAGCGAGAGCGACGCTCGCAGCCTCAGAGGACTCATGGTCCGCGGGTCTGCGCTCAGGTCGGGTCTTCGGGACGCCTGGGCGCTTCAGTGGCGGCTGGGCCAGGAGAGCGGCATCCCTCGGACCTGGGGACAGAGGCAGAGACTGCTGCTGCAAAGGCGTCTACGAATTCCCCTTCCCGTGCCGTCTACGGTTCCCATACGCTGGTTTCCAGGGGGTAGCAGCAGCCTGAGAGAGACCCTCTGAGAAAATCGCTTACTGTCCAAATAATCCTTTTATATCTTTTTGAAACCCAGTGCAAAGACAAAAACAAAGCGATTCCTGAAAATTGCCACCTCCATCCCCTCCTTTTTTCACCCTCCAGTATACTATCTACAAAATCATTTCAGATCATTCGTGGGAAACATGCATTTTTACTGCACTTTGAACTTACCGAGTTCTAGGAGAGGTGGTGGAGTCTTATTGGGGTAGAAGGAATGACTGCATGAGAGATTAGTCCGTTTTCGCTGGCTCCCAGTGAATGAACGTGTTATGAATGGGACAGGAGGGGCCTTCCCCACTCTCTGCCCCTCCCAGACTTCTCTCACCCTGGGAGATTTCCCACCACCACCACCACCACCACCACCCCACACACACACACACACACACACACACACACACACAAACACCCCAAATGTAGGAGAGAAGTGAATCACGCATATTTTAACAGGTCATTCTTTTCTTTCTGTTTATGTATTAATCATTCCAACATGAAGTTAAACAGAAAGATCTAAGTTTTTAAGAGTTAAACAAAAATTTCATGTTAGAAACAAAACAACTGTTTTGTTTTCTAAACCAGGCACTGCACTCTCTTCATATCATTCTGAGTTCTGTGTTCTCAGCCTGCGCTTTGGTAGTCTTCCTAATCCTAATCATGTAATCTTAATCCTAGTAACTGTTAACTACAAACAGAAATAGGCCCTCGTGTATTAATATACCATAGTGTCCTGCAGTTCACCCAGGGGTGGGTATTTGGGTTTGGGATTATTTTAGGTGTTATAAATCAATTACAAACTGCTTGCAAAGATCAGAAGTTAAAAAATAATTTGTTTGGATTAAAGTTACAAGATAATATTGCCAATTCAAATGGTGTAATCTTTAAGAGTTACTGTGTTCTTGAATCTTGAGAATTTTATATTTAAGCAAAGCTTAAAATATTCCATCATCTTTTAAAAAAATGTTCTCAGTAACAAATGTTTTCCTTTCACTTCAAGAGTTTTTATACTACTTTACAATTGTTTTTTTTAAAGATTTTATTTACTTATTTGACAGAGAGAGAGAGGCAGCCAGTGAGAGAGGGAACACAAGCAGGGGGAGTGGGAGAGGAAGAAGCAGGCTCCCAGCGGAGAAGCCTGATGTGGGACTCGATCCTAGGACCCTGGGATCAGGCCCTGGGCTGAAGGCAGACGCTTAACGACCGAGCCACCCAGGCACCCCACTACTTTACAATTGTTTTATACACGTGAGTACTTTCCTAAAATAATTACCCAAGATGTCA
Source organism: Ursus maritimus (assembly GCF_017311325.1). NCBI lineage: Eukaryota > Metazoa > Chordata > Mammalia > Carnivora > Ursidae > Ursus > Ursus maritimus. The sequence goes on along the minus strand of NW_024426885.1, from coordinate 34,444,765 downwards.
AGAAGTCTCATTATATTTCCTAATGTTTTGTTGCAGACTGTATTTTCTGTTACTGGACTCATTTTTGACATTGTATTTGAACAGTTATAACTTGATTAGTACTATATAAACCAAAATATTTCAGAATTAAAAGGATGTATTTAAATATATGTTAGCATATATTAAATATATAGCAGTGTATATTGACCTAAGAAAGGAAATTTTTACTTCTCCGGTGAGATTAGGAAGATTAAATGACTTACAGATGTCACACATCATTTAGTGATAAAGCCACATGCCACCTGACTCAGTGACCAATAATCTTTACATTTCAAGGGTGCCTGAGTGGCTCAGTCGGTTAAGCGTCTCCCTTTGGCTCAGGTCATGATCTCAGGGTCCTGGGATAGAGCCCTGCATCGGGCTCCCTGCTTAGCAGGGTGTCTGCCTCTCCCTCTCTCCGCTCATGCTTGCTCTCTCTCTCTGTCTCTCTCAAATAGATAAATAACATCTTTAAAAACATAATCTTTACATTTCAGCTTTGTATTATACTATCGCTTTCAAAGTTAGTTATGTTTTTGTTACATCAATCTGATTTGTAATGAAAAGTACCTATGAAGTTAACAAATATTTGTGTAAGTTTCATAAACAAGAGTAGCTTACTAATGTACTTCAAAGATGGAAACCTTCTGTTTCCCAGAAAACTGTATTTGTAGGAGTGAAGCACCTATGAGGATAGAGGCTTTTGTCTGTTGTGCTGTCTTGACTTCCTGTTATCAGCCACAAAGCTGAATTGGAAGAGTTTTTCGGCTAAAGAGTGACATCTTGTGACATTGCGCCCTAATTACAATGAAAAAGTTCATTATCTGGAAAGTCATAATCACTAGGAGAGATATTCCAGAGACCGAGCTTTCTGTCGGAAACATTGTTCCCCAAAGAAAAGGGACACACAGATGTGCTTTGCCATGTCAGAAAGAGGTATGTCTTACCACAAGTTACATTTTATTTTAAGACTTTACTTATTTATTTTGAGAGAGAGCTTGTGAGCACAATCCGGAGGAGGGGGGCAGAGGCAGAGGGAGAGGGAGAGAGAGAATACCACGCAGACTCCACGCTGAGCACAGAGCCCAACGCGGGCTCAGGCTCACCACCCTGAGATCATGACCTGAGCTGAAATCAAGAGTCCAGCTCTCAACCCACTGAGCCACCAAGGCGCTCCCCACAAGTTACTTTTTATAAACCGTGGTAAGACACACGTATCACCAAATTGCCATTTTAACCATTCTTGAGAGTACAGTTCAGTGGCATAAGCACATTCACACTGTTGTGCAGCCATCACCACCATCCAGCTCCAGAACATTTTTTATCTTCCAAATGTACCCATTAAACAGTAACTCCTCGTGTCTTCCTTCCTCCACCTCCTGGTAACATCATTCAACATTCTATTTCTATGAATTTGACTAGTCTAGAAGTGCACCTCATAGAAGTGCATTCATGCAGTTTTTACCCTTTTATGACTGGCTTATTTCACTCAGCATGTCTTCAAGGTTATTGCATGTTGTAGTGTTTGTCAGAATTTTCTTCCTATTTAAGGGTGAGTAATATTCCACTGTATGTATTCACCATATTTTGTTTATCTATTAACCTCTCAACGGGCTTTTGAGTGGCTTCCACCTTTTGGCTCTTCTGAATATTGCTGCTCTGAATATGGCTGTACAAATACCCGTTTGAGTTCCTGCTTTCAATTCTTTTGAGTATTTACCCAGAGTGGAATTAGTGGGTCATATGGTAATTTTATTTTTAACTTTTTTTATTTTTTTTTATTTTTTATTTTTTTTTAAAGATTTTATTTATTTATGTGACAGAGAGACAGCCAGCGAGAGAGGGAACACAGCAGGGGGAGTGGGAGAGGAAGAAGCAGGCTCATAACGGAGGAGCCTGATGTGGGACTCGATCCCGGTACGCCGGGATCACGCCCTGAGCCGAAGGCAGACGCTTTAACGACTGCGCTACCCAGGCGCCCCTATTTTTAACTTTTTTTAAATAAAGATTTTATTTATTTGAGATAGAGAGAGAGAGCACACATGAGAGAGCAAGAGGGAGAGAGGGAGAGAGAGAGAGAGAGCAAGCACGGGGGTGGAAGGGCAGAGGGAGAGGGAGAAGCAGACTCCCTGCTGAGCAAGGAGCCTAATGCTGAGGGGCTCCACCCCAGGACCCTGAGATCATGACCTGAGCCGAAGGCAGACGCTTAACTGACTGAGCCACCCAGGAATCCCTAGTTTTAACTTTTTGAGGAACCTCCATACTGTTTCCCATAATGGCTACACTATTTTACATTCCTGCCAACAGTGCACAAATATTCCAATTTCTCCAAATCCTTGCCAATGCTTGTTATTGTTTGTTTGCTTGCTTGCTTGGTGGTGTTTTTATAATAACCATCCTAATGGGTGTGAAGTGGTATCTCATTGTGGTTTTCATTGGCATTTCTCTAATGATTAGTGATACTGAGCATGTTTTTCATCTGCTTATTGGCCATTTGTATCTCTTCTTTGTATCTCTTCAGCAACTATGTCTGTTGAAGTTCTTTGCCTATTTTTCAATCAGGTTGTTTTGTTGTTGTTGAGTTACAGGAGTTCTTTATATATTCTAGGTATTAACCTCTTTTTTAAAAAAATGTTTTTAAGATTTTATTTTTAAATAATCTCTACACCCAACATGGGGTTCGAACTCACAACCCTAAGAACAAGAGTTGCATGCTCCACCAGCTGAGCCAGGGAGGCGCCCCTAAATATTAACCTCTTATGAATATATGATTTGCAATATTTTCTCCCATTCTGTAGGTTGTCTTTCACGCTGTTGATAGTGTCCTTTGATGTACAAGAGTTTTAAATTTTGATGTAGTCTAAGGGAAGACATTTTATTTTATTTTATTTTTCAACAGGAGATGTAATTCCTTTATTTTGAATCTTAAATAAGATTTTGAATCTTTTTTTAACATAATTTTTTAAATTTTTTTAAAATAATTTTTATTTTGTTATATTAGTCACCATATAGTACATCCCCAGTTTTTGAAGGGAAGACATTTTAAAAAATATCATGATGTGAGATGTGTAAGAAAACATGAAATAAATATTTTAATATTGATTTAAAAAAATCTTTTTAGGGGTGCCTGCGTGGCTCAGTCGTTGGGCGTCTGCCTTCGGCTCAGGGCGTGATCCTGGGGTCCTGGGATCGAGCACCACATCAGGCTCCCTGCTGTGCTGGGAGCCTACTTCTTCCTCTCCCGCTCCCCCTGCTTGTGTTCCCTCTCTCACTGGCTGTCTCTCTCTCTGTCAGATAAATAAATAAAATCTTAAAAAAAAAAATCTTTTTAATGCATCAGTGATCCAACAGGCCTGTTTGGATTCATACCATATGCTACCTAATAGTTTAGAATGGGGTGAATTTCTTGGTAATTTCAGTGATTAACTTCTTAGTCCTGCCCTGTGAATAATACGAAGGAAATACATTACCATAAGGAACTATGTAGCACCTCCTTCCCTTCTTCTCCTAGGGAAAGTTGGCTGCAGCACCTGACCCAACAAATTACTACAGTGAATAGGCCTCCAGCCTCTTGGTCTTTCTCCCTTTCTTTCTTTCTTCTTTCTTTTTTCCCTTTCTTCCTTCTTTCTCTCTTTCTTTCCTTCCTTCCTTTCTTCCTTTCATTTCTACACCCAGTGTGGAGCTTGAACTCACAACCCTGTGATCAAGAGTTGTGTCTTATTTCTACACCTAGTGTGGAGCTTGAACTCACAACCCCACGATCAAGAGTTGTGTCTTATTTCTACACCTAGTGTGGAGCTTGAACTCACAACCCCGCGATCAAGAGTTGTGTGCTCTCCTGACTGCGCCACCCAGGTGCCCTAGGTTTCTTACGACTACATAATTCTTTCTACATGTAAAATCAGCTTTGCATAGTTCAATATTCAAATTTTCCTTGTTTCATCAGTATTTGCCTAATCTTGCAAATTATAATGTAAGCTTTTTAGACAAAGATAATTTTTTTAGTTCTTTTGTACCTAATACAATGCTCAAGGCAAAAAGTTGATTGCTTGACCTCTCACACATGGCTGGTAGGAGCATAAAGTGGTACAATCACTTTAGAAAACTGTTTGACGTTTTCTTATAAAGTTATATACTCTGTGCTCCAGCCATCCTTCTTCTAGGAATTTACCCAATGTAAATGAAAACATATGACCACAAAAAGACAGGTAAAAGAATATTTATAGCACTTTAATCATTGGAATAGCCCCAAAGTGGAAACAACCTAATTATCCATCAACAAGTAAGTGGATAAACAAATTGTAATAAAAATCTGTTTATTACTTAGCAGTAAGAAGGAATGAACCGCTGCAGCATGTGACAGTGTGAATGAATCTCAAAACCATAGTGTTGATCAAAGGAAGCCGGACACAAAAGAGCCCATATTGTATGATTGCAACTATATGAAGTTCTAGAGCAAATGAAACTAATCAATGGTGGAAAAAAATTAGAATACAGATGCCTCTGGGGGATGAATGATGGCTTGTGTTAGCCAAGAAGGGATAAAAAGGAGCTTCCTAGGGGTTATGTATTTCTATATATTATATATCTATATTCTATATATTTTATTTTGGTAAAGGTTTAGGTTATACCTGAGATTTATGTATTTTATTGCATGTCAGTTTTACCTAAAAAAGAAGCCAAATCTGTAAGTAATGAGTCAACCTAAGTTAATGATATCAGTGTTGAGTGTTTAGGGATAAAGTGTATTGATGTTTGCAACTTGTTTTAAACGTATAAAAAATTGGATGGTATGAATAGAGGGAAATAAGTAGTAGATAGTTATGTTATAAAGCTAATATAGTAAAATATTAATTGTAGAATCTAGGTCGTAGGTGTATGGGCATTCACTGCATAGTTTTTCAACTTTTTTATATTTTTGAAATATTTTACAATAAATGTAAAAACAGAAAATAACAAAAACAATTTTAAAGATTATATTCCTACAATTAAGAATTAACAGATATTAATATCTTGTTATATTTGTGTTCCACAATTTTTTTTAAGGAAAAAAAGGTCACATAACTCTTCCATTTTCATTACCCCTATCAAATCCCATTTCCTCCTGCCCCACTCCCAGCCAGGATAACCTGTATTTTATCATAAGTTTGGGGTGTATTCTTTCAATACACTTGTAATAATTTTATATTTGTTTATGCACATATATGTAAAGTTCATGTCAAGCATACTCATTGCACGGACACTTGGCTGGCTAGTCTGTAGAGCGTGCAAACTCTTGATCTTGGGGTTGTAAGTCAAGCCCCACAGTGGGTGTGGAGATTGCTTAAAAATAAAATCTTAAAAAAAAAGTATGCTCACTGCAGCTTCATTTATAATAATGCAAAATCGGAAAAACCTAAGTATCCGTCAGTAAAGAAGTGAATAAATTACGGATCTTCATATAATGGACTAGATCTTGGAAACATAATGTTAATTAATTAATTAAAAATGAGCTTATAAATGATACTTTTTGTTCTTTATGGATACACATTATATGTAGCAAAATGATAAAAACATGGACAAGAAGTATATACACAAACTTTGTAAGCTATATCTGGGAAGGTAGGGAGGAGAATGGGATTATGGCATTTTGCACCATATACATTAAGGAAAATTTGAAATAAACAAGAAGAACTTTAGTCAAACTCCCCTTCCTCCTCCAGCTTTATTGGGTAGTTTAAAATTACATTCCTGTTTTCTAGGATTTCTGTTGCTTTTTTCCATCTGACTTTTTAAAACTGGAACACAGTTGTCTAAGTGATATAGTATACAAAAATAACAGCTTGATTTCTCCGAAAATGCATTTCTCTGCAATTCCCGAGTAACTCCAAATTATGCTCACTCTGAGCATAAGTGTTTACTCTGGGTTTTAGATTTAGTCTTTGAAAAAAATGTGTTCTAAACCTTTGCCATCACCTCATGTATATCCAGCCTCAATGCTGTGATGAAGTTGTTCCTGTTTAGGCCTTTCTCTTGATTTTTCTCACACAGCCGTTAACACACATTTGTCTTTTTATTTTGTTTACTCCCTCTCAGCTGTATGTTCTGTGTAGGGCCTGATACGGATGTTACTTGATATTATTTAATAGCTACTGAGGTCAGACAATCCAAGGCCATCATTATGCTAAAATTAAAGTTATTTATGGAAACTCATAGATACTTCCAGAATTGGTTTTACTTCCTACATGGGAACATATCCAAGAAGCCCAGAACAGGCTTACTGGTCTGACTCAACTCTTCCCATTCATCAATCCCTATTCACCAGGGGGCGGAAAGGGTTTCTTTAACAAAGCATCATACATAACACCTCTAGCAAACTAAGCATACCCTTTTTATTTTTTGTAGTTAAATGCATAAAGTTTATTTTTTCCCATTTTCTCCTTTAACATGGCAAGTAAAACTCACTGGCCTGGGAGTAGACTCTGCCAACCTTTGGCCAGTGAAGAGGATTCAGAGAAAATAATACAACCATCAGTCAGAAAAAGGAGGGGCAAGAAAAGAAAATAATTAAGCTGTGGCTTCAATCATGCATTCCTGTGCAAGGTGCCCTGACTGGCCACAGTGCTAACAGCTGACTTGTTCTGCTGCAGTTGATGGCTACGTGACCAGTTTCCCACATGTATAGCGCTTCGGTTTGGAGTAGTCTTTTTGTATGTGTCCAAATTGTCCACAAGAATAGCACTTCTGGGGCGCCTGGGTGGCACAGCGGTTAAGCGTCTGCCTTCGGCTCAGGGCGTGATCCCAGTGTTATGGGATCGAGCCCCACATCAGGCTCCTCCGTTATGCGCTTGCTTCTTCCCCTCCCACTCCCCCTGCTTGTGTTCCCTCTCTTGCTGGCTGTCTGTCTCTGTCAAATAAATAAATAAAATCTTAAAAAAAAAAAAAAAGAGAATAGCACTTCTGCTCATCCTCATGGTCGCAGTCATGAGCCAGATGGCCTGGTTTGCCACAGTTGTGGCAGCACTGCTCTCTCTCTCTGTCTCTCTCAGGCTTCTGGTCATGTGGCCACCTCTACTGCAGTTAGAGCAGGCATCCTCTTAAAGATCACAATCGTCCGCAAGATAACCAGACTCACCACAGTGATAACAGGTGTCTGGAAGAGATAAGGAACCAAACTGGAAACCTCTACTGAGGTTTCCACCTCTGCCACGGCTTCTCGTTCCATGACCATGGCCTCCACTAGTAGGGCATTCCTGAGCCTCATAGCCAGATCGCCCACTCTTGAAACCCTCATTGCTGCTCATGGCTACAGTTAGATCTTCAGTGTCTGAGCAGGCCCACAGCGGGGGACGCTCGGACACAGGCCCAGGGAAGGCCCGCCATTGATTTTTTTAAACCACTTTTCTGGTGGTAAAAAATAACAGCTAATATTTATTTAGCACTTAGTATTTTTAAGTGTATCATGTATTGCTCATTTAATCCTTACCATAACTTTACAGAGTACAGGTTTGTAATCCATTATTTACAATTCTGAAACTGAAAAGGGTCTAAAAACCATATTTAAAAAAATTCATTTGGGAGCAAAACCTGACCTGGACTGGTTTACAGTCTTTGATTTATTCCTCTCAGTATGGCTGGCTATTCATACATTTTGCTGCAGGGCTATAAATGTATTTGGTTATAGGGTGCTGCCCTAGAAGCTGTTGGGGTGTGACATAATACAAGATATATGCATTGGATTACTAAATCCAATCAAAACATAAAAGCTAAATCTAAATCTAAAAAAACTCTAAATTCGAAAACCACCTGGCAGGGATTTCAAATATGTGTCATGGACCAGTATGATGACCATCGCCATTTAACAGATGAGACATAGAAGTCAAGTCACTTACTCAAGTTCACATAGTTAACAAAAAGAAAAATCAATGTAGTTAATAATATTTTTGCGGGCTTGTTGTGGAAGTCACTTGGTTAAATGCATTTTATTCATTATGTCATTTAATACTAACACTGTAGGAGGTCCTATTATTATCCCCATTTCACAGATGAAGGAACTGAAGCTTAGAAAGGTTGTACAACTCTTCTGGACACACAGCTATTAAGTGTGGTGAGGACGGATTTGAAAACAAGACAGTCTGACATCAATATATTTTATTATTACACTATCCCCTACAAACCTATGATACTAGCCGTTTCCTCTTCTAAATATCATTTCAAACTATATACCTACTTACCTTTGGATATTAAAGAGTAAGATTTTTAATATGTATATAAGATCATTTTATTCACATGTTAAAATTCTCCTATGACTTTCTACTGCATCTAGAGTAAAATCCAAATTCCTTACAATGGCTCCTTTCTATCTCCTAGATCGTCTCCCCACACAGCAGACTTCCCTTAGGCTTTTACACTAGGTATATCCTCTACCCAGATCTTCACACAGCTGGCTCCCTCCTGTCATTCAGGCCTCAGGTTAAGTGCCTCCTTGGTTTTTCCCTAATTACCCAGTCTAGAGTCTCTAATCACCCTATTTATCCCATCATTCTACTTTACATGGAACATGAACATGACATTTTCTTCTTTATCTGTTTACTCTTTTTCCTTCCATTAGGATGTAAGTTCAACCCTGTCTGTTTTGGTTTCTTTTGAAGCTCCAATCTCTAGTAGAGTTCAGCAAGGGGTAGGTACTTAATTTTGGCTGAATAAATGAATGTAGTACGCGATCAGTTAAGTAGTACCTGCTTTTTAGTTTCAGTGGTGGGAAATATATTGAGAAGGTGGGTGTGAGAAGACTGTGAAATGTGAAGATACTTGAACATCAGCTTAATTAGATTTTGTCTAACAGTACAAACAGTGCCTAGCGAGTGTCTGACACAGAGCAGGTGCCAAATATTTGTTGAATGAATGAACAACAGTAAATATTAGTAGCTTGGATCATGGGCAAATTACTGAGCTTAGTTTCCTCACCTCTAAATTAAAGATTAATGGGGTGCCTGGCTGGCTCAGTTGGTAGGGTATGTGATTCTTGATCTCGGGGTGTGAGTTTGAGCCCCATCTTGGGTGTAGAGATTACTTAAGAATAAAATCTCAAAAAAAGTAAATTGAAGGTTAAAACTTACTTTACAGGGTCAGCCTAGGAATTATAGATGATGCCAAATGCCTACCACATAGCAGGCATTAAGTTCATTTCTTTTCCCTTACATTTACATACTACTTTATGGTTTACAAAGCTCTTGCAAGCTTTCCTAGATACATGACCTCATTGTATTTCCATAACCTTCCATAGGACTTCTCACTAGCTTCATTTTATAGATGAAAAGACGACTCAGGGGTTGAGACATAGACTCTTCAGGTAATGAGAAGCCAGTGGACAAATTTTATATGCAGAGTGACATGATAAAAGCAGTGGTTGTGTGTGTGTGTCTGCTTAAAAATTTTTCTTTATTTGTCAGAGAGAGAGCACAAGCAGGGGGAGCGGCAGAGGGAGAGGGAGAAGCAGGCTCTCTGCTGAGCATGGAGCCCCACGTGGGGCTCAATCCCAGGTCCCTGGAACCATGGCCCGAGGGGAAGGCAGTCTCTTAACCGACTGAGCCACCCAGGCGCTCCAAAAGCAGTGTTTTTTGATTTTGATCTGTTAGTGGCCTCTAAGATGGACTTGACTAAAGAAGCTGGAGAAAGAATCCTGTAGCCACTATCATAAAAATCAAGTTTAAGGTGGTAAGGACTTGCACTAAGTGACAGAAGAATGTTTAAAAGCCTAATGAATTAAGTTACCCGATAGCCAGATAAGCCAAAAAAGGGGGGGGGGGACTGGGAATTTTTACGTGGGGTTGAGAAAATCATGGTATCTACAACATAAACAACTGAGAAAACAAACTCGGTTTGGCAAAATGGTTGGCAGAAGACCTTCCCTACGATAGCTACGCAGAACATCTGGCGAATATGGCAAACACTGGAGCCGTGTCCTAAGTGCCACTGTAAATCTTTCTTGCTTTCCCTCTGGCATCGCCACCTTGAGTAGAGCACCTAAGGTCTTCAGGATCCTGTTTTGTCTACAGTCTGGTTGGATGAGGATCAGGGCAGGAAGGAATTAGAAACCAAGTTTTTGAAATTCCAGAACCTTGGCTAAATCGCCCATTCTCCTTCTCTAGGAAAAAAGGGTACCCTTATTTATCCTTCCTGCCTGGTTAACGACACACAGACACAAACATTTCCTTTCAGGCGCACGCAGCCGAACAGAAACTACTCGTACGCCTTCGCCTCACTTGCGCAGCGGAGGCCCTGGCGGTGAGCTGACGTCACTTCCGGCGCGCTGACGCTCAGTCCAGCGTGCCGACGCCTGCGTCAGCAAAGAGCGGGGCTGGGGGCCCCCGGTTTGAAGTCGTGCGGGTCGGAGGACTGCCGCCTCCGCCGCCGCCTCAGACCCCTGCTCCCCGGCCGCGACGGGGACGAATTCGGGCAGGCGGCGGGGCAGATGCTCAAGGGCCCACGGCGGGACGCCCCGCGCCGCACCGGCCGCTCCCCTCTGACCGCGGCCTGGGCCTTCGCCGCTCTGCTCTCTGGAAACTAGCGCCTCAGCGGTGCGGCGCGTAGCTCGCGGGGAGCCCCGAACCGCCGGCGCCCGGCCATGGCGGTCTCCAGGTGGGTCTCGCTCCTGAAGAGAGGACGGGAAGGTGGCCCAGGCTAGTCACGGTCTCCTCTCGGTGCCCTCACTCCTAGAAAGGAGCGGTTCCCATTGTCACCGGGCTCGGGCTCCTTCTTCCAAAGACTTCGGAGTTCGCTTCTGGGTCTGTGAGGGTTTGGGCTCGAGTTACTCATCGTGAAACGGTTCAGAAATGTCTTTTTCTTGTGCCCTGTGCCACGTTAGAACTAGTTTTGCTCTTTCCTCACCATGCTTCTCTTCTCTGGTTTCTCTTCCCCCTTTCAGTTCTAGAGCCTGTTACCTCTCTTAGCGTTCCTGAGGCTGATTCCTAACCTCCATTTCATGGGAAAACTTGGTAGTAACTGTCGAGGTCTGGGAGATTTGAATTACTATTATTCAAGTAAGCTTCTAATTGTCTTAGAAATTATTTATGGCTTTAGGAATATGTTCTTTCCTGAGGACATTTTTCTTAGAGTATAATTCTTTTGTTTAGCAGTAAACATTCAGTCAGCATTGTAATCTTTGGCAAGTTATTGTATTAGCACCGTCTTTCTTAACTAAGGCGTGAAAGATATCACAAATCTTAAATTGTTTTAAAATGTTGCCTATCAACAGGAACGTCTAGGGAAACTATAGAAAAGCCAACAAGACGTGTAGCTATGGGAGGAAAGTCCTTTCCTCCAATATGATAAGAATGGTGGGAGAACTTTTTGTTAGAGGTTTGATTTTGGAAATGTAGGGAGGGGATAGTCCCACTGATAGCAATCAGGAATCACCAAGTTCACTAGCGTTGATGAGGTAAGTTTTCATGAGAACTGGGTCTTTCTATCACATAGACTAAAGGAAGCAATGAGAGTTCAGAAAACAAATAGTTTTCATTCATTTTTCACAATTAATTGAACACACTTGACACAGTAGGTGCTCAAGCTGTGTCTGTTTGCAAGCCAAAAGGCTAACCCATCCCTCACAGACTCCCTAGATAACTGATGAAATAGTGTGTGGGAGAAGTCTATGGGAGTTGGTTTAAGGGGGTTGCTAGGTACCTGTAGTATGGAGCATCTAATTTTATTTCATACGTTAATTGAATTCAGTCAGTGTGAGGAAAGTCTTATTTTGTGATATATAAAATTGAGAGAATAAAGTGGTAATTTAACTTTTTGTGAATATTGAAAGGTGTATCTTCTCATTTGTTACCTCCTATATAAATATATATATATGTTATAAATACATTGATACTGCAACTTAATATGAGATTTGTTCATTAGGTGATACAATGTTTAAGAGAATGAGTAGCTCCTGGGGTGCCTGGAAAGCTCAGTTGGTGGAGCATGCGGCTCTTGATCTAGGGGTCGTGAGTTCAAGCCCCACATTGGGTGGAGAGTTTACTTAATAAAAAAAATTAAAAAAAAAAGATCAGCTCTTGAAATTTCTCTTAGAGCAGATTGTTTTCACAGTATTGGATATGGTTTTATAGAGACAAAATGAAAGTGTTTAAAGAGAAACTAATCTGCTGCCCTATGCTAATCTGTTTTCAGAAGTTTAGGGTATGTAAATTTCTGAATGAATGAGTGGGGTTTGAAAGCCACTGCCTTTTGTTCTTGACATTGGATTTCAAAGAGCAGGGTTCTTTTTTATGTAGATTCTTTGCCAAAATCCTGTTAAATTATTTTTTTAAAAAGCCTGTCATAGTTTTATTTAAAAACTACTCCTGTGTATATTTTGCTAATATGATGGTTCAAGAAAGACATTTTTGAGGCACCTTCTGTGTTTTGGGGATACTGTCAGTTCTTGTTTTTTTTTATTAGAAAGGTTCACTTTGAATAGCAAACTTGAATTTCAAGCCGGTCTTCTCCATACACTAAGCATGTTTCTTTACTAGTGGAATTTACTTTCTTGTTGGTGTATGCTTGTAGAATACAGACTCAATTGAATATTTATATTTTATGTGGAATAGGTTGAAGATAGCTCAAGAGATACAAATCATATTTGCCAGAATCAAATCTAAAATATTCTTTTGCCCTGGAATATTTTTAGGACCTTGTAAATATTTCCAATAGAAGGGAAATGGTTAGTTTGTACCATCATTCCCTCAATTCCCAGGTTCAGGAATCTGGGAATAATAAATGATTTTTCCCTCTCTCCTCCCCCCCCCCCCA
>NW_024426885.1:34246025-34431960 GCF_017311325.1 Ursus maritimus | reverse complement strand
CTCCCCCCCCCCCCCCCCCATCCAGCCAGTTACCAAATCCAATCCTGTTAGTCTATTTTTTCTCATCTTTCTCCGGCCAGTCTTCTTTCTTACCATACCAGTTACCACAGTCTTGTTCCATACCACCATCATCTCTGATCCAGGACACCTGCAAAAGCAGCCATTTGCTCTTCCTGCCTCCCATGGCATCTCTAATTTATTCTTCACTTCAGCCATATTTTGCTAATATGCAAATTTTAATGTCATTTTTCCCTTAAAACCTTTAGGTGTTTTCTTTTGTCTTAGCATAAAGTCCAAATTCCTTAACAGACTTACCTTACTAGGTTCTTTGTGAACTAGTTCCTGCTTCACCTTTTTAGCTTCACTTTGTGTCAGGTTCCCTGCATAACTTTCTCCCTTTCATTTTGATTCTGTATTCTCACCTCCTATTCTTTATGTCTGGAACATTTCTTTCTTGCCCTCCCACCTCCCTCCCCAAATCTGGCTAACCTTAGTTTTTAGTACAACCTTAGTTTTGGAGTCTAAGCTCATACGTCACTTTTGGAAGCTTTCTCTGGTTTTACTTCATCTGAGTTATTTGCGCCAATATGTACTTCCATCACTCATTGTATATTTTATAATTGTTTAATTGTTCTCCCTGCTTGGATTTACATACACTCTGGAGATAAGGGAACATGTCTGATCTTTCTCTTTCCAGGAGAGTGCTTGGCTCCTAGTAGGTGCTCTACACACTTTCTTTTTTTAAAGATTTTTTTTTTAAATTTATTTATTCGACAGAGATAGAGACAGCCAGCGAGAGAGGGAACACAAGCAGGGGGAGTGGGAGAGGAAGAAGCAGGCTCATAGCGGAAGAGCTGATGTGGGGCTCGATCCCACAACGCCGGGATCACGCCCTGAGCCGAACGCTTAACCGCTGTGCCACCCAGGCGCCCCTACGCATTTTTTTTTTAAACAAACGAGTGACTTTGTTTCTTGTTTTAATAGCTGTCAGGATTTTATCCTAGTTTATGTATGTAGTAGAACATTTCCAGTGTTTTTCAGTGAGTCCTTATAGTTCAGCTATAGTTTTTCCCTAAGAAGACAAACTTTAACTATACCTTTGATATTTGCCAGGATTAGAATTTTAAAAACATAATGTTATCAGAACTATTTTTTAAAAGTGTATAGCATATTGAATTCTGTGATAGTGTGGCCTTTTATAATGCAAATTGGATATAATACAACTTTGCACTCTGTGTGATCAATTTTTTCGGACCTTGCATATAGTTTTATAAAGGTCTAGTTTTACCATACTTTGAATTATAAGAATGTGGCAAAATTATCAAATACATGGTCAACTCTTGATTTGTGGGAGAGTTAAATCTTGTAAACAAACTTTGAAACTCTCTAAAATTCCAAATATAGTTATAGCATTTGAAGTTTTCAGTAAAATGCAGTGAAGTATTACTGGAAAATGTGTGGACTCATTTAGACCCTTAATAAGAGACAAGTATACAAATGTAGGAGTAGAGAACAATGTTGCTGTTAAGATGTGAATGCTGGAAGGTCAGCGAAGCTCATTCAACTAGCCACTTGCTCCCGCAAACCCAACCTCAGCAAAAACACTAATATATATTACAGCTTTCAGTGTTGCTTGCAAACTATTGAAGTAATAACTGTTAAATCTTTGAATACTGCTCTTTTGCTTTGTGAGCCTTTCTCCAGTATCATTTATCACTTGGTTGGGGTTGGGCCATCAACAGTAAAGACAGCCTTAGAAGCATTGTTAAGATATGTTTATTACAGAAGATGGTGAATTTGTGACAGCGTTGAGTACCGTGGCTTTTTACAGGTTTTTGTGTTGTTTTTTTTTAAGGTTGTTTTTCATACCTTTGCTATAATTGGCTGAGGTGACTATTGTACATTGACTAGCTAATAGGAACGTACTTTTCCCTTGATCATATAAATTAAAAAAAATACAACTTAGAGAATTTTTCCTTAGTGACCTAAGCTATAAAGATCATGTCTAAAATGTCTAGACAGTAGTTTTGATTTGACTGCATTATTAGAAACGGTTTCTCAGGTCTGTGACATTTTTGCATTTGAAAATAATGCAGAGTTCAGAAAGGTTTCTGGAAAGGGGAACACACCCTCTTATGGAAGAAACAAATTGCTACATTTGATCAGAACTTTGCTCAGTTTTGTTAATTCTCTCTGTATTGCTGATACTTCAGAGAAACATTGTTTCAGTAGTCCTGTTCTACCAAATACAAGGAAGTTTCTTAATGTGGGGGAAGTTCCAGTGGATCCTTCCTACTGACAGGGAAAATGCTAAAATGATCTTGATGATCTCTAAGACAGCACAGGTTTCTTGTGTTTGTTAGGCCATTACTGCTCATTTCAATCCATTATAGGAATGACAGAACTATTGTAAATAATAATATGTCAAATATTTCATACTTTAAAAAAGGGACAAAAAAGCTAGGAAAGGTAGAAGAGATATATAGCTTTTATATTTCAGTCTGTATGGTAAATTCCTCCCCGTTTCTTTGGTTTATTCCTCAGAGTACTTATATAAAGCGTTTTGTTGTTTTTAAATTGTGATAAAATACACATAACAAAATTCATCATTTTAACCATTTTAAAGTGCACAATTTTGTGTGAACTTTTAAAATAACAGATATTTCTTCTGAAGAACCTAGGTTTTCTTTTTAAGATAAAGTCATGCAAAAGGCTGTAGCTTGATGGGTGGATCAAGTGTAGAGGTTAGAAAAAAATGTCCTAAAGGAAATAACTGTTTGGTTGTACTATTTCAGCATTCATTTAATGAGTATTTGTAGAATGCTTTCTATGTTCTAGGCACTAGAGAAACAGCAGAGAACAAAAATAGATTCCCCGTTTAAGAAAAAAAATTTAAAAGATTTTATTTATTTGTTTCAGAAAGTGTGAGCACAGGCATGGTGGGGGGAGGGAGGAGCAGACTTCCTGCTTGATACCAGGGTCCTGGGATCATGACCTAAACTGAAGGCAGACACTTAACCGATTTAGCCATCCAGGTGCCCCTAGAGTCCCTATTGTAAGGAATTATGTTCTAGTGTGGTAGTGAGGGAATGCAGTTTATTGTAGCATGCACCTGGCCTTGCACCTGGCTTTGCTGTGGTTTCACATCTTCATATTGATCTCAGTGTACTGTGTGGTGTCCTAAAGTGATCTTCCTTGTTTAAAGAATATAACATTAGCATGGTTTCAAATTACCCACAATATGAACTAGAAGGTATACATTTAAAAACATTGGTCTAGAGAATTTCTTGGAAATTTTTTCTTTTGACCATAACTTTCTTGTTTAATGATAATATGTGAGACTTAATACAGTGTTTGTATTAGACATTTACTTTCTTTTCCTATTCCCTAAGTCACACAGACAAGTAAAAAAGTTCAAATAGTTTCTGTTTTAAATTTTACTGTACTTTTGTTAAATGTAAAAAAATGCATAACAAAATGGACAAACTTGACTGATAGTTAAGGTTACAAAGCTTTCCTTGTGAGGTATTCTGCTAGTTGACCTTATACTATTTTTCAAAGAGATTAAGTTTAAATTTATTCTGAGAATATTGAGGTCGGAAATAGACTGAAGAAGTTATATTTATACTTTTTTTTTTTAAGGTAATCTCTGCCCCCCAACATGGGGCTTAGCTCATGATGCTGAGATCAAGAGTTGCATGTTCTGAGCCAGCCAGGCATGCCGTATCTTCTTTTTTTTTTTCTTCAAATGGTTTAGGAGTGGCAGTGCAACATATATTTGTTTATTAATGATGAAATAGTAACTTAGGACATAGCTCAAAATACCTGTAATTTCTTTCTGTATCCTTTTATATCTTTACTTCACGAATTATCATAATGCAAACAGCTGAAGAGATGAGGGGTTAGATTGCAGCTGCCAGCATAATCTCTGCAAACTTCCATATATTCTTTTGTTTTTCTCGTCATTTAGAGCAATTGCCTGAAGTCACAGGTTGGTAAACAAAACATGAATCATGTCTTGTATAAAATTCTGTTTGAATTAAAATCCAAATTGAAAATGGGCCAGATTTCTTACCAGTAAATTCTTAACCAGTAGGTATTGTCAAGTATAATTGCCTTATATTTTATTTAAATTATTCTTCCAGTCTTTGGTACCTTTCATACAGCTTGACATCTATTACCTCATTCTCCTCCATCTGTCTATCCTTCAAAGAATGAAGAATGGCATTTTTTTCCTACTAGCTGTTCTGCAAGAGAAGTTTTAGCCAAAAGAAGTATTGTGGTAAGTACTGTGTTTCCTCAATTAGCCCTTCTTTTAACTTCCTTTCTCTTCTGACCACCTAGCTTCTGTCACACCCCTCCCTCACCAAGGGCCCTACCTGCCCTCCCAACACAATACTGACCCTGTCTCATGCCCTTTCCCCTCCCCCACCAGTTCACTGTACCAGCCTTTTCCGTTGTGTCCTGGCCCTGATGCTTACCCTGCTTGCCTCATAGCTGGCTACCGTGGGGTAACAGGTCAGACTGCCCTCTTGTCAGATCCTGGTCTGCTCATACCTTTGTTCTTCCCCTTGTGTGGTGTTTATTCTGCTGTTCTGGATAGAGGAAGGGAGAACTCCAAAAAACCAAAGAAGTATTCTTGTATCCCCATTCCTCTATTCAGGGAGGCAAGTTTGGCTACCACCAAGGTGGAAGATGGTGAGGATAAATAGGCCTGGATTAGGTGAGAGAGTGAACTGATCTGCTACCCCCAGGACAGTTGGCTGCTGGAGGAGCAGAGGTTACATGACACTGCATTGGGACAAAAGGCTTTGCATAAGGAGAGGCATGAGGAACTGTGTGGCTGTGAGACAGGATCAGCATTAGGTTAGAGAGGAGTCAAGGTCTTTGGCCTGGAGTGTGGTTCTAATGAAGCTGGGTAGCAGGGGACTAAAGGAAAGTTTAGGAAGGGTGGAGATTTTTGAAGGAATACAGTGCCTACTTCATGGTCTCTTTCTCAGCTTGCTCTTTGGAAACAGGTATAACTGCCTTGATGTTCAGAATGCTGAAATACTGCTGAGCTGATCTTATCACTTACTGAAACATTACCTTAAGCATCAGTTCTGGTTGTTTTTGTTTTTGTTTTTATTAAGATTTATTTATTTATTAGAGAGAGCTTGTTGGGGGGGAGGGGCAGAGGGAGAGAGGGAATTGCAAGCAGACTCCCTGCTGAGTGTGAAGCATGATGCAGGGCCTGGCCTCATGACCCTGAGATCATGACCTGAGATGGACACTTAACTGACTGAGCCACCCAGGTCCCCCAGTTCTGTTATTTTTATAACTTGTTTTTACATAATACAGCTATTACAGATTAGGGTGTTTTTCAAAGGAAACAAAAAAATTCTAATATAGCTCACTTTTTTTTTTTTTTTAGCACACACTTTCTTTGCTTAAAAATGATGCTTAAACTTGGCCCCAAGAAACTTGCACTTTCCTTTATAATTTTAATTATAGTAAATAGCAACTAAAGAATTATTTGAATACTGAGCAAAGACATGGCTGAGACATGATGCAAAGTATTGTGGCAGACAAACAGAATCATTGAAGGAGGGGAAGCCTCATGAACATAAGGCATCATGTGACAAATTAGTGTAAGAGATGCAACAAAACAGCTTAACAAATACCAAAATGGTTATTCAAGGTGAGAATTCATGTAGATTTCAGAAGAGGACTTCATCTCTATGATACAGCAGTCTGAGATGGTTTCAAGAGGGTAAAGGACTTTAAATCTTGATGGATGGGATTTAGCTGAAGAATTGAGCCAAGAAAAGACATTCTAAGTGGAGAGAATGGTACAGAAGAAATTGTGAAAATCAAAAAGGTCCTTGTTTGGGAGGTACTTTTTTGTTTTTGATTACCATCTGATAGGTAATGATGAGCCATTGACAGCTTTAGAATAAGGTAATAATTAGATCAAAAGATGCTTTAGGAAGTAAATCTGGCAATAAGATCATGTTACTTTGGAGTTATGTGCCCCAGGCAGTTGAAAGTTTGGCTCCCAGATGGACTAGAGTTGGGGATGATTTGTACTGTGTTATAGTTTAAACAAATAATGTAGTTTCCTGAGATGAGGAGCCAAGGATTGGATATGGGAGAATGTGCACATTAAGAGTTAGGGATTCCAGAGAAAGAATTGAGAATTCAGAGAACAGGGTAATATAATGTGAAAACTTAGGAAGAAAAGTATCTTAAAAATGGGGTACTTGCTGATATCAGATTTCGTAGAAGAGTCAAGAAAATTGGACATAACCAAAAAAATTGGATTTGGAGTTTACAAGTTCATTGGTGACCATCAGGTGTGCCATTCAGTTGAAGAGAACAGAAACTTGACTGATAAGGATTAAATTGTGTATAGTGAGGAAATAAAGAAGTGATTTTAAACACTTATTCATGATGCTTGGCAGTAAAAAAGAAAAAGTGTGCTAGAAGATGAAGGTCAAGTAGTTTAATTCCTCTTTAGAGACAGAGCTCTGCATATTTGAAGGTAGAAGGGAATGGATTAATAAGGCAGTGATTTGAGGTATTAGAAAAAGGATAATTGAATGAGGATAGAAGGTGATGATATCAGGGAAACAGTGGGACAATATCTAAGCCTTGAAGAAGAGTAAGGATAGTCTTTCCATTTGAAATAGAGAGGATGAGTGTAAAGAGCAATCTTTAGAGGTAGTGAGGAGAGAACTTGAGATAATTTGTGTTCCAAAGCCTAGAGATCTACTCAGTGAAGTAAGTAGTCCATTCTTTTTTAAGGAATAAGGAATGGTAATTGGGGCTTGAGGTAAGTGGAAATGATTGGGGAGAATTTTGGAAACTGTCCATTTTCTTTTAACTTTTACACACATATTTATAAACAGGTTAGTATTGTCACTTCCTTATGCTGTTTATTTTGCAGCCAGTTTTGCTTTTGCTCAAAAGAGCAGAATCTGGGACTCCTGGGTGGCTCAGTCGGTTAAGTATCTGCCTTCCCCTCAGGTCATGATTGGGATTGAGTTCTGTGTCAGGCTCCTTGCTTGACGAGGAGCCTGCTTCTCCCTCTGCCTGCTGCTCCCCCTGCTTGTGCGTGGGTGCGCGCGTGTTCTCTCTCTCTCTCTCTCTCTCTCACACACACAAATAAATAAAATCTTTAAAAAAATGCAGAATCTCTGTTACAGAAAAAAAAATTATGTAGTAGTTGAAATCTTTCCAGAGGTGCAGTCTAAGGAACTTGGCATCAAATAAGTCAAAGATACGACAAATGTTATGTTACATAAGAAAAAAAAAGTGAAAAAAGAAGAAAACTCACAATGATGCAAAACTAAAATATGCCTAAATTATCTAGTTTTACCCTCCAAAGTAAGAGGTTAAGTGAAGTTAAGTAAACTTCCCTAAGTCCTCCAACATGTGACGGAAGTAGGACCTTTAAAAGTCTCCTAACTTCCAGTCTAGTTTGTTTTTCATTTTGCCCCAGTTTTCTATAGAAAAGTCCTAAACCTATGTGAACTGTATACATATAAGAGAGTCCAATAGTGTGAGGTGGGCTTTTTTTGTTTTTTGTTTTTTGTTTTTTGTTTTTTTTTAAAGAGCAGGAGAGGGAGAGAGATCAGGAGGGGGAGAGGGAGAGAGAGAATTCCAAGCAGGCTCCACGCCCAGCATGGAGCCAGACGCAGGGCTGGATCTCACAACCTGAGATCATGACCTGAGCCAAAATCAACCACCCAGATGCCCCAAGAGCCTGATATTGTTATGAAGAATACATGCAACAGATCCACTTAACAGTAGCATAAATTTAACCTAAGACTAACCTATTCTTTGTAATAAAACTGATTTAATTTTTGGTAATTTTGCTGCCATATAATTGGAAAAAAAATTTTTTTAAAGATTTTATTTATTTTAGAGAGAGTACTACAAGCAGAGGGGAGAGGGAGAGGGAGAGGGAGACTCCCTGCTGAGTAGGGAGCCAGACATGGGCTCCATCCCAGGATCCTGAGATCGTGACCTGAGCTGAAGGCAGATGCTTAACCAACTGAGCCAACCAGGTGCCCCGGAATATATATATATATATTTTTAAAGTAAGCTCCATGTCCACTGTGGGGCTTGAACTCATGACCATGAGATCAAGAGTCGCCTCACTACCAACTGAGCCAGCCAGACACCCCTAACTAATAATATAGTATATTTAAAATGAATTTTTGTCTTGATAATTATAGAAAGTTGTTCATAGATGTTTGAAATTTCTTTTTTTTAAGCCTTTTTTTACATTTTATTTTTTGAAGGTTTTATTTATTTGTCAGCGAGAGATACCACAAGCAGGGGGAGTGGCAGGCAGAGGGAGAAGCAGGCTCCCCACTGAGCAAGGAGCCCGATGCGGGACTCGATCCTAGGACCCTCGGATCATGACTTGAGCTGAAGACAGACACTTAACTGACTGAGCCACCAAGGCATCCCAGATGTTTGAAATTTCTTTTTGCAAATTTCATGGACAAAATCATATGGTCATGGCAATGTGCAGATGTTTGTTGTGGAGGTTCAGAGATGGTTCTCATGAACTTTAACATCACAACTCTATTTAAAAATGAAAGTAATTCAAGGGGCATTCTGAGAGTTATATATGTGATGGGTGAGGGAAATCATTTTATGGGGAAGGGATTTGTGTCTGACTTAGTCTTAGAACTTTCAAATAACACCAGCTGTCAAAAAATTTTTTTCTCCCTTCTCTTCCACAATCTCTGAGTCACTGTTCACCAAATCCTGTAGCAAAACCTGATGAATGAATGGGTAAAGGCAAGTATTTAGATAGCCTTGAATTAATAAGGAGAAATATTGTGTTAGCAGGTGGGATGTGTCTATGTATAGTGTATATATAAAGTAAATTAATTTTTGCATGTCTTATAAAAATTAATTTCTTTATAATCACTCTGTATGCCATTCAGTATATTGGAAGCAGAAACTGTGTTGTATTACTCTGCTTTATGCCACTGGCTTTTTTATTACCTCACATATTTTTCTTGAAATTTGTCCTTCCTACATACCCTTAACTATAAATTTGAACCTTACCTCTTAGTGTTTTGTTCTGAAGCAGTTAAAAACTTTTCATAGTACAGTTAGTGTTCCTGAACAAGAAAGATCTATTTTAGTTCTGTTTCTTACTACTTACAATGATTTTGTGCTTATTAGTGACTAGAAGTTTGATAAATACTACCATAAAAAAGAAAAGAACAATCCTGCCCATTTCATCTGCCTCTTAAAGGTTTATCATTTCTTATAAAAGACTTTTAGAGCTTTGTTGTGTAATTTTTTTTAGCTCTTTGTGGTAGAAAAATAATCCCAGAAGTAAAATATGAGCTTCATTGGTACCTTTCTATTCCTCATTAGATAAAATTTGAAAATGTGTTCACTAAATCTCCTCTCGTATAGGATTGGGCAGTCAGTATAACTTTGCCCCTTGTCATCTTCCATCTTTTTAAAAAATGTTTTTACAGATTTATTTATTTTAGAGAGCGTGCGAGTGCACGTGTGCAAGTGGTGGGGAGGGGCAGGAGGAGAGGAGAAGCACACTCCCCACTTAGTGTGGAACCCGACTCTGGCTCCATCTCACCACCCTGAGATCATGACCTGAGCCGAAACCAAGAGTTGGATGCTCAATTGACTGAGCCACCCAGGCGCCCTATCCTCCATCTTTTTAAGTACCCATTTATTCCGTATATGAAGTATGAAGCTGCCTTCTTTTCATTACCTTCATTTACTTTGCTTTTTTGAGCCTGATTAGGAGTGTGATAGGAAAGCTAGACCTGGGGCGTGTGGGTGGCTCAGTCCTTAAGAGACTGCCTTCTGCTTGGGTCATTATCCTAGGGTCCTGGGATCGAGCCCTGCGTCAGGTTCTCTGCTCAGCGGGACGCCTGCTTCTCCTTCTCCCACTCTCCCTGCTTGTGTTCCCTCTGTTGCTGTCTCTCTGTCAAATAACTAAATAAAATCTTAAAAAAGAAAAAAAGGAAAGCTAGACCTATATTATGATACGTGGTTAGTTGGTGGTAGTTACTTGTGACTTTGCCTTTCTAAAACCTTAGGATTTTCTTGTATTCCAAAATGACAGTAACACAGGGTTCCACTTCTTCTTACCTATTATGGCATTATGATACTATTCCAAGCTTTATTCATTGGATAAATGGCAGAATTGCAATTTGAACTGTGGTGTCGTGGCTCTAGAATTGTTGCCATTATGCTATATGCCTTTGGAAACATTTTCCTCAGAGATCTTATTTATTGCCACATTTGTCACTTCTGTACAAATGACTTTAGTCTCAACTCTTCCTGAACTTCACATCTCTATTCCAGCTATCCTTTTTGGTCTCTCCTAGCTATCCTGTCCCCACCACTAGTAAACTTGTCATCTTTTCCCATAATATTTTCTCCACCAGGTCTTCCCATTTTTTAAAATGACATCTTCATTTTCTAACATTCAGAGTCTGAGAGTCCTTTAATTTTCTTGACATTTCATTATTGCACCATGTGTGTTAATCCTCTGCAGCCTCTTTCCCAACTTCTTTTATTTTTTTAATTAAAAAAAATTTTTTTAAAAAAAGATTTTATTTATTTATTTGAGGGAGAAAGAACACAAGCAGGGGGAGGGGCAGAGGGGGAAGCAGACTCCCCGATGAACACGGAGCCTGATGTCAGGCTCTATCCCAGTACCCCGAGATCATGACCTGAGCCAAAGGCAGCTGCTTAACTGACTGAGCCACCCAGGCACCCCTCTCCCAACTTCTTTCTAGACTTCTCGCCGTGATGGCAGTTTAGGTCTGCACTTTTAGTCTAAAACTTTCTAAAAGTTTTCTTCCATTACACTTCTTGCTTCACACTGCTGCCAGATTAATCTTCCTAAAATAGAGCTCCCGTTCCATTGCTTTCTTGAACCAAGACTTTCATGGTTGACCTTTAAGGTCCATCTCATACACCATTTATTTTATGAAGCCTTTTCAGTATTACACAGTTAGGGATATAGTATTTGCTCCCTCTGTTCCCACTCTTCAGAGCACTTTGTATTTCTTTGCTGACACGTGTGTTATTGTACCCTGTATTCTAATTATTTGTGTACTTGCCTTCCTACTTACCCTACCCCCAGTTGCAAGTTCCTTGAGAGTAGAGATTCTCCTGCAGCCCTAGAATAGGTCTTCATTCATAAGTGCTCAATACATTTATTGACTTAAACTTACACCTATGAGGAAACACATTTCAAAATAATCATTATATTTTTGTTATTTTAGGCTTGACCGTCTTTTTATCTTACTGGATACTGGCACTACTCCAGTTACAAGAAAAGCTGCTGCACAGCAACTTGGAGAAGTGGTAAAGCTTCATCCCCATGAACTAAATAATCTTTTATCTAAAGTAAGAACTTTTTTCTTTTAGTATAACGCAATTATAGAAATTTGTCTGTGGATAGGAATATAACAATAGAAATTGTCTTATTTTAGTGGCAATTTGTGGTCTTCAAATTCCATTAAATATCTTACTATTTCTCCAGATATTTTTTTTAATTTGGTCTTTCTTTTTTGTCACAAGATTTAAAATATTTCGGGGTTTTTTTACATCAGGTTTAATTGTCTAAGGGATTTGACAATATACAACCTTTTGCCTGTGGCACAAATTTGAATCTGACCCAATTTGGTAATGCACTAAGTTGTTAATCTAGTTTGTTAGTGGTCTGACTTGTTCTTAACGGCTAGTAATTATATCATAGTTGGCAGTCTTCAAATGGATTGAGTACTCATGGGAAATGATTGAAATATATGAAAAGCTAGTTATTACCTTTTAAGTTATCACCTGTTTTGAAAGTGGAGGCTTTCTGCTTTGGTGAATCAGTGTTTTCATAATATTAGCCCCTATTCTTTCCCTAAGCAATGGCTGTATTTTTACTGAACTCTGAGCTTGTAGAAGTGTGCCTGATGATGGTAAGCAACACATTCCATGTGTTTAATAATTCTCTGGCACGCAGGGGCACCTGGGTGGCTCAGTCAGTTGAACGTCCAACTCTTGGTTTCAGCTCAGGTTGTGGTCTCGTGGGTCATGGGATTAAGCACTGTGTGGGTTCTGCCCTCAGTGGGGAGTCTGCTTGAAGACTCTCTCCCTTTGCTCCTACCCCCAACCCTCCCTCTTCCCCTGCATGCATGTGTTCTCTTTTTCTCTTTCTCTAAATAAATAAATCTTAAAAAAAATTTTTTTTCTGGCATACGAAGTAAAAACTGGAGTGCTTTGTGTGTTGGGGGGCTTAGGTGGAAAGGAGGGTAGGAACAAAGGATAGGGTTGGGGAGCAATATGGAAATCCCAAGATCCCTCTCTTCCTTCCCTCCCTCCCCCCTTCCCTCCTTCCTTCCTTCCTTTCTCCCTTTCTCTCCCTTCCTCCCTCTCTCTCCCTTCCTTCCCTCCTTCCTTCCCTCCCTCCTTTCCTTCCTCCCTTCCCTTCTTTCCTCCCTTCCTTTCAAGATTTTATCTTATTTGAGAGAGAGCATATGAGCAGGGGGTAAGAGGGAGAAGCAGACTCTTCACCAAGCAGGCGGGGAGCCCGATGTGGGGCTCGATGCCAGGACCCCAGGATCACAGCCTGAGCCAAAGGCAGATGCTTAACTGACTGAGCCACCCAGGCACGCCTTACCGCCTCCTTTCATTCTCATTTGTCCCTTCTTGATTCATATGAGTAGGAGTTTTACTTGTGAATATACAAATCTGTACGATATGGTTCCCACCATGAGGGCTGACAGTAACTGTCTTTTCCAGTATATTTACCACCTAGATATTATCAGGACTTTCTAACCCAATATGTAGATGAAGAGACAGTGATTTGATATCCACAGGCTCCATGTTCTCAGAATGGAGAAGGATGCATATTAGACACTATTATACTCATGTGTAAGGTAGGGGCATAGAGAGGCATACCCATTTCTTCTCACACCAGGGGAAAAGATGGGGGACTGAATGAGCTGAAACTGGAAACAGTGAGCAGAACTAATTTGTGCTGAACTGAGAAGAGGTTTCCAGTCTTCTCAGTTCTGGTCATCTTAATGTAGATCCTGGCATATTGGCTGTCATCAAATAATTCCAAAAGAGGCAAAGTTTGTCTTTTGTACCTTCTCACCTCTTATCCTCTTTTCTATCTCCTCAGTGTTTTCCTGTTGCCTTTTGGTTTTGTTTTTTTTAAACTGCTTATTGTACAATTCAGTTGTTTTATTTTACTTTTTTAAAGATTTTTTTTAGGATTTTTTTTTTTTAAGATTTTTTTTTTTTTTTCAACTAATCTCTATACCCAGTGTAGGGCTTGAACTTTATAATCCCAGGACTAAGAGTTGCATGCTCCACCCACTCTGCCAGCCAGGTGCCCCTCGTGATTTTAGATATGTGCAATCATCACCACAATCTAATTTTTTTTTTTAAAGATTTTATTTATTTATTTATTTGACAGAGATAGAGACAGCCAGCGAGAGGGAGCACAAGCAGGGGGAGTGGGAGAGGAAGAAGCAGGCTCATAGCGGAGGAGCCTGATGTGGGGCTCGATCCCACAACGCCGGGATCACGCCCTGAGCCAAAGGCAGACGCCCAACCGCTGTGCCACCCAGGCGCCCCACCACAATCTAATTTTAAAACATTTTTATTTCCCCAAAAAGAAACCTCATGCCAATTAGCAGTCACTCTCCATCACTGTCCCTCCCATACGTAGTCCTAGGCAACCCTTAATCTACTTTCTGCCTGTAGATTTGCCTGTTCTGAAAATTTTATATAAATGTGACTGGTTTCCTTCACTTAAAATAGTATTTTTAAGGTTCTTTCATATCGAAGCTTGTTTCATTACTTAAGTCCTTTTTATTGCCAAATAATATTCCATTGTATAGCTGGAATGTGAGTATATTACGTGGATATACCACATCTGTTTATCCGTTGATGGACATTTGGGTTGTTCCACTTTTTGGCCTTTGATGAGTAATGCTGCTATGAAAATTCATGTACCAGTTTTTGTGTGGGGTGTATGTTGTCATTTCTCTTGGGTTTATACCTGTGGATAGAATTGCTGGATCATATAGTTAACTATGTTTAACTTTATGAGGAACTGCCAGACTATTTTCAAAACTGGCTCCATTGTTTTACATCCCTAGCAGTAGTGTATGAGAGAGCTGATTTTTTTTTTTTTTACATCCTTGCCAATGCTTGTTATTAACTGACTTTGATTATTTCCATACTAGTGAGTGTGAAGTGATATGTCACTGTAGTTTTGACTTGCATTTTTCTGGTGACTAGTGATGTTGAACATCTTTTTATGTGTTTATTGACCCTTGGTGTATCTGTTTTGGAGCACTGTCTCTTCAGATCCTTTGCCCATTTCTTCTTTTTTTGGGGGGGGGGGGAGGGACAGAGGGAGAGGAAAGGAGCATTTTCAGTAGGCCCCATGCCCAATGTGGAGCCCAGTGTGGGCTTGATCACACAACCCTGAAATCATGACCTGAACTGAAATCAAGAGTTGGATGGACACTTAACCCACTGAGTCACCCAGGCGCCTCTAGATCCTTTGCCCATTTTTAAGTGGGATATTTGTTCTTTTAATATTGAGTTGTAAGAGTTCTCTATATATTTTGGATACAAGCTCCTTACGAGGTATTTCATTTGCAGATATGTTCTTCCAGTCTGTGGTTGTCTTTTCACTTTCCTGATGGTATCCTTTGAAGTATAAAAGCTGTTAATTTTGATTTAGTCAGTTATTAATTTTGATTTTCATATTCCTTGTGCTTTTGGGGATCATATCTAAGAAATCTTGCCTGATCCAAGGTCACAAAGATTTACCCCTGTGTTTTCTTCTAAGAATTGTATAGCTTTAGATCTTACTTTTAGACTTATGGCTCGTTTTGAGGCTGTGTATGTGTGTGTGTGTTATTAGGTAGGGGTTCACAATCATTATTTTGTTGCCCTGGCACCATTTGTGGAAAAAACCATTTTTTCCCCATTGAATTGTCTTGGCGCTCTTGTTGAAAATCAGTTGATGGGGGGAAAAAGATGGTGGAGAAGTAGGGGACCCCTTCTTCAGCTGGTCCCCTGAATCGAGGTGGATGTCTGTCAGACCATCCTGAACACCCATGAAATCAGCCTGAGAAACAGGAAGATACATCTGGATCTCTACAAATGAACGTCTCCAGCGCTGCGTATTGAGGTATAAAGCAGGGAGCCGTGAATCTGTGCACAGATATCGGAAGATAAACGGAAGAGGGAGGGAGTCGCTGTCCTCGGGCGCCGGGAAGCAGTAGCCACCTGCGCTGGGGAGTGGGCCAGACTCGTGGACTGGTACCTACGAGAAAGCAGACTGAGACCGTGAGCCCGGGAACGCGCGTGTGACCAGACTGAAAACCGGAGCTCTGGAGCGCACACTCGAACTAGACTGAACCCAGGAGCTCGGGAGCGTGCATGCAACCAGACGGAAAACTGGCGCTCCAGAGCGCGCGCAAACGACACTGAAACAGAGAGCTCAGAACCGCATGTGGGAACCGGGGGCGGCTGGCAGTGTTAGAAGCACAAAGGACAGAGACGTGCCAGCCCTGGAAGCAAGGGCTGGGAGAGTGGCTGTGGGGCGCACATCCCGGGATGCTGTGGGGTTTTTAGCAGCACCGACGGAAACAGAGTTAGAGTGGCCAGGATAGCTCAGTGGAGAGCGGACTGCGATCTCTCTGTTCTGAGACAAAGGCTAGGATACGGCCACTGCTGCTCTGACTCTCAGAAGAGGCACAAAAAACTGCCAGGGAAAGCCACCAGAGAACAAAAGCCTGGAAATAACGGTTCACATTGTGCCCATCCCCATCCCCCCTTGCAGGGGACAGGGCAACTCTACCCAAATAGGGTTGCCTGAGTATCAGCGTGGCAGGCCCCTCCCTCCCCCAGAAGGCAGGCTGAAAAATCAAGAAGCCCACATCCCTAAGGTCCCTATAAAACAAGTGCACACTGCCTGGGTCCTGGTCAATAATTTGGGCTCTGTGCATCCCCACAACCTCTCCTCATTAGAATGACGAGGAGGAGAAACCCTCAGCAAAGAAAGGAGACCGAGACTGTGGCCTCTGCCACGGAACTGATGAATATGGATATAACCAAATTATCAGAAATGGAGTTCAGAGTAACAATGGTCAAGATGATGTGTAGGCTTGAAAAAAATATTAACGAAAATGTTAAGGAGAATATAGAATCTTTAAAGGCAGAAATGAGAGTGAATCTGGCAGGAATTAAAAATGCTATGAATCAAATGCAGTCTAAACTGAATGCTCTGACGGCCAGGGTAAATGAGGCAGAAGAATGCGTTAGTGAATTGGAAGATGGGATGGTAGAAGAGAAAGTTAAAACGGAAACTTGGCTCGAAAAAATCCAATCTCAAGAATGTAGATTACAGGAGATTACTGACTCAATGAAACGTTCCAGTGTCAGAATCATCGGCATCCCCGAGGGGGTGGAGAAAGAGAGAGGTCTAGAAGAGATATTTGAACAAATTGTAGCTGAGAACTTCCCTAATCTGGCAAAGGAAACAAGCATTCGTGTCCAAGAGGCAGAGAGGACCCCTCCCAAGATCAATGAGAACAGGCCTATACCACGTCACGTCATAGTGCAATTCGCAAATATTAGATCCAAGGATACAGTATTGAAAGCGGCCACGGGGAAAAAAATCCTATGTACAGAGGGAAAAATATCAGAATAACGTCAGACCTATCTACAGAGACCTGGCAAGTCAGGAAAAGTTGGCAAGGCATATTCAGAGCACTAAGTGAGAAGAACATGCAGCCAAGGATCCTTTATTCAGCAAGGCTGTCATTCAGAATTGATGGAGAGATAAGGACCTTCCAAGATCGGCAGAAACTGAAGGAATTCATAACCACTAAACCAGCCCTACGTGAGATATTAAGGGGGGTTCTATAAAAGTAAAAAGACCCCAAGAGTGACACAGAACAGAAGTTTACAATCTTTAGAAGCAAAGACTTCACAGGCAACATGACATCATTAAAATCCTATCTCTCAATAATTACTCTCAATGTGAATGGCCTAAATGCTCCCATAAAGTGCCACAGGGTTGCAGATTGGATAAAAAGACATGACCCATCCATTTGCTGTCTACAAGAGACTCATTTTGAACCTAAAGATACATCCAGACTGAAAGTGAAGGGATGGAAAACCACTTTTCATGTCAGTGGACTTCAAAAGAAAGCTGGGGTAGCAATTCTCATATCAGACAGGTTAGATTTTAAACTGAAGACTGTAGTTAGAGTTACAGAAGGACACTATATTATTCTTAAAGGATGTATCCAACAAGTGGATATGACAATTATAAATATCTATGCCCCCAACAGGGGAGCAGCTAGATACACAAGCCAACTCTTAACCAGAATAAAGAGACATATGTTAATAATAATATGTTATAGTATTATTATTACAGATAATAATACGTTAATAGTAGGGAACCTCAACACTCCGCTCTCAGCAATAGACAGATCACCTAAGCAGAAAATCAACAAAGAAACAAGAGCTTTGAATGACATAATGGACCAGATGGACCTCATAGATATATACAGAGCACTCTACCCCAGAACAACAGAATACTCATTCTTTTCAAATGCATATGAAACTTTCTCCAGAATAGACCATATACTGGGTCACAAAACAGGTCTCAACTGATACCAAAAGACTGAGATTATTCCCTGCATATTCTCAGACCACAATGCTTTGAAACTGGAACTCAATCACAAGGAAAAATTTGGAAGAAACTCAAACACTTGGAAACTAAGAACCATCCTGCTCAAGAATGATTGGGTAAACCAGCTAATTAAGGAGATCAAACAATTTTTGGAGACCAACGAAAATGAAAACACATTGGTCCAAAACCTATGGGATGCTGCAAAGGCAGTCAGTCCTAAGGGGAGAATACAGAGCTATCCAAGCCTCAGTCAAAAGAATAGAAAAATCTAAAATGCACCTTTTATATTCTCGCCTTAAGAAGCTGGAGCTGGAACAGAAGAACAGGCCTAACCCACGTACGAGAGGGCAGATGATCAAGATTAGAGCAGAGATCAATGAATTAGAAACCAGGAGCACAGTAGAGCAGATCAACAGAACTAGAAGCTGGTTTTTTGAAAGAATAAATAAGATCGATAAGCCACTGGCCAGACATATTCAAAAGATTAGAGAAAGGACCCAAATTAATAAAATTATGAATGAAAGGGGAGAGATCACGACCAACACCAAGGAAATAGGAAGGATCATTAGAAACTTTTATCAACGGCTTTATGCCAATAAATTAAACAACCTGGAAGAAATGGATGCCTTCATGGAAACCTATAAACTACCAAGACTGAAACAGGAATAAATTGATTATTTAAACAGACCGATTAATTATGAAGAGATTGAAGCAGTGATCAGAAACCTCCCCAAAAACAAGAGTCCAGGACCTGACGGAGTCCCCGGGGAATTCTACCAAGCATTCAAAGAAGAAATAATACCTATTCTCCTGAAGCTGTTTCAAAAAATAGAAAGAGAAGGCAAACTACCAAACTCATTCTATGAGGCCAGTATTACCTTGATCCCCAAACCAGGCAAAGACCCCATAAAAAAGAATTACAGACCGATATCCCTGATGAATATGGACGCCAAAATTCTCAACAAGATCCTAGCTAATAGGATCCAACAGTACATTAAAAGGATTATCCATCATGACCAAGTGGGATTCATCTCTGGGATGCAAGGGTGGTTCAACATTCGCAAATCAATCAGTGTTATAGAACACATTAATAAGATGAGAGACAAGAACCATATGATCCTCTCAATTGATGCAGAAAAAGCATTTGAAAAAATACAGCATCCTTTCCTTGTTAAAACCCTTCAGAGTGTAGGGATAGAGGGTACGTTCCTCAATTTCATAAAAACAATCTATGAAAAGCCTACAACAAATATCATTCTCAATGGGGAAAAGCTGGAAGCCTTTCCCTTAAGATCAGGAACACGACAAGGATGCCCACTCTCGCCATTATTATTCAACGTAGTACTAGAAGTCCTTGCAACAGCAATCAGACAACAAAAAGGTATAAAAGGTATCCAAATCGGCAAAGAAGAAGTCAAACTGTCTCTCTTTGCGGATGACATAATTCTCTATATGGAAAACCCAAAAGACTCCACCCCCAAATTACTAGAAGTTATAGAACAATTCAGTAATGTGGCGGGATACAAAAATCAATGCTCAGAAATCAGTTGCATTTCTATACACGAACACTGAGACTGAAGAAAGAGAAATTAGGGAACCGATTCCATTTACAATTGCACCAAAAATCATACGTTATCTCGGAATTAACTTAACCAGAGAGGTAAAGGATCTATACTCTAGAAACTACAGAACACTGATGAAAGACATTGAAGAAGACAAAAAAAGATGGAAAAGCATTCCATGCTCATGGATCGGAGGAATAAACATAGTTAAAATGTCTGTGCTACCCAGAGCAATCTATACTTTCAGTGCCATCCCGATCAAAATACCAGTGACATTTTTCAAAGAACTGGAACAAACAGCCCTTAAATTTGTGTGGAACCAGAAAAAGCCCTGAATTGCCAAGGAATTGTTGAAAGGAAAAACAAAGCTGGGGGCATCACGTTGCCGGATTTCAAGCTATACTACAAAGCTGTGATCACCAAGACAGCATGGTACTGGCACAAAAACAGACACATAGACCAATGGAACAGAATACAGACTCAATTAATCTTTGACAAAGCAGGAAAAAACATCCAGTGGAATAAACACAGTCTTTTCAATAAATGGTGCTGGAAAAATTGAACAGCTATATACAAAAGAATGAAACTTGACCACTCTCTCACACCATACACAAAGATAAACTCCAAATGGATGAAAGACCTCTATGTGAGACAGGAATCCATCAAAGTCATAGAGGAGAACATAGGCTGCAACCTCTTTGACATCGGTCACAGCAACTTTTTTCATGACACATCTCCAAAGGCAAGAGAAAAAAGAAAAGAATGAACTTTTGGCACTTCATCAAGATAAAAAGCTTCTGCACAGCCAAGGAAACAGTCAAAAAAACTAAGAGGCAGCCCACGGAATGGGAGAATATATTTGCAAATGATGCTACAGATAAAAGACTGGTATCCAAGATCTACAAAGAACTTCTCAAACTCAATACGCGAGAAACAAATAAATCATAAAATGGGCAGAAGATATGAACAGACACTTTTCCAGTGATGACATACAAATGGCTAACAGACACATGAAGAAATGTTCAACATCATTAGCCATCAGGGAAATTCAAATCAAAACCACATTGAAATACCACCTTATGCCAGTTAGAATGGCAAAAATTGACAACCTAGGAAAGAACAAATGTTGGAGAGGATGTGGAGAAAGGGGATCCCTCTTACACTGTTGGTGGGAATGCAAGTTGGTATAGCCACTTTGGAAAACAGTGTGGAGGTCCCTTAAAAATTTAAAAATAGAGCTACCCTATGACCCAGCAATTGCATTACTGGGTATTTACCCCAAAGATACAGACATAGTGAAGAGAAGGGCCATATGCACCCCAATGTTCATAGCAGCATTGTCCACAATAGCTAAATCGCGGAAGGAGCCAAGATGCCCATCAACAGATGAATGGATAAAGAAGATATGGTCCATATATACAGTGGAATATTACTCAGCCATCATAAAGAATGATTACCCAACATCTGCAGCAACATGGACGGGACTGGAGGAGATAATGCTAAGTGAAATTTGTCAAGCAGAGAAAGACAATTATCATATGGTTTCACTCATTTATGAAATATAAGAAATAGCAGGAAGATCGGTAGGAGAAGGAAGGGAAGAATGAAGGGGGGGGTAAACAGAACGGGGAATGAACCATGAGAGACTGTGGACTCTGGGAAACAAACTGAGGGCTTCAGAGTGAAGGGGGGTAGGGGACTGGGATAGGCCGGTGATGGGTATGAAGGAGGGCACATATTGCATGGTGCACTGGGTGTTATATGCAAACAGTGAATTGTGGAACACTACATCAAAAACTAAGGATGTACTGTATGGTGGCTAACATTTTCTGAGTAAAAAAACAAAAAAATCAGTTGACCATAGACAGTTTTATTTCTAGACTCTCAATTCTAATCCATTGATTTATGTATCCTTTTGCCAGTACCACAGTGTCTTGATTACTGTTCACGTGTAGTAAGTTTTGAAATCAAGAAGTGTGAGTGTACCAACTTTGTTATTCGTTTTCAAGATTGTTTTGGTGATTCTGGGTCCCTTGCATTTCTATATAAATTTTAGGATCAACTTGCCCATTTCTGCAAAACAAGTCAGTTGGGATTTTGATAGGAATTTTGTTGAATCAGTAGATCAATTGAGGGAGTATTACTCTCTTAATAGTATTAAATCTTTAGATCCACAAACATGAGGTGAGGTGTCTTTCTGTTTATTTAGATCTTATTTTAGTTCTTTCAGTGGTATTTTTGAATTTTTCTTTAGTTTTCAGTATATGAGTCTTGTACTTTAAGTTTACATTTAAGTATTTTATACTTTTTGGTGCTAGTATAAATGGGATTTTAAAAATTTTATTTTCAAATTGTTTATTGAAAGTATTTAGCAAAACAGTTGATTTTTGTCTGTTGATCTTACATCTTCCAATCCTGCTGAACTCATTTGGTCTTTCTGCTAATTTTTACAACTTAACCCGTTGTATTAAGTAATAGGACTAAATGAATATACATTCTGCTTTTTACTATATTAAAAGGTAGGTTATTTTTTAAATGTACTTAATTATTTTTTAACTAAAAGTTTCCTGTTTTTTAAGGCATGGTGATATTTCCTGTGAATGATAGAATCTTGTAAATGATATTAATAATTCCAAGGTGTTTTATATAAATTTTTATATAAAGTCTGATGGCTGCTAAATTATAAATTAATAACAAGTAAATTTATATTTCTCTGTTCTGGTTACTTTGAACAAATAATATTTTTGGTATAATTATTTTATCTTATAATTTTTTAAGGTATTGATATATTTGAGGAGTACAAATTGGGATACCCGGATTGCAGCAGGACAAGCTGTTGAAGCTATAGTGAAAAATGTACCTGAGTGGAATCCAATACCAAGAACCAAACAAGGTGCTGTTGAGTGATAAAAGTATTTTGCAGTAAAAATCTACCTATAGAATTAACTATACATTTTATATTTTAATAATTTTGATTTTAATTTAAAGACTTAATTTTCAGGTGCAGCTTTGTCAGGGCAAGTGACAATGAATAAAGTGATTTTCACCATTTTTTTTTTTTTAAGATTTTGAGAGACAGAGCGCACAAGGGGTGGGGAGGGGCAGAGGGAGAGGGAGAAGCAGACTCCCTGCTGAGCATGGAGCCTGATGTGGGGCTCAATCCCAGGAACCTGAGATCATGATCCAAGCTGAAGGTAGACAGCCGACTGAGCCACCCAGGCTCCTCTTCAGTGATGCTTTTAAAAAACTACTAGATAAACTATGTTTTCATATATATATTTTTAAATTATTAACTGTACAGTATGCTTGATTTAAAGACATTGCTTCCCTCAAGAATTTACATCCTAAGAAAAAGAAACTAAATCAATGCAGCATAAATATTTGAAGCAGTGTTTTTTCTTGTTGCTGTGAGAATAGTGTAATTATTTTCTAAATTTAAGCACAATTATGTATGGATATTTGGAGGGGGGAATCTTTAGTTTCTAATGTGTCCTTTAGATGTCTTGTAGTGGAAATTATTTTTCTGATTGCCTGCAACAATATTTAAAAATGAACATTTGCTTCAAAAAATTTGTTAAGATATACATTTTAGTTAAGTGGAAAAAAATTTTTTTTTATCTCATTTATTTGTCAGAGAGAGAAAGAGAGAGGAAGGGAGGGAGCACAAGTAAGGGGAGCATTAGGCAGAGGGAAAAGCAGGCTCCCCGCTGAGCAGGGAGCCTGACGTGGGGCTCAATCCAAAGCCCTGGGATCATGACCTGAGTGGAAGGCAGACGCTTAACCAACTGAGCCACCCAGGCATCCCTTAAGTGAAAATTTGATGTGATTCAACCTGATTTCATTTTCAAGTCACTTTGATAACATCACTATTATCATACATTTTAGCTTGTCTAAAATTTTTGCTTTACTTATCTGGCACCTTTTATGTTGAGGAACTATTAATTTGTCCTCTCTCATCAAGTGAAATATATAACCAGAAGGAGTTGTAACTTGTTTTAGAAAGGAGCTTTTTCTTTTTTAGCTTATTTTCCCTGCTTATTTTGGTATATACAGACATATTAAAACTCAGATTCTTTTTACGAAACGGTTACACCAGCACTAAAATTTATGGTAAGATTGCTTGTCATCACTGGAAAACTTAAAATATAATTATACTTTCGTTTAATAAATGAATTATGTGCAAGTACTAGCTAAACAAACTATTAAGTCAATGAACGATTATAATATATTTAAAAATTTATAATGGCATAACCTTTTTTGGGGAGGAATATAAAACATTTTACGTTACTTTTAGGCCTCAGATGGATATATAATTTTAGCAGTTTACCAGGAGATTATAATTTGCACATATTATGAGGAGTCCTATTGAATGAATATTTGCTTTGTGTCATAAATATTCCTTAGAGGGATGAATTATGCTTGTTAGCTTATATATGAATATATTCTCTGAATATGTTTGTTTTCCAGATTAGCACTATGGTGAACTCAGGCTGTTACCTGGGTTACCTGAGTTGCTTTGTGTCATAGATATTCCATAGATACAGGGATGAATGGTGCTTATTAGCTTATATATGAATATATTCCTCTGAATATGTTTGTTTTCCATATTAGCACTATGATGAACTCAGGCTGTTACCTTGGTAGTATTTTCAAACAGTTAAACAGTAACTGGAGACAATATAGTTGTTTTCGCAAAAAAAGATTCTATTTATTTGTCAGAGAGAGAGAGAGAGAGTGTGTGCCTATAAGCAGGTGGAGCAGCGGGCAGAGGGAGAAGCAGGCTCCCCATTGAGCAAGGAGCCCGATGTGGGACTCGATTCTAGGACCCTGAAACTGACGCACCGAGGCGTCCTGATACATACGATATTTAACATACATATTTCAATATGGGATGCATTTCTTCATATAATAATGTGCTTTTGCAGTGAAAAGCAGCTATAAGTACACTCACTGATATTCTGATAGTTTGTACAAGGGGAGTCACCAACTAAATAGTTTATTCATAAGTAAGACTTGATCATAAATAAATCCACAATAGCTTTTTTTACTTCCTCTGCCTTTTACTTTTCTAAAAATGTTACACAACCACCCCAAGTAATGCTGTTCTCTTTCATTCTACACTTTGGCTTTATGATCGAATTAAATATTTTTCAACCTCATTTAGAATCTACTTCAGAAAGTGCTATGGAAGATTCACCTACTACAGATCGATTGAATTTTGACAGATTTGATATATGTAGATTGTTACAGCATGGGGCATCACTTTTGGGATCTGCTGGTGCAGAATTTGAAGTACAAGATGAAAAATCAGGTATGTAGTAGTCCTGTAGAAGAAAGTCTGAAATGTTTGTGTTCAGACTAATTTATCACTTGGTATGCTACATATCAGTCATGCAGAATCTTAATAGATGTTACAAAATGTAAATTGACTGAAGTTGCAGTTGGGGAAGGGGAGGCTTTGTGGGTGGAGAAGATAACTGAAAGTATTTGGTCTGAAACTATACCATATGAATATTTTCCTCCTTTTAAGTGAATATGTACCATGTCTATACTTGTTAATAGATACATATTAGTATTTCAGCAGGTATTTTATTATGTAATAGAGAAATTATAAAGTATACCCCAAGAGCCTTGGTTGAATAGATTTTAAAAGCCAGGATTAGTACAGTTTGTGATCCTGTTTTCATAATTCTGGACATTTGAGAGGCTTTATGACAGTTTTCTTTTTATCATATGTTTTAAAAATTTAAATAATTGGATATCATGCTGAAACACTAAAGCAAACACTAAAAATGAAAAATTAAATCTTGGATAGGAAATCGTCCCATTGTCTTTAAACTTACAGAATCCATCTGGATATAAAATCTTTTGGCCATTCAAGATTGATGCCTTGAGTGGAAAAAACCTTGATGTTTTTAATGGATTTCTGTAAGTAAGTTGCTCTTTGACTAAAACCAAAACAGAACAGTTTTTGTTGCTAATAAAATTAATCATTACTCAAAGCATATCTATCTAGTTAAGTTAATGAAATGATCACTTTTTCATTTTAAAGTCAAATACCCATTTACTCTTGCTTAATATGGTTTCTGTTGAAAGATCTCTGGTTAACCTCAGAACAACATAGGTCGTTGAAATGTGCAGGTCTACTTATATGCAAATTTTTTCGATAAACACAGTATGGTATTGTAAATGTGTTTTCCTTACGATTTTCTTAATGTTTTCTCTAGCTTAGTTTATTGTAAGAATATTGTATACAGTACATGTACAAATACATGTTAATCGACTGTTTATGTTATTGGTAAAGCTTTTGATCAACAGGAGGCTACTGGTAAAGTTTTGAGGGGGGGTCAAAGTTATACACAGATTTTCAACTGCTTGGGGGGGTTGATGTCCCTAATTCCCATGTTTTACAAGGATCAATTGTAGTTTAATTATTTTTGGAGAGAATTAAGAGGAGAATTTGGTTAAGTTCTAGAAAAACATAGTTTTTCTAATAAGGGGGGTAGAAGTCATTTAAAAAACTTTCTGATTTGAAAAAGTTCTCTCTAAACAGTAAGTTTACTAATTTTACTATTGTACTCTTGTCAGAGATCATTAGACCTTACCCAGGAGTAAAAGTCAGTGTCACCAACCATTGTCACTTAAAAAAATATGTGTATTTTTGGGTCTTAGCCTCAAGATTCAGATTTAATAGATCTGTGGAGAGTTCTAGGACATTGTATTTATTTTGTTTTTATTTTAATTTTTTCTTTTTTTTTTTAAAAGATTTTATTTATTTATTCGACAGAGATAGAGACAGCTAGCAAGAGAGGGAACACAAGCGGGGGAGTGGGAGAGGAAGAAGCAGGCTCATAGCGGAAGAGCCTGATGTGGGGCTCGATCCCATAACGCCGGAATCATGCCCTGAGCCGAAGGCAGACGCTTAACCGCTGTGCCACCCAGGCGCCCCTTTATTTTAATTTTTTCATTTTTTATTTAAATTCAATTTAGTTAACATATAGTGTATTATTAGTTTCAGGGGTAGAATTCAGTGATTCATCAGTTACATATAACACGCAGTGCTCATTATATCAAGTGCACTCCTTAATGCCCATCACCCAGTTAACCCATCCCCCCACCCATCTCCCTTCCAGCAACCCTCAGTTTGTTTCCTATAGTTAAGAGTCTCTTGTGATTTGCCTCCCTCCCTGTTTTTATCTTATTTTTCCTTTCCTTCCCCTGTGTTCATCTGTTTTGTTTCTTAAATTCCACATACGAGTGAAATCATATGGTATTTGTCTTTCTCTGACTGACTTATATCACTTAGCATAATACCGTCTAGTTCCATCCATGTCATTGCAAATGGCAAGATTTCATTCTCTTTGATGGCTGAGTAATATTGCATTGCAGACGTAGCACATCTTTATCCATCCATCTGTTGATGGACATCTGGGCTC
Organism: Ursus maritimus; assembly: GCF_017311325.1. Taxonomy (NCBI): domain Eukaryota; kingdom Metazoa; phylum Chordata; class Mammalia; order Carnivora; family Ursidae; genus Ursus; species Ursus maritimus. The sequence goes on along the minus strand of NW_024426885.1, from coordinate 34,405,246 downwards.
TTTCCATATTATTTTATTATTAACATATAATGTATTATTTGTTTCGGGGGTACAGGTCTGTGATTCATCAGTCTTAAATAATACACAGTACTCACCACAACACATACCCTCCCCTAATATCCATCACCCAGCCACCCCATCCCCCCACCCCCCTCCCCTCCAGCAACCCTCAGTTTGTTTCCTGAGATTAAGAGTCTCTTATGGTTTGTCTGCCTCTCTGGTTTCGTCTTGTTTGATTTTTTTCCTCTCTTCCCCTATGATCCTCTGCCTTGCTTCTTAAATTCCACCAAGCAGTGAGATCCTATGATAATTATCTTTCTCTGATTGACTTATTTTGCTTAGTATAATGCCCTCTAGTTCCATCACGTTGTTGCAAATGGCAAGATTTCAATTTTTGATGGCTGCATAATATTCCATTATATATATGCATAATATTCCATTATATATACACACACGCACACCACATCTTCTTTATCCATTCATCTGTTGATGGACATCTGGGCTCTTTCCATAGTTTGGCTATTGTGGACATAGCTGCTATAAACTGTGGGGTGCAGGTGCCCCTTTGGATCACTACATTTGTATCTTTGGGGTAAATACCCAGTATAGTGCAGTTGCTGGGTCGTAGGGTAGCTCTATTTTCAACTTTTTGAGGAACCTTCATACTGTTTTCCAGACTGGCTGCACCAGCTTTCATTCCCACCAACAGTGTAGGAGGGTTCCCCTTTCTCTGCATCTTGACCAACATCTCTTGTTTCCTGACTTGTTAATTTTAGGCATTCTGACTGCTGTGAGGTAGTATCTCGTTATGGTTTTGATTTGTATTTCCCTGATGCTAAGTGATGTGGAGCATATTTTCTTATGTCTGTTGGCCGTTTGTATGTGTTTGGAGAAATGTCTGTTCATGTCTTCTGCCCATTTCTTGACTGGATTTTTTGGTTTTTTTGGGTGTTGGCGTATGGTAAGTTCTTTATAGATCTTGGATACTAGACCTTTACCTGACATGTCATTCGTGAATGTCTTCTCCCGTTCTGTAGGTTGCATTTTAGTTTTGTTGACTGTTTCCTTTGCTGGGCAGAACCTTTTTATCCTGACGAAGTCCCAGTAGTGCATTTTTACTTTTGCTTTTGGAGATGTCTAGCAAGAAGTGGCTGCAGCTGAGGTTGAAGAGATTGCTGCCTGTGTTCTCCTCTAGGATTTTGATGAATTCCTGTCTCACATGGAGGTCTTTCATCCATTTTGCGTCTGTTTTTGTGTATGGTGTAAGGAAATGGTCCATTTTCATTCTTCTGCTGTGGCTTTCCAGTTTTCCCCAGCACCATTTGTTGAAGAGACTGTCTTTTTTCCATTGGGTATCTTTCTTGCTTTGTCGAACATTAGTTGACCATAGAGTTGAGAGTCCATTTCTGGGTTCTCTGTTCTGTTCCATTGAGCTATGTGTCTGTTTCTGTGCCAGTACCATACTGTCTTGATGATTATAACATTGTAATACAGCTTGAAGTCTAGGACTTTGTATTTAAAATAAAAAATAATCTTTGGGTGACTGATGTATAACCAGGATTGGGAACCCCAATTTTGAGCAACTCATATTTTAATGCTCTTAAGTCTCAGTATGCTGATTAGTGCTCATTTAAAATTCTCTAATTAGATTTTCTTTACATGTCTGTCTATCTGTGTGTGTTTCCTCATAATGAGGGACACATACATGATTAGTATAGGTGCTAGTCTGATTTTCCTTTGCAGTTGTATAGGTTATTTTCCCCTATAGGACTTTCCCTGGAATGAGAGGACTGATTTTGGGTTCTGTGTATGTGTCATGGAGTTGTGATCTGGCAGTTTTCAGTTTTGGATGCCTAGTGTTTTTCCCTCCAGGTTAGAGCAGTCTTAATTTTTTTTTAAAATAGCTTTATTGAGATATAATTCACATACCATACAATTCACCCTTTTTTAAAGTGTACAGTTCATTGGTGTTTAATACATTCACAGATATATGCAGTCAATTTTAGAGTATTTTCCTTATCTCAATAAGAAACCCTATATCCTTTAGCTGTGAACCTCCTATGCCCTACTTCTTCTGTTCCCTTCCAGGCCCTAAGCATCTTTCTGTCTCTGCCTATTCTGGACAGTTCCCACATCTAATATGTGATCTTTTGTGGTTGGCTTCTTAGTGGTGTGTTTCCAAGGTTTATCCACCCTGTAGTATATATCAATACTTCTTTTGTTTCCCTAAATAGTTTTTATTACTGGATGTATCAGTTTTTTTAATTGTGGTAGAGTGTATATAACATAAAATTTACATCTTAACTATTTTTTAAGTGTACAGTTTGGTAATATTAAGTACATTTACATTGTTGTGAGCCAATCTGCAGGACTCTTTTCATGTTGCAAAACTGAAACTTTATCCACAAAGGATATATTTCAAGCCTGAAAGTGTATATACTGTTTTTTCCTGTACATACAGAGCCATGATAAAGTTTATAAGCTAGGGACAGTAAGAAATTGACAATAATAATGAATAATAAAATAGAACTATTTTAACAATATACTTTAATAAAAATTATGTAAATCTCTCTCGAAATATCTTATTGTAATGTACTGACCCTTCTTGTGATGTGAGATAATAAAATGCTAGGTGATGAGATGAAGTAAGGTGAATGACATAGGCATTGTGATGTTGCGTTAGGCTACTGTTGACCTTCTGACAATATGTCGAAAGCAGAATCATCTGCCTCTGGACTACTGTTGACTGTGGGTAACTGAGACCATATCACGTGAAACCATGGATGAATGGGGATTACTGTACCCATTAAACAATTCCCATTCCTCCCTCCCTCTAGCCCCTGGCAACCACCATTCTACTTTCTGTCTTTTTGAATTTGACTACTACTCTAGGTACTTGTTATAACAGTATTTGTCATAACAGTATTTGTCCTTTTGTGATTGGCTTGTTTCACTTATTGTAATCTCCTCAGCGTTCATCTATGGCATAGTATGTGTCAGAATTTCCTTCTTTTTTTTAAGGCTGAATAATATTCCAATGTGTGTTTATACCACATTTTGTTTATTCATCCATCAGTAGATACTTGGGTTGCTTCTGGTTTTTGGTTATTGTAAATAATGCTGCTATGAACATGGGTATACAAATATCTGTTTGAATTTTTGCCTTTAATTCTTTGGTTATATACCCAGAAGAGGAAATACTGGATCACATTGTATTTCTATTTTTAATTTTTTTAGGAACTGCCATACTGTTTTCCATAGTGGGTATACCATTTTACATTCACACCAGCAGTGCACAAGGTTTCCGGTTTCTCCACATCCTTGCTGTGTTGGGGGGCCCGTAGGTGGTGTATTAAATTAAGAACATGCAGATTATGACCTGCTGAATGAGAATGCATAAACTACCCATGGAGTTGACATGTAGGTCTTCAGCTTCGAGTTCCCATTTTGGGGAAGTGAAAACCCCAGGTTGTTTTGATTGAAGGCATGATTTCAGTTCACTCACACAAAGGAAATAAAGTCACACTGGGCGTGGAGCCTACTTAAAAAATAAATAAATAAAATTGGTTTATTTCCATAGGAATGGATCTCATTTTACATATATGTGATCATTAACAGTAGGGCAATGGGGGAATCTCAATGAAAAGTCCTAGAGTGTTTTGTTAGGTAGAACACTATTTTTTAATCATAGTTACGACTCACAGAGATTGTGAGTATGGTTTTATTGTAATTTTAATAGCTAAAATTTTTAATCAAGTTTGGTCTTCATTTATTAGAAAACTTCTTACCTGATTTGGAGGAAATGTATTTCTTTTCTGTTTAAAGGTGAAGTGGATCCTAAGGAGAGGATAGCACGCCAACGGAAACTATTACAGAAGAAACTTGGTCTTAATATGGGAGAAGCCATTGGAATGAGTACTGAAGAACTCTTCAATGATGAAGATTTGGATTATACCCCGACTTCAGCAGCCCTTGTAAACAAACAACCTGTAGGTAAAATCTTTGGTTGTTTGATTGCAAGTAATAATACGAAGGTTTTGCCTCATTTTACCATGTAATTGCAATTTAAAAAATGCTGTTCTTAATTCTGCTCATTGCCGCTTGTGCCACCATAATTAGTGTCTTCTTAAATGGATTTCTAACAACAGATTCTTAAGAGACCGTAGTTCAACCTATGTTGTAGATTCTGAATTGACTGTTGGATAAAAGCTGTGGGAGACCTTTTAGGAGTCACTGCTGTTGAGGGATCTTAGTTGCTTTTTCCTTCTGTTCTTTAGTGAGAAAAAAATAGTAAATGCTTGAGAGAGTGGAAGATAGTAAGGGCTAGCTAGTATGATGCTCCTAAAAATCTTTAGAGCTATGACTTACTCTTTTATTTGAGAAGATAACCGACATGATAACAAGAACACTTTCAAACAGTACAAAAAGGTATACAATATGAAGTAAAAGAAGTTTTCAATAATTGATGGACGCCTATGTTCCCATACCCCACAGGCAACCCTTTATAAATTACTTGTACATATATACACGAGTATTTGTGTCCTTTTAAGCCATATTTACCTTTTCCCATTTCATATAGCTGAATATATCAGTATATACAGATTGATTATATATTTTTTTGATAGCTTCATGCTCTTTTGTTGTATTGGCTGTATTTCTCCGTTTTCTCTACCAATTCCTGTTGGATGCCTATGTGCTGCTACTGCCTTTTTTTTTTTTTTTTTTTAATGTCCCAACTATTTAAGCTCCAGTAAAAACTGTGGCTCTCTGCTCAGAAAAATTCACATGCAGGTGAAATATTACCATTCAAGGGATTTAGTATTCTTTCCTCTTGTCCCGGCGGTATCTTTTACGGCTTCCTGGTCCTTGTTAAGAATTCCTGCTTTGTAGTCTTGAAACACTTATGTTCTCTTTCTTTTGGCCTTTTCCTTTGCCTTTATACTAGTTGTTCTCTAAAGTATCAGAATTTGCAAACTATTATTTAGGGTTAAGGGAGTATGTGTTAATGAAAAACTTTTGCAGACAAGAAAATAATTGGCAAATTCCAGAGGAAAAAAGGAAGAGTATAAAGAGGCAGGAGATATAATGACACCAGGAAGGAACAGAAAGAAATGGGGTACGAAGGGAAGCATAAGGTGTAAATAAAAAGTAAAGAAGAAAATAGAATAAAGGAAGATAAAAATGTAGTAATGTGATCACAGTGTGGTAATTGTGTATGATATAAGAAAAAAGATGGGCCAGGTATATTAGAGAAAATGGGCTATAGACAGAATAGTTGTACATGGGATGTGCAACAGCCAGTTTGAGGTTTGCAGGATCCAAGTTGGGTTGGCCTTATATGTCATGGACCTGTGGTAGGAGTTGCTTAATGTTACTTATTGTCTTAGGTTCATCACTGCATGTATTTATGCCAGTCCATATGAGTGACCCTGATTGGTTGTCAAAGTGTGAATATCAGTTGAATCTTAAATCACTTGAGAGCAGAAAGGATTTTTAGGCTTGAGTTCAAAGCATTTCTACCTCACAGCCTTTATGATGTCATGAATGGAAAAGACAGCAAAAATAGTAGACAGGGCCCCGGGTGACGCAGTCAGTTGAGTGTCTGATTCTTGGTTTCTGCTCAAGTCATGATCTCAGGATCGTGAGATTGAGCCTGAAATTGGGCTCCGAGCTCAGCAAGCAGTCTGCAGAGTTTCTCTCTCCCTCTCCTGCTCCTTCCTGTGCACATGCATGCACGCACACACGTTCTGTCTCTTAAGTAAATATGTAAATCTTTTAAAAAACCCCAAAAAACATAAAAGCAAAAAACAGTAGACAGTGATTGCTTAAGAGGGGAGGAGCAATATGGGCTAAGTTAACTATAGAATGCTGGATCACTTATGGCTGTAATTTTTAGTATTTTCAGCAGATGATTATTAGTTTCTTTTTTTTTTTTTTTAAAGATTTTATTTATTTATTTGACAGAGATAGAGACAGCCAGCGAGAGAGGGAACACAAGCAGGGGGAGTGGGAGAGGAAGAAGCAGGCTTATAGCGAAGGAGCCTGATGTGGGACTCGATCCCATAACGCCGGGATCATGCCCTGAGCCGAAGGCAGACACTTAACCGCTGTGCCACCCAGGCGCCCCGATTATTAGTTTCTTTTATTGATGTTCTCTATTATAACTTTTGGGTGGTATTATGGTTATTTATTATTTTTGTTTTGTTTTTATTTTAAATCCGGTATAGTTAACATACAGTGTTACATTAGTTTTGGGTGTACAGTATATTGATTCAACAGTTCTGTACGTTACTCAGAGCTCATCAAGATCAAGATAAGTGTACTTTTAATCTCCTTCACCTATTTTACCCATACTTCCATCCCCCTCCCCTTTGGTAACCATCAGTTTGTTCTCTATGATTAAGAGTCTGTTTTTTGGTTTGTCTCTTTTTTTTTTCTTTGTTCGTTTGTTTGTTCTTTAAATTCCACATATGAGTGAAATCATACAGTATTTGTCTTTCTCTGACTTATTTTGCTTAGCATTAACCTCTCTAGATCCGTCCATGTTATTGCAAATGGAAAGATTTCATTTTATATTCAACTGTATCTATATACTGCATCTCCTTTATTACTGTGGTTATTTTGTGGGTTATGATCATATATTTGTGCCACATCTGTGACAATAAAAGTTAAAACACAAGCATCTTTCGGGAATTGGAAGAATAGGGAAAAAGGAAGAAGAGAGTGAAATTATGGTAGAGCCATACAACAGAATAGCATGATACTGTCAAAATGTGGTCAATATGGATATAGTGAAATTTATATATAGACATAATCCTCTTCTGAGGCTAAGACTATGGGTATTTATTTTAACTTCAGAAGTTAAAACAGTATTCTTTTATTCTTTTAGACTCTCCAGGCAGCTGAATTGATTGACTCAGAATTTCGAGCAGGAATGAGCAATAGACAAAAGAACAAAGCTAAAAGAATGGCCAAGTTATTTGCAAAACAGAGATCCAGGGATGCAGTGGAAACTAATGAGAAGAGGTAGTAATCTTTTTTTGCTTATTCATTTAAAATAATGCTGCTTTGTAGCTTAAATCTGTGTCTGCTTGATTTTTAAAAACATTTGCTGACATTGTCTTTGGCTGTGGAATATCATTTGGATTGTCTTGCTCAATTGTCAGAGATTATTTACTATTACTAGGGACTAGGACGGCTTCCCCGGAATAATTTACATATGCAGATTTTTTCCGTACTAGTTTCGACCTTTGGATGGAGGCTGAAGATCTTCCAAGGGAAGTGCATTCTAGGTAGAGAGAACAAGTGTAAATGCCTTAATCATAGACTATTCAAGAAACAGAAAGGCAATGTGTCTAGGATGAGTAGACAGAAGTGAGGGTAGACAGTGAGGTCAGAGAGATGATCTAAGGGCCACAAGTTAAGAATGAGTATAGAATTGTCCCAGTGTTACGTCTTCTGCCTTCCAGCCTGGGGTCTAGTAGGTAATAATGCAGGTTTGTTTACCTAATCTTGTTGTAGGAAAAACTCTGGACAAAATCACTGTTCTCATTTTCTTAATGAAATAATAAAAGTGGTATTTTGTGTATGGTTTGAAACAGCATTTCTTAGAGTTATTCAAAACAACCTTCTTCAGAAACACTTTGAGGGATGTATTAAAATACAGATTTTCATGCCACACTTTGCTGTGTTGAATTAGGATCTTTAGTGGTGGTCTAGAAGTATTTGAGTAAAGGATAAATTAAATGCATGAGAACTTAAAAGTTTTTTTTGCGGGCGACAGAACCTTTTGTTTTTTTCCATTCATATAAAGCTAAAAAAGTAAGTGTCCACGGCATTTATTTAAAGACTAGGCACAAAGGTGGAATAAATAATGAACATCTACTTGGTATAAATTTTTACTTGTTAGGTTGTTTTTTTGGTGGGTTTTTTTATTATGAAAATTTCTATTAGGCTTTCTTAAACTACAGGGTTTTTTAAGCGAACAACTTACTAGGATGATATGTAGTAATCTAATCAGTTTCTTTTGGCTTTAGTCATATAAGCATGTTTACCCAAATATTTGAATATTGAAATAATCAACCGTATTTTTCACAGTTTATGATTCATTCATTCCACAAATATTTGCTGACTACCTTCTAAGTGCTAGGTACTGTTTTAGGCCCTCAGGATGCAGTGGAATAAAAAAAAAGATAAGAATTCTGCCTTCATGGAGCTTATATTCTAGAGGGAAAAATAAGTGAGGAAGAGGGGCACCTGGCTGAGTCAGTCAGTAGAGCATGCAACTCTCCATCTCAGGGTTGTAAGTTCAAGTCCCACGGTAGGTGTAGAGATTACTTAAAAATAGAATCTTTCTTTTTTTTAAAGATTTTATTTATTTATTTGAGAGAGAGAGAGAGCATGAGGGGTGGGAAGGGGAGGCAGAGTGAGAGGGAGAAGCAGGCTCCCCGCTGAGCAGGGAGCGCGATGGGGGGGTACCTGAGCCAAAGGCAGATGCTTAACCGAATGAGCCACCCAGGTGCCCCCAAAATAAAATTTTTTTAAAAAAGAAGATAAATAAGTAAATATAGTGTATATATATTTATATATCATGTTAATGATAAGGGTTAGGAAAGACAAAGATAAAACAAGGAACACGTGAAATGTTTTGTGGGGAGTTTGAAATTTTAGATAGGATGGTCAGGGAGGGATTCACAGAAGTGACTTTTCATTAAAGATCAGAAAGAAGTGAGGATGCTAGTCCTATGAATATTTGGAAAAGACATTCCAAGTAGAGGAAACAACAGGGCAAATGCCTGGATGGAGAAACATGCCTAACAAATTCAAGGACAGTACGGTGACCAACCAGTGTGGTTAGATTGGAGAGAATTAGGGGAGGAATAATTGGGAGTGAATTAGGGGAATAATAATTAAGAATGATATTAAGGAGGGTCAGATTTCTTTCATCACCTTTAGAAGAAATGGTTGGCCAAATAAATCATTAAGATGGAGGGATATTTCTAGAGAATAATGCTGTATATACCTTAACTGTGATAATTGTCCTTTCTTTTAATACTGAATAGTTTTATTTGCCTTCTCTTTTGTAATGTTTTACTATTAGGCTAGCCTTAATATTTTTGTTTTAGTCCTAAAATAACATTCCTCAGATTTTCTGGACACATTTTTCATTGGTCAATTATCTCTATGTTTTTCAAGAGCTAGTAGGATTATAGTATGTTACTCAATATATTAGTTTCCTCCAGGGTCCAAAAGCCTAGTAAAGTTATGCTGGGCCAGATTTAGGTTGTTAGACCAAGACAGTTTAAAATAAAAAGGAGAAGAGCAGGTTGTTGAGAGTAAGTAAAAAAGACTTGTTAGATTTGAGATTCAGTTTGAAAGCAAGAATCCATGGACCTATTTTACATTCATCAGTGAGGGTAGGAGAATATATTTTACTCAAAATGTTTTAAGTGGTTAATCTTACTTGATACATGAAATTTTAAGCAAACCGTATAAGTAGCATATGGCAAAACGTTTGTTCAAATGATGGATTCTCTTACATTTATTGTGGTTCACATTATTCCTTATTCACTTTTTTAAATGGTGCCTTTTATTTTTCAGCAATGATAGCACTGATGGGGAACCAGAAGAAAAGAGACGAAAAATAACAAATGTTGTTATTAATCAGTCTGCAAATGATTCCAAAGTCTTAATTGATAATATTCCAGACAGTTCTTCCTTAATTGAAGAGGTATTATTGAAATGCCCTAAGGTGTCTTTTGAAATTGTTTATAATTTTTTCATACTAATGTGTCAGTAGAGAATATTTAATAATCCATTGAGACAAATTTTAAGTATCTTTACTTCATTAGTAAAAATTTTAATTATTTAAAATTTTAAAGCCTATTATTACTTGATCTGCACTTTATTAAATTACTTAAATTGTTAGCATAAAACAGACCTTTTGAATTAGTAGTAATTCTGTTTTTCTTATTCAGACAAACGAATGGCCTTTAGAAAGCTTTTGCGAAGAACTTTGCAATGACCTTTTTAATCCCTCCTGGGAGGTAAGATTTCTTCATTCCACTTTTCTCAGCTTTACCTCTTTTTTTTTTTTTTTTTCCTTTTACTAATGAAGGGAGTCATGTCAAGCACAGTCTGTTTTGTTAGGGTCCCTATTCTTCCCTGTGTACCTCTCAGAAACACTGACCTGGCACTTCATATCAATCACCTTCTAAGTAGAAAACTTGAGACTGATTTTTACCTTTCATATGCATTTTGGTAATATTTCTTTAGTGAGCTGTTCCTTTCTTTTCATTTTTTTGCTATAGTATAAGGACTTGTATATCTCTCCCAAATAGTAAAAACTTCCTTTTTAAGTGGACAGTTTTGGTTAGGAGCAGTAGTTTCCAAACCAGCTTTTTAGTCTCAGAAATATTTCTTCAAAGAAAATCTTGATCAGATCCCAATATGTAAAAGAGATGAAAGTGAAGTTCCTCTGGTTGAAGTTGAGGGTTGGTGGTCTCAAAGCATTCTTTCCTACCTTGGTTGGTTTCTGGGTAATTTAAAAAGCACTGCTTTGGAATACCTTGTAGCATTTCTGCTCCTTGATATACTTCTGTTTAAAGTTATTCAAGTCTTAAATTGGGTCTTGAATAAGTGGGTGCAGTGTCAGTGGCCCATTTCCTCCCTTCCATATGACGCTTCAGAAGGCCACGGGGTGACAGTGAAGCATTAGTCATGAGAGTTGAATAATTTTCCTTTCACATTTACCCTGGTAGCTTTGGAACTTAGTTTTAATGTGTATGTTTCTAAAATATTGATGTTGGACTTAAAACAGCATTCTTTCTTCTCTGGCTGAGGATAATGCTGAATGCAGATAAAGGGTAGGGAAGTGATAGCCAAATAGATTAATATCTCAGAAGGATTTTAGAGTAATTGTTTTCTTAGCTTCATTTTAGAAAAATTTGACATAACCAAATAGTGAAATTAATATATGTAATTTTTCTTGGATAGCAGAAGAAAAATATATTCTTTTGAAGTGTCACTTTAGTTTCTTCTGATTTCGTAAAAATTTAATATCCCTTTTTCATATTGAAGAAAAGTTAAACTCATTTTCTTAAGCATTTAGCCTCTGACATTTGCTTCTTGTTGTTTTTAGGTTCGACATGGTGCAGGCACTGGACTTAGGGAAATCCTTAAAGCTCATGGAAAAAGTGGTGGTAAAATGGGAGATAGCACTTTAGAAGAGGTAAATGTAATGAAGGACCAGTTACTACCAAATTTCAGTAATTGGCTTTTTTTCCCCAAGACAGGGAAGTTAGAGTTTGGGCCATGACATAGGTATAATAGATAAATAATAAGAAATATGGAAAGGTGAATATGAGGGAAAAAGTAGAAAGTTTAGAAAGAAGTCTGTTTATAAACAGAGAAAGATTGAGTTCATGGGAAAGATATATTCAGAAACACTGAGTGGAGGAATATGTAGAAGCAAGAGTATTTGAGCAGGATATAATGGATTAGAAAATAGAGGAATAAGAAGATAGTTTGGAGGTCATTAAGCAATATGATTGGTGTAGCATGAGACACTGGCAATAGGATAGATAATAGATACGTGACAGATATGATTGAAATCAGAGCAACTTTGAGTAGTTTCTTAATTTCTCTTGGAGTGCAAGTAACATAATAGAATTCTTGAATTTTAAAGATTTTGGTATAGTATATTTGAACCTAATTAATCAACAGACATGATGTGGTTAATAGTAAAGGTAGTAATTGGGAGTATGCTATATTTTGTTTATTGTTCCTATAGCTAAAATAGTCTGTCCCAATATTTTAGTTTTGATTTTGGACCTAATGTTTCCTCAATCCCTAATATGAAGTATGATCTTGATTTGTTAATTAAAAAATGATTGTTTTAACAGATGATTCAGCAGCATCAAGAGTGGTTGGAAGACTTAGTTATTAGACTCCTTTGTGTTTTTGCATTAGACAGATTTGGAGACTTTGTTTCTGATGAAGTAAGTATCACCTAAAGGAGGCTTTGCCCAATCAAATTTCAAATTCAACAGAATAGATTTTCTGTAAATATGAGTTTTCTTCCTTTCTCATTCGTAGGTTGTGGCACCAGTTCGTGAAACTTGTGCTCAGACATTAGGTGTGGTGTTAAAACACATGAATGAAACAGGAGTTCATAAGACTGTGGATGTGCTGCTTAAGTTACTTACACAAGAACAATGGGAAGTTAGGCATGGTGGTCTGCTGGGAATAAAGTATGCTTTGGCAGTTCGTCAGGTAAACACTTCAGTTTTTGAAGCATGTATGGGATAGTTTTTTTCCTCTCTTAGTTTATTTTCATTAATCATATGAAATGGCTCTAGATTCTTAGTATTACAGATAAGCCAGTATTTCAAGATTTGCCTTCTTGAGGTAATGTCATAGAGCTAGATAGAGCTAATAAGAGTTTAAGTACAAATCAAAAGATGGTTTGTTAGGTTTGAAAACCTGTTTCTGTTTCATAGCAAGACCAATTCCCAGGGAGATTGCTAGTGTGTGATCCTAGGAATAGCCCTGTGGGCTAGCTCTTTTGGGGAAATTGAAAGAAGATTAGATTGGAGTTAGGAGAAGCAGGAAGGGATGGCTTTTCCTGCCTTTTTCTCGCATACCCCTTTTGGTTGTCATTGGTGTAGAATAAGAAATAGAAGTTGAGGTTCCAGCACCAGTGGATGTGTGTGTGTGTGTGTGTGTGTGTGTGTGTGTGTGTGTGTTCACATAGGGAGTGCACAGTCTTACCTTGAAAACATGTTTTGATGTTTTAAGCCCCACTGAATAATAAGGTACTTGATACTGTTGTAGTCTTTTTCAAATGGGATTAGTTACATATAGGCTTCTGTTATTGTTATTTTTCTTTTTTGTTTATATGATTCCTTTTTTTTTTTTTCTTTTTTGAAGAAAAGCAAGCAAGCACGAGTGGTGGGGGAAGACAGAAGGAGAAGCAGACTCCCTGCTGAGCAGGGATCCTGATGCAGGGCTCAATCCCGGGACCCTGAGATCATGACCTGAGCCAAAGGCAGATGCTTAACTGACTGAGCCAACCAGTCTCCCCTATGTGATTCCTTTTTAATAAAGATTGGGATTTATGGGGCATCTGGCTGGCTCAGAAGAGTGTGTGACTTGTGATCTCAGGATTGTGAGTTCGAGCCCCACACTGGGTGTAGAGATTACTTAAATTAACTTTAAAATGATTAGGATTTATGCTTTCATATGGTAAATTTAATAAAAAATGTTTAAGCACAATAATTAAATTACAGAAAATTAATCTATTTTGATGTACTGTTTTACAGGACGTAATTAATACTTTATTGCCTAAAGTTTTAACTAGAATAATTGAAGGACTTCAGGACCTGGATGATGATGTCAGAGCTGTTGCTGCAGCATCATTAGTACCTGTGGTAGAAAGCCTTGTGTATCTTCAGACACAGAAGGTAAATTTGATATTTTTGCATTTTCTTCTATAGAGCTTGTTTACATTCAGGGTTTAAAGTATTAGGAAAAACATTAAGTACTTTTTTCTCCTTCATCCTCCTTTTTTATTTTATTTTTTTTAAGATTTTATTTTTAAGTAATCTCTACACCCAACGTGGGGCTCAAACTTACAGCCCTGAGATTGAGAGTTGCATGCTCTACCCAACTAAGCCAGCCAGGCACCCCATCCTCCATTTTTCTTATGACAGATAGTGCTCTGTTGTGTGCAATTTCAGTTATATATTATCTGTGGAGGAGTGAATTTTGTCTACTAATCTACTTCCCTTTCATATACAGAATATTCATAGGGAACTTCTTGGGGAAGAAAGCAACCATTTCTTCTTTATTTCACTCCTGGTTTTTAGACGTATGGGATTTTTTGTTTTGATTTTGGTTTTGACTTTAGGTTTATTTAATCTGATCTCATTTTTTGAATGGCCTCTTTTAAGATATGACTTTGTTTTGTATTATCAAAACCAGAACATGTATATTTGGAAGTACAGCAAGCAGTATTTACTTAAAATCTCAAAAACTAAATTTGTGTTTTTATGACGATTAGTATTGTTTTAAATATGTTAATGTTAGTTTACGCAGCTGGTCATGTCTTGTGTGTGTATACTATATTGTTTTCAGAGTTTGTTTTTTTACATAAAATAGAGTATTGGCATAAAGTGGAGTATTGGCTGTCTTAATTCCTGAATTCTCCCTCCCATTATGAGCCTGGTTAGAAACGAAAGTCCCAAAGTAGAGTTGAGTGGCATTTAAAGAGGGGTAGAGAATTACTAAAGGCAAATAATGTCTCTTCAATTTTGCTCAAAACTGGTACTGTCCAAGGACGTGGAGATTGTATATATTTTTGAATCAGTAGTGGCTACAATCTGGTATGGCTTGTGCATATTTTGTGTAAAATAAATAACTGTTTTCTTAATAACTGATCTTATAGGTACCCTTCATTATAAATACATTATGGGATGCTCTTCTGGAACTAGATGATCTTACAGCTTCAACAAATAGTATTATGACTCTTCTTTCATCCTTACTAACTTATCCTCAGGTCCAACAATGCAGGTAATTATTTGTAGTTAGTGGAGTAAAGTAAGAAGTGTTTACATACATTTCCAGATAATGAAACCTAAAAATACAGTAGTCTAGCATCTTTAAGAACAGCACTGTAAGTTGGGGATGCCAGAGACTACTGTTTTCAAGCAGCCTTTTCTTCTTTAATCTCTGACCACCAGCACATTTGGGGCAGGAACTTAAAAAGGTCATATTCTTTACCCTTGGGCTACTTTGGTTGTATAATTTTTCATCTTATTCATCCTATGATAGTTAACTTCAGAAATAGAATCATTGCATATTATCTTCATCTCTAGCCCCAGAATATAGAATTTCAGCTTTGTTTAGAGACATTTAGCTAATAGAATTATCATTGAATATCAGCATTACATTTTCCAAAATTTGCTCCTCTGTGAACTTTTTCTTGTAATGTTCTTTCCAGCTCTTGCTCTTGACTTCACTAATTACTCAGCAGGAAGGGAATACATAATAATGTAATGTCCAAAGGTAGAGATTGAGTGAAGCCAAAACGCAAACCAAAAATTTTAAGTGTCACTTGTTTTCCTGCCCTGATAAGTGAAATAAAGTTCAGCTAATTAATGTTTTCCCTACCTTTTAGACTGCCACTGAATAATACTGTTTCTATTAATAGTATCTTTGGAGATACCGAAGAAAAATTCATAATGCAGCTTTAAATACCACAGATGAGAAAATTAAGTACTGTTCATTCTTAGGCTAGTTGAGGATGTTTAGTGAATACTCATATGAGTATGATGATAAATGATTTCTGGCTCTGTGATTCTATTTCCAATGAAAATCATAGATGCATTAAAAATATGTACAGAATGTTTCAAAGTGTTAAATTTAGGCCAGTGAGACAGCCTACAAGTTGGAGTAGCAAAATAAGTGCCTGTAAAAGCAAACAAAGAGAAAAGGTAGTAGTGCATGCACGGGATTTCCTCATTTTCAGGTACTTTCAATTAGTAGTGAAAGCTGTAGGGACTAAATGAGTTCATCTATGTGAAAGCCCTTTTCAAGCTGCAAAATGCAAGAGTTTTTAATTACCCTAAATCAGAGGTTGGCAAACTTTTTCTGTGAAAGCCCAGATGGTGGTAGTTTTGGTTTTGTGGGCCATATCATCGTTAAAACCACTCAACTATGCCGTTGTAGTGCGAAAGCAGCCATAGACAGTACATAAAGGAATGGACATGGCCGTGTTCCAGTGAAATTTTATTTAAAAAAACGAGGTGGAGTAGGTTTGGACCATGAGCCTTTGTTAACAGCTGCCCTAAATAAAGGAATTAGGACTTTAAAAAAAAAGTCATTGAGTAGATAATGTCAGGAAAGTTAGATGATGTAAGAAAATGAAGGTAGTAATGAAAATTCTGTTAATTCAATGTAAAATAATACAGTTTTTAATTTTTTTCAAAGTTGTCTTATTAGAAAATTTGCTTCATATATTATATTTGGCAGATACTTTCCAGCCTATGTAAGCAATGCAGCATGTCATTTGGGAGCATGAACAGTTATACTATTAACAAGACCTTGTTACAATGCTTTTACATAGATCAGCTCTGTTTTAGGTCTTTGTGTGCATGTGTGTAAGTTAGAATTTTATAAGTAAATTTACTAAATGTGTAAGTAAATGTAAGAAGTGATGTTCATATAAACCTGCAAGTAATGAAAATAGTGTTAAAAGATAGGCCCCCTGAGGGAAACCACAAAAGAACAGATAGTTACACCCTCTATGTTCTTTTTTATTCATGCCTTTTTCTACAGAGTTACATATTTCAAATGCTATCTATAAATCATTTCCTAATCCAAGGTAATTTTTATAAATGACTCATGGTTGTGACAGGAATTTTGTGGTCCATGTTGTTAGCATAGATGTGGCTTTGCTTGTTTTTCCACTTAAATTCTAATCTGTGAGAAGAAAGATAAATGAGTTTTCTTAACTTAGTAATGCTACATCAGGATAACAAATTTCAAAGTTAGTACCATACCACCTCTTGTTCATTTGATATGCAGCAGAGGTGACCCCAAAGGGGAATATAAATTATGTGCATCTAAGGATTACCCATTGGGGTTAGCCATGGGAAAGAAGAAACAACAGTTATCTTGATTTTGTGTAGCCTGATTATCAGTTAAGATACGTGTCCCATTTTGCTGTGTAAGAACAGTTTGAAAATAAGGGCAGTTATATTAGAGAGTTCTTATTTGAAAAAGGTAATTCATGGCATTAGTGCCATAGAACTTAATGTTTTTTTCTGACTACATTTGCTCTGGCTATTCTGGTGCTATAATAACAGTTCTGAAAAAGGATGTTAAATGAATGTTCATATGAAAACTGTATTGTGTTTTTAGAATTTATTCATCAAGAAAGATACTAGGTCCACAAGGATGTATTTAGATAATATATCAAGAGAGTTTCAAATGAGAATGAGTAAGATTAATCTCTTTTCTTTATTAGTATTCAGCAGTCACTCACAGTTTTAGTTCCACGTGTCTGGCCTTTTTTGCATCATACTATATCATCAGTTCGAAGAGCAGCATTGGAAACTCTGTTTACGTTATTATCAACACAGGACCAGGTAAGAACTAATAACTATGTATAGTGATCTTGAAATTATATAAAATAATTTTATAAAATAAATCTGACCATCAGGTTATCCATGCTACATATTCAAAGATCAGGAGAATTCTGGGCGTAATAGAAGTCGTATGGTGACCAATGTAGACACATAAGAATATAATCACCATGAGGGCAGAAATATTTTAATATTTTGTTCTAGGTCATATTCCCAGTTCTTGGAATAGTGCTTAACACGTAAGAGCCTTCAACAAATATTTGTTGAGTAGAGGATTGAATAGTCTGTCAGAGACCTGTTATTCAGTTTTTGCTTGCTTTGTGTGCTTGACAGCTGGATGGTTGGCAGAGCTCATGCGAGGTTAGGAGGCTACATTTGTAGCTACAGTATGACTCCTAAAGACTGATGATGAAATTGCTAGGTACTTGCCTCCTCTTAAGAATTACTTAATCTTTTTTTTTTTCCTTAAAGATTTTATTTTTTTACTTGAGAAAAAGAAAGGGCTCACATGCACAAGCAGGGGGTGGGATCAGAGGGAGAGGGAAGAGCAGACTCCCTGCTGTGCAGAAAGCCCAATGTGGGACTCGATCCCAGGATCCTGGGATCATGACCTGAGCTGAAGGCAGGCACTTAACCACTGAGCCACCCAGGCACCCAAGAATTACTTAATCTTAAGACCATGGTATTTCCAAGGATAGTGTACTTCAGGAGTCATACATGGAAGTGCCTAGAAAGATCATTCAGATGATAGCACTGTGTGAATGGAGTCTGTGCTGACTTGAGGGGTCTTTGCCGTGCCTATAAAAGGCTTCACATTCTATTTTAAAAATAACTATAGGTCAAACAAAATACTAGAATTTGGGGAGATAACATAAAGAATCCATTCTGACATGCTATTATTTGTGGGTACAACAGTTTGAGCCAGTCATCTTTACAAAGCAGTGGTTGGTTGGTTGGTTATTTAATTTTTAGACCATAGGTTATAGTATAGAACTGTGTTCACTAATCATGCATTTCTGTATAAATTAGGAATATTAAGAAAGGGGGGGATATTCCACGTAGACTTGCTTTAATCTGCAACATGGTATTGTGTTGTACTTCTTTGACTCAGTATGTGTTAACTTTTGTTTTGCCTTATTTTTTTTTAATTTTATCTAATCAGAATCTTCTGAGAAAAAACTGTTAGGTTTGTTTTATGTTTCTCAGTTGATCAGGCATGACAAAAATGGCATGAGTTGTTGTGAATTTTCACTTCATTTCTGTTTTGTGGTTTTGTCTAAATGTTTTTTTTTTTTTTTAAAGATTTTATTTATTTGACAGAGATAGAGACAGCCAGCGAGAGAGGGAACACAAGCAGGGGGAGTGGGAGAGGAAGAAGCAGGCTCATAGCGAAGGAGCCTGATGCGAGGCTCGATCCCATAACGCTGGGATCACGCCCTGAGCCGAAGGCAGACGCTTAACCGCTGTGCCACCCAGGCGCCCCTGTCTAAATGTTTTGATGGAAGTATTCTTAAATTTACTTTCGTTAGCCCTCTTGAAGTTGGCAGATTTCTTCACTTCATGTTGTTCTTTATTATTTTTCTAATAGACTTTAAAGAGCAGTTTTAAGTTTACCAAAAAATTGAGCAAAAAGTACATAGTTCTTATATGCCCCTACACACACACACACACACACACACACACGCATATGCACAAGTTTTCCCCATAGTTAACATCTTGCATTAGTGTAGTACATTTGTTATACTTGATGAAATAGTATCGATCCATTAAAAAAATTTTTTGGGGGGGTGGTGCGCAGAAAGGGAGAGAATCTTAAGCAGGCTCCACACGGGGTGTGGAGCCTGATGTGGGGCTTGATCTCACAACCCTGAGATCATGACCTGAGCTGAAATCAAGATAGGATATTTAACCAACTGAGCCATCTCAGTGCCCCAGTATAGATCAATTATCACTAAAGTCCATAGTTTATATTAGGATTCACTCTTTGTATTGTAGATTTTATGGGTTTTGACAAATGCCCAGGGATATGTATCCACCATTACAGTATCATACAAAATAGTTTAATTGCCCTAAAAAAATTCCTACGCTCCATCTATGGATCCCTCTTTTCCTCCTTCCAAATTCTTAACAATCACTTCTCCTTTTTTGATCTCCATAGTTTTGCCTTTTCCAGAATGTCAAATAGTTAGAATCATATACTGTATAGCCTTTTGAGATTGGCTTGTTTCATTTAGCCATGTGAAATTAAGGTTTCTTCATGTCTTTCTGTGGTCTGATAGCTCATTTCTTTATATCACTGAATGATATTTCACTGTATGGATGTACCACATTTCATTTACTCACCTATTGAAGGATATCTTGGTTACTTCCTATTTTGGGCAATTATGAATAAAGTTTTTTTTTAAGATTTTATTTATATGAGAGGGAGAGAAAGTGTGCATGCACAAGCGGGGGAAGGGGCAGAGGGAGAGGGTGAGAAGCAGACTCCTCTCTGAGTGGGGAGCCTGATGGCAGGGCTTGATCGCAGGACCTGGAGATCGTGACATGAGCTGAAGTCAGACACTTAACCAATTAAGTCACCCAGGCGTCCATGAATAAAGTTTTAAACATTCATGTGCAGGTTTTTGTATGGGCACAAGTTTTCAGTGCACTTAGGTAAACACCAAAGAGCACAAGGAATAGGTTTAATTTTGTAAGAAAGTGTCTTCCAGAATTGCCATACCATTTTGCATTTCCATCAGCAGTGAATGAGAGTTCTTAGTGCTCCACATCTTCACCAGCTTTGGATTTTGTCAGTGTTATAGATTTTAGCCTTTCTAATAAGCGTGTAGTGGTATCTTATTGTTTAAATTTGTAGTTCCCCAATGATATATGACGTTGAGCACCTTTTCACATGCTTATTTGCCATCCATCTCTCTTCTTCAGTGAAGTGTCTATTCAGGTCTTTTCTTTTTTTAAAAATTGAGTTGTTTTATTACTCTTGAATTTTAAGATTTTTTTGTGTATTTTTTTTTTAAGTTTTATTTATTTAATCTCTGTACTCAACATGGGGTTTGAACTCATGACCCTAAGATCAGGAGTTGCATGCTCTTCCGACTGAACCAGCCAGGTGCCCCTCTTTGCGTGTTTTGTATATGAGTCCCGCATTGTTCTTTTAAGCCTTTCTGATCTTTATAAGGTAATTAAATCACCTGCAGGCTCTTTTTAACTTATTTTTGTGGTTTTTAATTATTTAGTAACTTATTTACTAAAGTTACTTATTTTAGTTATGTATAGTATTGGGGAAAAAGCATTATATATAAATGAATTTTTAAAATAAACATATTTTCTAGCCCAAAATAGTTAACATTAAAATGATTGACACACCTGATAATTATCTTAAACTATATTGAACATAAGGTAATATTTTTCGATGAATCAGCCCACCAATATTATTTGTTGGTTATTAGTATTTATATGGTGTTTATTACAGTATAGTGTGAGAATGTTGTGATATACAAGAGCCACTGCTGTTGGTGATTAAACTGTTCTTTTTCAATTGCTCTTTCCTACTTTTTTCCTCTCATCTGTCAACTGAGACTTCTCATTCTTGTTGGTCTTATAGTGTGGTGTTTCCTCTTATATTTCAAAATTTTTCACAGTTTAGATAAGATCCCACGATTGTTCCAAATCCTCTTCCATATTTTTTAGCCCCTAAATGAGTGTTGATACTGGCTATTAAAATTACATGGTTTTGAAAACATCTCTGTGTTTGGTGGTGTTGCTTTTCTTATCCAGGACTTATTATTTTTGTCTTTTGAATTTGCCTTTACTAGCTTGTAAATGAAAACTTTGGCCTTACATATATAAAGAATTGATGATGATAACTCTTGGTCATATACCAAAATTTGTAGCATGTCAGCCACCACTTACTTATGCATAAGTCTCCAATATTTGTTAAATAAATTTGTGTAAAATTCTCTGCAGGGTGTTCTGAGAAATTTTTTAAAAATCCAACATTGTTCTTATTCTTGCCTTGCAAAAGTTTACAGTGTAATCATGACAAGACTCTTCCATGATAAGTTTAATAACCCCTGCAAAGAGTTAAATAATGGAAGAGCAGAATATGATAGGTGTCAGAAAGCAGCATTGAGGGCTAGACTAAGTCCTGAAAGACCAGGAGGATTTGGGTGATAGGGTTAAAAAACTAATCTTGTCCCTATTTAATATCTAATATCTTCAGTATGTACTTTTACAAACATATACCATTTTTCTGAGTAATAGGTCAATTTTAAATTAGGCAAGCATACGGAATATGTTTTGGAACAAAAGAGCTTTTCCAGTCTACTCCCTTTAGACATTTAAACTTATCCCGCTTTTGTATTTTTCTTCGTTATTCTGGTATGTGCATGATCCTTTATTTTTTGAGTTTTAATGTTTATTGTTTTCAATATCCTTTTGTGTTATCTATGCCTTCTAAGTTCTTTTTTTCTTCTTGAAAATTTTTCAGTGGTATCACTAATGAAATTTCTAGTTTCTGTCTAGCTTCTACCTTCAGATTGTCTCTTTACTGAAAGTCACACTGTCAGCGAAACTTAATGTGGATGCATATAGAATATTTTGTGCTTTGTCACTGCCCTGAGCCTTGCTTAACTGACTGAGCCACCCAGGTGTCCCGAAGCCAAACCCTTTTAGGAAACTTTTCTCGGGGTTTCTGGGTGGCTCAGTTGGTTAAGCGTCTGCCTTAAGCTCAGGTCATGATCTCAGGGTCCTGGGATTGAGTCCTGCATCGGGCTGTCTGCTCAGTGGAGAGCCTGCTTCTACCTCTCGCTCTGCCTCTCCCCTCCAGTTGTTCTCTCTCTCAAATAAATAAATAAAATCTTTAAAAAAAAAAACCAGCTTTCCTCAAGACCACCACCTATTCCCATTTTTTAATTTTGGGAACTTTTAAAAATACACAAAAGAGCAAGGAATTATAAAACAAGATTTATATATCCACCATCCAGTTATAATTCTGTTTTATTTGCTTCAAGATTTTGTAACCAAAATATTAACTGTAAGTTATAATCCCCTTAGAACTTCACCTGTTTTCTAGTTTACCCACGTTCTTCCTTCTCTATGTTTATAAAAAATAGTATCCTGCTTTCCTTAGTAGTTTGCTCCTTATAGTTTGGAATCAGGTTTTGCATGTTTAGTATCTACACAGTAATATTTGTAAAAGGGGAGAATTTGAGTTAAGGATAATTTGGGGGACTATAGCCTCAGTTACTTGCAAACTGGTTAGTAATTTGTTATTGCCTGGTACATTAGAATTAAATGCCTGTCTCTTGGTCTTCTGTTATTTGGCTCTTATCAATCCTTTCCCCTGCTATTTCCTGGTATATAACCTGGAGTCAAGAAAAATTGTCAAGTCCACCTCTGTATCCCAACTGTAACCATGTTATATTTATTTGATGAGAATTTTTTTGTTTACTCTAACAGTGTTCTATTTGATGAATTTTTTAAAAAAATCCAGTATAGTTAGCATACAGTATTATATCATTTTTAGGTATACAATATAGTGTCTCAACAGTTCTGTACATTACTCGGTGCTCATCAAGATAAGTGTACTCAGTCTGCTTCACCTGTTTTATCCATCTCCCATCTGGTAACCATCAGTTTGTTCTCTATGGTCGAGTCTGTCGTTTTTGTTGTTGTTCATTTGTTTTCTTTCTTAAATTCCACATGAGTGAAATCATATAGTATTTGTCTTTCTCTGACTTATTTCACTTAGCATTCTATCTCTAGATCCATCCACGTTGTTGCAAATGGCAAGATTTCATTCTTTTTTATGACTGAGTAATGTGTGTGTGTGTGTGTGTGTGTGTGTGCACGTATGTATGCACCCCACGTTTCCACGTTTTCACATTTCCTTTATCCATTTATTGATGGACACTGGGCTGCTTCCATATTTTGACTGCTGTAAATATTGCTGAATAAACTTAGAGATGCATGTGTCTTTTTGAATTAATGTTTTCATATTCTTTGGGTAAATACCCAGTACAGCAATTACTGGGTCATTTGGTAGTTCTATATTTAACTTTTTGAGAAAACTCTATATACTGTTTTCCACAGTGGCTGCACCAGTTTGCATTCCCACCGATGGTGCACAGGGATTCCTTTTTCTCCATATCCTCACCAACAGCTGTTGTTTCTTGTGTTGTTGATTTTAGCCATTCTGACAGGTATGAGGTGATATTTCATTGTAGTTTTGATTTGCATTTCCCTGGTGATGAGTAATGTTGAGCATCTTTTCATGTGTGTGTTGGCCCATCTGTATGTCTTCTTTGGAGAAATGTCTGTTCATGTCTTCTGTGCATTGTTTAATTGGATTATTTGGGGTTTTTTGGCATTGAGTTTCTAAGTTCTTTAGATATTTTGGATACTAACCCTTTATTGAATATGTCATTTGCAAATATCTCCTCCCATTCAGTAGATTGCCTTTTAGTTTTCTTGATTGTTTCCTTTGCTCTGCAGAAGCTCTTTATTTTGTAGTCCCAATAGTTTATTTTTGCTTTTGTTTCCTTGCCTGAGGAGACTTATCTAAAAAATGTTCCTACAGCCAGTGTCAGGGAAATTACTGCCTGTGCTCTCTTCTAGGATTTTTATGGTTTCAGGTTCACATTTAAGTCCTTAATCCATTTTGAGTTTTAATTTTTGTGTATGGTGTTAGAAGGTGGTCCAGTTTCTTTCTTTTGCATGTAGTGGTCTAGTTTTCCCAACATTATTTGTTGAAGAGACTCTTTTTCCCAGTGCATATTGTTACCTCCTTTATTAAAATTTATTGACCATATAGTCATGGGTTTATTTCTGGCTCTCTATTTTATTTCATTGATCTGTGTTTTGTGTGCCACTACCATACTATTTTGATTACTATAGCTTTGTAGTATAACTTGAAATCTGGAAATGTGATACCTCCAGTTTTGTTCTTCTTTTTCAAAATAACTTTGGCTGTTCAGGGTCTTTTGTGGTTCTATACAAATTTTAGGAATCTTTGTCATAGGTCTGTGAAAAATGCTTCGGTATTTTTGATAGGGGTTGCATTAAATCTGTACACTGCTTTGGATGGTATGGACATTTTAACAATATTTGTACTTCCAGTCCGTGAGTGTGGATGTCTTTCTGTTTGTTTGTGTCATCTTCAGTTTCTTTCATCAATGTTTTCATTTTTCAGGGTACAGGTCTTTCACTTCCTTGATTAATTGTATTCTTAGGTATTTTATTATTTTTGGTGCAATTGTAAATGGGATTGTTTTCTTAATTTCTCTTTCTGTTGCTTCACTATTGCTGTATAGAAATGCTGCAGATTTCTGTATATTGATTTTGTATCCTTTGACCTTACTGAATTCATTTGTCAGTTCTAGTAGGCTTTTGGTGGAGTCCTTAGAGTTATCTCCATATAATACCATGTTATCTGCAAATAGTAAAAGCTTTACTTCTTCTTTACCTATTTGGATGCTTTTTGATTCCTTTGTTGAGAGTATATGGCACGTGGCTCATCACCTGCCCCCTACAATTCCCTCCCCTACATATAACCACTGTCCTTCCAAAATATTATCTCCCTTTCTTCCTCTGTCTTTCCTTTACTTCAGGGAACAGGTGCCACAAAACAATTCCAACTTCTACAACTCACTGTGATTTTTTCTTTATCTGAAGTCATTAATAAGCGAACACTTAATGGTTATTATTACTCTTATGATCTCAGCAACATTATTTGCTTTCTGAGACAGTATCAGAATAAACCATGTCTGATGGTTCTGTTATTGTATTCTTCGCTACAGCATTTCCTGATGGTTACTCATGTTTTTAAAAAAATTTTAAAAGATATTTATACATCTATTAGAGCATGCACATGAATGGGAGCAGGGGCAGAGTGAGAAGCAGACTCCCCGCTGAGCAGGGAGCCCGACGTGGGGCTCAATCCCAGGACCTTAAGATCATGACCTGAGCTGACAGCATGTCTTGACTGACTGAGCCATCTAGGCACCGCTCCCTGATGGTTACTATTGATTGCTTCATTGCTACCTGAAAACTGTCTTGTAATATAAGTTTACAATCTCTTATTTGCAGTTTTGAAATCCAAAGAGTTTTTTGTAAGGTGGATAAACTTATAAAGCTACTCATTATTGGAAAAACTTGCTCATTCTGAAGAGAGACTGTTCATAAGTCTTTATCCTACTAAATGTGCCCATTCACAAATTTTGCTTCAGAATATTAACATGCTTTATTTGGGTGCTACCTCAGACCCTGTTGGGGATATTATGTAGCATGCAGCATGTACAACCTCATTATTCTAAAATTAGAAAAATTCTGAATTTCAAAACACATTTGGCCCCAGAGAATTTGGATGAGAGATGATAGGCCTAGGTGATAAAAATCTGTTCTCACTTTAACTTGTCTTACTTTTTCTGATCTGCTTTCTGTCACTGTTGTTTCTTTAGTGGTGTAATGAAAAGATCGCTTAACTAATAAAGAATCTGGGCTCTAACCTAATATGTTAAATTTATGACCTTGGTCAAGTTTACTTAACCCTTCTGGCGATAATCTCCACCCAGTCTTTCTCAGAATTATATGGGCTAAGTAAGATAATGTACATGAAATTCTTTAAAATGTTAATGCTATACAAATAATAGTACAGATAGTAAGAACAATAATTAACACTTCCATTTATGGGAATTCTTTCCTAACAGTTTGGAACTCTCATTTATATACTGAGGTGTAAGAATGATATTTAATTATAGTAATAATCCAAGTTATTATTGAGGGCTTACTTTATGCTGTGAACCCTGGTAAACATGTAACATGGGTGGCTACCACCATTCCTGTGTTGCAGAAGAGGGAACTGATGACCAAAAATTAAACTTCCCCAAGTTCGTGCACCTACACAACTCATAGTAAGTGATTTGGCTCAGATTCAGGTCCAATTCTGGTTGACTTTCCGTTTTAAATTTTACATGGAGACAAAATGGATTAAGCGTCTATTGAATTACTTTCTCATTTTTGTGTATGAAGTCATCTTAAGTACAAAGTGAAAAAAATGAACTCATCTTTAAATTACTAGTAGTTCTATTCTGGTTTCATTTTCTAACTTCTCAACCCTTTCCTCTCAATAACTACAATGTTGGGGCTAAATCTGGCTGTAGCTCAGTGCATCAATAACCCTTAAAGTCTGATGCCTTTATTTCCTTGAAAGTATTCTGATTATCTTCAGTAATTTTTTTGTTTTGTTTTGCTTTATGAAACCAGAAGATTTTATAACAAAAATGTCCTTAATCTTAAAATTTATCCCATCATGAGTATGTATGCAGGCATGTACATTTCTAAAATATCCTTAAATAAAATGACAGTTAATACAGTTATTTATGAAATCTTATTACCATTAGACTTCTCTGTGATATACCATAGCATCTGTGATGTTAACATGTGAAAGTATTGGCAAGCCTGGCTTCTTAGGGAGCATGAAATGAGAACTTTTAAGCAAAACCAAACTAGTTTCATTTGGTAAGGACATAAAATCAAGGCGTAACTTTTTTTGTTAAACTGGCAGTTTGGCAATCAAAGTGAAGGAATTTACCATTTGATTTTCCTTTCTGTATTGTCTCTTTAGCCTGTGACTGTGTTTATACATATAAGAATATATCTATGAGTCTGTATGTCTATCAGTGAACTACTTTACTGGACTATCTAGAGTAACTAGCATGGTTACCAGTAAGTGTTACAGGTAGAACTTGACTCCTCAATCTAGAAGAATATGTTGGACATTACTCTTTTGTTCTGCTGACTGGGTCAACTTTTCCATTCCACTTGCATCACAGCCCCTTTATGGGTCATTCCAAAATTTCAGTTACATGCAGCATTGAGTTGTTTGAAAGGCAAGCTTTAGCATGAAACTTATATTTAGCATAAAGATATATATGAGATTGAGTTGGAATCTAAGGATCTAGGATGTAAAAATTTTCATATTCATATGTAGAGAGGGAAAGAAAGACCAAAAAAATTACATTTAACTAAGATTGGCATTAGAGAACATTAGCATCATTAGGTATTGGCCAGATTTTACAAAGGTATTAAAAGGCAAGAGCAAAGGTTAAATATTTAGCTGACTTTCAGTTAGTATTGATTGGACAAATGACTAGAACAGGGCATTATAAATTATGAAAATAGAGTTTGGTTCGTGTGTGTGTGTGTGTGTGTGTGTGTGTGTGTGTGTGTGTGTGTTTTGGCACTGGGCCAAAATGGGATTTCAGACCAAATTAATGAAAGAACTGGGTGTGATTCATCACTTTGTTGTAGCTTCTTTCCAAATCTCCTCCCCTGCAACCCAAAATCATTCGATATGGAGATAAGAAGTGATGATGAATTTGCCTACAGGCAGGAATTAGGTGTTCATGGGAGTGATGCTCAGACTGCTGCTTTTTTCCACATCTAACCATTTTGTGGAAGATAAAAGAAGGGGTGTAGCAAAAGGGTACTGATAAGAGCTTACCCTGTCAATTTTGCAAATTAGGGATTTATTACCAACTACAACTGTGAGAAATTTCACATATTACTAACTACTCTCTGTGACATGGGACCATTTCCTATAAGAAATATGAATTTATTCAACAAATATTTTAGTGCCTACTCTGTGCTTGCAATTCTTTAGATACTGATCAGTAAGAGACAAGGTCTCTGCCCTTCTGTAGAGCTTAAAACAGGAAACTAAACAAGAAAGGAGAAACACAGACAACTAGACAAGCTCTAATAACATAATGAGGTAAGTATTTGGTAGGGGAAGTAGACGATGCTGTTGGATCCTAGCTAGGGAAATTAGGAAGGTCAGGGAAGGTACCCTGCCTGCTAAAAGTGAAGATTAAGCTGAAGGATGAGTAGACTTTAAGCAGGTTAGGAACAGCATGTGAAGCTCTGGAAGCAAGAGAGAGCATAATGGCACTAAAGAGGAAGCGAAAGGAAATTGGCTGGAGGGTAGAGTGTGAGGGAGTATAGATGGCTAGAAGTTTCACCTTGATTGTCTGGTACAGTGAACGGTCTGGTAGTCCTATTTCCATTTGTTATCAATTCTCTTTACTCTGCATTCCAGAAAGGCAGAACACAGCAAGGAACATCAATCTTAATAAAGCAACTGGGGAGAAAGTACCCCGTCAGTGTCACACTCCATAACCATTAGTCATTTTCCTCAGTAATTCCCACAAATCCCCCCCCCCCCCCCCCCCCTGATACTCACTACAAAAATATTGGGGACTATGTTTAGTACTAACATGAAGTGCCAATAATTACTCTGTTATTTAACACAGACCAAAATTTTTTTTCAAAAGCCCTTGTAATGCTTGAATTCACTTATAACTTGAGTAATAGTGTTCCTGATTATTGTTAACTTAAACTTGGTGAAGTAAACAGACTGTGGTAGGAGTTTTTCTTTATTTTAGTTACACTGTGCTAGACTAATGCTAAATGGTCATCAATACTTTGTAGATATTCCCTAAGATTAGGGGGGCTATTTTTGATAAGTAGAGTCCTAGTTAGTAGCATACTAAAAGTCTGTTAACTACTTTTTTAAAAAGTTCTGGAGAGAGGAATTCGAAGGAGGATAATCTCTAAAGGACTGAAAAATAATAATGCAGTCTTCACTGTACCGTGTTTTCCCCACCAATCTAATTAAATAAACCTATAAATACAAAGCAACAGCATTAGATTTCCTGCCTAAATCATTGACTCCTGGAAGACAGGTGCAAAATTAGTGAAAATAAGTGATCCAACTTTCAGATCTGCAAGAGACAGATTGGCCCTGGATGGGCCAGATTATACCTTATGATTTTTTTAAAAGATAATACTAATGGTGAACTAAAGCCCTATTACTTTTTGCAACCACGTGGAAAAGGAGATGCTTGCACAGTTGTTCAGGTGAAGTGAATTTGGCCTTCAGCTGTTTTCCCAGCTTTATCTTGTATTTTCTACTAAGCAGACTTTATGCAATACTACTAGAGAATCTGCATTTTAATAATACTAGTTCTTATGATATTTAATTTCTCTAAACCATTGGAATAACAAATATGATACTTTTGCTCCAAAATCTTGTTAAAATTTATCACCCAGTCGAACCTTTTTGATAAAGCCATACCATCTTTTCATGGTAACACTTGTATTATTTGACTTGTAGCTCTTCAAATAAGCTAACACGTAAGAATTTTGTGTTATAGATTTGATGCTGTTTTTGTTTTCAGAACTCTTCATCTTGGCTTATACCTATCCTGCCTGATATGCTGCGACACATTTTTCAGTTTTGTGTTTTAGAAAGCAGCCAGGAAATTCTGGATCTCATTCACAAGGTACACATTGAATATATCTGTACTCTTTTCCTTGGTAACATCGTAGATTTTTAAAATTTTTCATAATTGCTGTACATAATTGTTGGTCAAAGATTTTAAGAAATTGGAAATCAAGACATTTGAAAAGTGTAGAGATCTATGAGAAAAAGAAATAGGCTTCTTATGGAGTATAATAGTTAAGTCTACTAGGCAAGTGTTTAAAGCCTTTCTGATAGCCTCAATACAGAAAATAAAATGAATAAAAGACTGTTTTTCTCTATCACTTATTTTGCTGTTTATCCCTATGGTTATTGATTCTGCAAAGTATCTTTTGGGATTCATTGGTAATATATAAAGTCTGATTGTTGCGGTTTAGATTTATACTTTCTTCCTTTAGCAAGATTGGTCATATGTGTTAGAATCTTTAAAGAAGAGCCATTTGATATATTTAATAATGTTTATGAAGGGAAATGGTACTGTTGTAATTCAGTCTTGAATTATTGCCTCTGAGGCAGCTGAAGTGGTATTATTTCTATTTGTTTTTAGTTACGTTTAATGTTAGGCATCAAGAATGGTACCTTATTGAGTAAGATTATGAATCAAGACTTAAACTGTTCTTAATTTATGCTAGGATATTACTACCTCTAACTTTAGCAGAAGATATCTGTCAGGAGCTATTATATCTTGAAGTGTGTGTGCATGTGGTTTTTTTTTTTTAAGGTTTTATTTATTAATTAGAGCACGAGTGGGGTGGGAGGGGCAGAAGGAGAGAGAGAAGCAGATTCCCCGCTGAGCAGGGAGCCCGATGTGGGGCTCAATCCCAGGACCCCGAGATCATGACCTGAGCCGAAGGCAGACGCTTAGCCAGCTGAGCCACCCGGGTGCCCCTGAAGTGTGTGTGTTGAATATAGGGCTGCATTAGTATCAAGCTTATGATATATGCAAAAGATTTCAATAACTGAAATTTTGACAACTTTTATTGTTATGAATATCTCACATTTTAAGTGATTTTCACAGAATATTGAAGGAAATTCTTTCTGTTCCTCTCTTTAAAACTTTTTCTATTTTTTAGTACACAAACCTATCAAGCAATATTTAAAAATAAGCCTTTATATTGACTTTTAAAATTCATCTGTGCTATTTCCTACTTTTTTTTTTTTTTCCCAATTCAGTATCTCTAAAAATGAGTATTAGGTTTTATTAGCTCTCACTGCGAAAATTTCACTTTTCATGTTTCTCTTTCACTGTGTAGGTTTGGATGGAACTGTTGAGCAAAGCTTCAGTTCAATATGTGGTAGCAGCTGCTTGTCCATGGATGGGTGCTTGGCTTTGCTTAATGATGCAGCCTTCTCATTTACCTATTGATTTAAATATGTTGCTAGAAGTAAAAGCTAGAGCCAAGGTAAGTGTAGAGGGACAAAATGTATTTGTATGTTCAGCTCTAATTATTAATACAGTAACCATGCAAGAAATTTGTATTGCTTTAATTGTGATTTAATTAATTTACTGTATGGAGAAATTATTACTTTATGAGGACCTTTACAAATGCATAATAATTTTTATCCATTTAAATTTTGTGAGAAGAATGTATTTTACTGGGAGAACAAATCAGAGTATTTTTGTGTATAAAGGAGAATTGCCTATTAAATTTTAATGATTAATTTTTACTTGTTTTTTTTCCCCTCTTTCCCTCTAGGAAAAAACAGGTGGTAAGGTACGCCAAGGCCAAAGCCAAACGAAAGAAGTCCTTCAGGAATACATTGCAGGTGCAGACACCATCATGGAAGACCCCTCCACTAGGGATTTTGTGGTTATGCGGGCCAGAATCATGGCAGCCAAGTGAGTATGCAAAAATTCAGAAGCTTTTTAACCAAAATATTCTTCTAATGTGTTTGTCAGTACTTCCTCCAGCATACTAGTTACAGAGTAAGAAAAGGTGTAAGAAAAATATTTTTCACTTTCTTGAAGTTTTAAATAAGATGTCTGTCTTCTTATGAAGTTAAAATAGGAGTTATGTCTGTTGGGAAAAGTTGTAGCTTCAAGAAGGGAAACTTTAATTTCTGTAGTAACTTCTTTTTTCTCATTTGTAGATTGTTAGGAGCGCTTTGTTGCTGTATTTGTGATCCAGGTGTAAATGTGGTAACCCAGGAAATTAAACCAGCTGAATCCCTTGGCCAGTTACTACTCTTCCATTTGAACTCCAAATCTGCCTTACAGAGAATTAGCGTTGCTTTGGTAATCTGTGAATGGGCTGCTTTGCAAAAGGTAAGATTTTGCCCAGAAAGTAATGAAGACAAAATAAGTAAACCAATTTCCGTTAGCTGTTAGGATTATTTTCATTATATTTTACAAACAGAAAAAAAATTTCCCTGTTTAAAAACCCAACAGTTACAGAAAAGTATTCAAAATTATATAATGTGAAACATTATTTCTCTTCCATTTGCTTTTAACCTTAGACTTTTTTCTTATGACCCCTAGTCTGGTACCTGAGACTACGAGCTATGACCGTGCTTAATGTTTGCTCTTGATACTACAGTCTGTTAAGAAATGCCCCTCCTAAAAACACGTGTATGTATGGAAGCAGTCCAGACACTGTTGGTCATTCGTTCCTTTATATCTGAGATGTTCCTGAAAACTACAAAAGATAAGAGGCTTTGAGTAATAGAGATCCATTTGTATGAGTAGTAGCAAGGGCAGAATTTTGGGTCACAGGAAGAATAAAACCTCCACATTTAAATGAAAATCTTCATGTTTTCAAATAAGCCATTCCTTGCAGCCCCTTTAACCTTTAACTTCCAATAAGATGTGTGATATTGTGTAAGACTGACTGCTGTAAATCAGAGAAACTTCCTGCTGGCTTTGTTTATTCCATTAACTGGAATTCTGGAAATTTAACTGTCTGCACTTGCTGTGAGAGTTTCTTGTTACTGCCTCTTAGCAGTTTGTCAAAGCTATAAGCTATGTCTAAAAGTAATTGAGCCATGCTCTGTTGCAACTGAGACCCCAGCTTTGCCTCTGGAAAGAAGCAAGGCTCATCTGTTTTTAGGCAGGACTCGGTGTGCTGGAGAGGCAGTGATGCTGTGTTTTTGTGCCTCTCAGACTCAGCAGCAAGTGTTGACAGTTCGGTTTCTGGACCCTCACAGAGCTTCTCTGGACTTACTCTGTGAAGCCCAGGCTGATCACCCAGATCCCACAGAACCCCTCATGGCTCACCACTGAGGCCATTCCCCCTCTGGTTGGGGCAGGCAACAACCAGAGAGAGTGGGAAGGGTTAGTTAAATTTGGGGGCAGGTAAGTAGCTTTTAAATTATATATCCATTTCTACAGTATGGCATGTGAAGCTATGGGTTCAACTGTTAAGAAGTCTAATAAAATAATGAGTTTTCAAATAACATTTTTAGTGCATGCTAAGTGTTCTTTTCTGACTGATTTCTTTTTACAGTTACATATTTTTAAGTCTGTGCTATATGTATGTAAACTTAGTATAAATTCTGAGTGAAGTAAGAGTAATTAGGTGCAAAATTTAATCGAATTGTAATAGTTCCATGTGCATGTTCTGAAGTCATTTATATTAAAATTTTAGAGTAGTTTGGGTGCGATACCTTTTCTCTGTGCAACTAACGATGTTGTTCTGGGAGGTAACAGAACATAGATTCAAAATGAATAGGAATTTAGAACTTTATAGTTTGCAAGTGAAGATGTATGTATCTCTAGAATTATGTTTATATATTTGCCCTGAGTATTTTTTGTCTGTTATATTTTAGGAATGTAAAGCTGTTACCCTAGCTGTGCAGCCACGTTTACTTGATATCCTTTCAGAACATTTGTATTATGATGAAATTGCCGTTCCATTCACGCGAATGCAGAATGAGTGTAAACAGCTTATTTCATCATTAGCTGATGCACATATTGAACTTGGTAATAGAGTAAACAACAGTGTTTTTACAATAGATCAAGCTAATGACCTGGTGAGTAAAGAAGTGACTTTCTTTTTTTTTTTTTAAGGGTTTTTTTTTTTTTTTTAAGATTTTATTTATTAGACAGAGAGAGAGTGCGTGTGTACAAGCAGGGGGAGCAGCAGGCAGAGGGAGAAGCAGACTCCCCCTGGAGCAGGGAGCCTGACTCGGTGCTCGATCCCAGGACTCTGGGATCATGACCTGAGCCGAAGGCAGATGCTTAACTGACTGAGCCACCCAGGAGCCCCAAGAAGTGACTTTTTTAATTTTAGACTGAGCATGAAATAAAGATTAGAAATTTGTCATGTGATGTTTACCACAATAACACTAATTTGTTGAATCTGTCCATGGCCTGATAGCCTGCCACCCATACCCTATAGAAAAGTCATTGTATTGACTTTTTTTGAACTTAGAGAATGGGGAAGGAATTTTCTTTAAATCTCAGATTCTAACAAACCAGTGTACCTTTATCAGAGAAAGCTGTTCCATTTTTTGGTCCTTTCTCAGTTTTGCTTAAAACTGGCAGAGTAGAGGGGCACCTAAGTGGCTCAGTTGGTTAAGGGTCTGACTCTTGGTTTCGGCTCAGGTCATGATCTCGGGGTCCTGAGGTCACCCCTGTATGAGGCTCTGCACTCAGCGTGTGATCTGCTTGAGATTCTTTCCCTCTCCCTCTGTCCCACCCTCTGCCTGTGCAAGGGCTCTCTCTCTCAAATAAATAAAAACCTTAAAAAAAAAAAAAGTGAAACTGTCAGAGTATAGAAAAAACTGCTTCTATATAAGTTCCTGAGTGTTTCTCATCCCCTCTCTCAACTTACAATGAAAATATTCAAACATAAAGAAAAGGTAAGAAGAGAATTATACAGTGAGTATTCATATACTCACCACCTAGATTGCATAGTTAACATTTTACTAAATTTCCTTTATCACGTATATATGCAGCTATCTACTTATCCAGCCATCAGTCCATCTTATTTTTTTGATGCATTTCTAAGTAAGTTGCAGATATCAGTACACTTCAGGATGTATATATCTTTAACTAAAATTCAGTATTTGTTTTTTGCTCTATTGTGAGGTAAAATTTATTTACTATAAAGTACACAAATCTTAAACTATTTGATGAATTTTAACAGATGTATATACCTATGAAACTCAAACCCATCAAGTTATAGATATATCATCACCACTTTGCAGTCAATCCCTGCCTATCCCTGCCCACAAGTAACCATTGTTCTGATTTTTCCTCCACCATAGATTACTTTTGCCAATTCTTAAATTTCATATAATTGGAATCATACACTCTGTGCTGTTTGGTATAAGGTTTTTTTTCAGCATGGTATTTTTAAAATGCATCCATGTTGTTATGTGTATCAATGACTCATTGTTTTTTATTGATTAGTTTTATTCCATTGTATAAATACACCACAGATAAGCTCTTCTATTGATGAACATTTGAGCTGTTCCAAGTTTTTGGCTATTATGAACAGAGCTGCTATAAACATACTTATACAAGTCTTTTTGTAGACCTATATTTTTATTTCTCTTGGATAAATATGTATGAGTAGAATTGCTGGGTCATAGGGAAGGTGTTTATTTAGTTTTATAAAAAACTGCAGACCATTTCCCAAAGTGGCTATACCATTTTACCTTCTAACTGACAATATGTGTGAGTTCTAGTTATTCGGCATCATCACCAGCATTTGGTGTGGTTTTACTTTGTGTTTCCTTGATGATTAATATGTTCAGACACTTTTATGTCTTACCATTTGTAGATCTTCCTTTCTGAAATGTCTGTTCAGATTTTTTGTAATTTTTAATTAGGTTGTCTTTTTATTATTGAGTTATAGGAATTTTTTTTTTTAAAGATTTATTTATTTGAGAGAGAGAGAGAGAGAGAGAACGTGAGCCAGGAAGGGCAGAGGGAGAGGGAGAGAGAATCTGAACAGACTCCATGCTGAGCATGGAGCCCAACACTGGGCTTGATCTCACAACCCTGAGATTATGACCTGAGCCAAAACCAAGAGTTGGACGCTTAACCAACTGAGCCACCCAAGCGCTCCTGGGAATTTTTTTTTTAATGTATCTTAGAATACCAGTCCTTTGTAAGATAGATGCTTTCTGAATATTTTCTCCCAGTATGTGGCTTGCCTTTTCATTTTCTTAATTGTCTTTAGATAAGCAGATATTTTTAATTTTGATGAAGTCTAATTTATCAGTTGTTTTCTTTTATGGTTATTGTGTTCTTTGACCTAAAGTACCTTTTCTCCAAGTTGTGAAGGTATTCACCTACATTTTTCTTCTAAAGCTTTGCGGTTTTAGCTTTTGTATTTAGAGTTGTCATCCATATTGAATTAATGTTTATAGTGCAAAGTACAAATTGAATTGTTTTTCATAAAGATAACCATTTTTTCTAGCATCATTTATTGAAAAGATTTTCCATTCCCCATTAGGTTGCTTTGGCACCTTTGTCAAACATTTGTTGAAGTGTAAGTGTAGATCTATATCTGTACTCTAGTCAATCTATTTGTCTCTGATGCCATCACCAATATCTTGATGACTGTAGCTTTGTACTTAGTAGGTTCTTGAATTTAGGTGTGAATGAGTTCTTCCTTTTTTGAGTTACAGGATCAGAAGCTCAGTCACTTCACTTGTGTTGGTTCCTGTGAAAGAGTAGTCTTCATTTCTTACCCCTTTTCTAATTAGAAAATTAAATAGTTGAAATTTTTTTGTTCTTACCTGTGAGAAAAAGTTAAAATTGCTTTTTTTTGAGTTGTTGATAAAGTTGTTTTCAGATTGTTGCTGTTCTATAATTTATCCATTTCCCCTCTTCCCCTTCTTCTTCTTCTTCTTTTTTTTTTTTTTTTTTTGCCTTGCAGTGAAATCTCAAATTTCAGTCTGTCTTCCCTACACACTGAGGGAATTTTATTTTTTTATTTTATTTTTCTTACGATGAAAACTTTTAAGGTTTACTGTCTTAGCAACTTGCAAATATGCAGTGTAATATTATTGAGTATGGCCATCATGCTGTACATTACGTTTCCGTAACTTATTTATTTTATAACTAGAAGTTTGTACCTCTTGATCTCCTTCACCCATTTTGCCGTCCTCCTCCAAACCTCCCTCCCCTCTGGGCAGCTACCAGTCTACTTTTTGTATCTATTACCTTTGTTTGTTCATGTGTTTTTTAGATTGCACATGTAAGTGAAATCATAAGGTATTTGTCTTTCTCTGATGTATTTCACTTAGCAGAATGCCCTTAAGGCCTATCCATGTTGTCACAGATGGAAAATTTCATTCTCTTTTATGGCTAAGTAGTATTCCATTGTGGATATATACTGCATCTTCTTTATCCTTTCATCCATCCATGAACACTTAGATTGTTTCTGTATCTTGCTATTGTGAATGATGCTGTAGTGAACAGAAGGGTGCATATATCTTTTCAAGTTAGTGTTTTCATTTGCTTCAGATAAATATCTGGAAGTGGCTCTGCTGGATAATATGGTAGTACTATTTTTAATTTTTTGAGGAACCTCCATACTGTTTTCCATAGTAGCTGCACCAATTTACATTCCCACTAACAGTGCACAAGGGTTCCCTTTTTCCACATCCTTGCCAACACTTGTTATTTCTTGTCTTCTTGATAAGCCATTCCAGTAGGTGTGAAATGTTATCTCATCGTGGTTTTATTTGCATTTCCCTGATAATGATGCGTGTGGTATTGAGCATCTTTTCATGTACCTATTGGCCATCTGTATGTCTTCTCTGGAAAAATATCTATTCAGATCATCTGCCCCCCCCTTTTTAAGATTATTTGTCAGAGAGAGAGAGAGTAGAAGGATGGGGAGCGGCAGGCAGAGAGAGAAGCAGGCTCCCCACTGAGTAGGGAGCCCATGTGGAACTTGATCCCAGGATTCTGGGTTCATGACCTGAGCCGAAGGCAGATGCTTAACTGACTCAGCCACCCAGGTGTCCCCATCGGCCCATTTTTAAATCAGATTGTTTTTGTTTTGTTATTGAGTTACATGAGTTCTTTATATATTTTACATATTAATTCCTTATCAAATATATGATTTGCAAATATCTTTTCCCATTCAGTAGGTTGCCTTTTCATTTTGTTGGTGGTTTTCTTCCTGTGCAGAAGCTTTTTAGTTTTTTTTTAATTTATTTTTTAAAGATTTTATTTATTTATTTGAGAGAGAGAGAGAAAGAGGGAGCAGAGGGAGGGGTAGAGGGAGGGGGTGAAGCAGACTTTCTGATACGCAGGGAGCCCGACATGGGGCTCAATCCCAGGACTCCAGGATCATGACTCAAGCCGAAGGCAGACAATTAACTGACTGAGCCACCCTGGCACGCCTCCCCCCGCCCCTTTTAAAGATTTTATTTATTTATTTGAGACAGAGCAAGAAAGCGTGCACAGGTGCATGAGTGGGGGGAGAGGGAGAAGCAGACTCCCTGCTGAGGCTGCGGAGGCTCCATCGGCTCCATCCCAGGACCCCAGGATCATGACCTGGGCCAAAGGCAGACATTTAACTGACTGAACCACCCAGGCACCTCTGCTTTTTCGTTTTGATATAGTCCCACTTGGTTTTTGGTGGTTTTTGTGTGTGGCTTTTTGTTTGTTTTTTGTTTTTTTGTTTTGTATTTTTGCTTTTGTATGGAAACGTTTTCTTTTTAAAGCTATCGGGGCACCTGGGTTTCTCAGTCGGTTAAGTGTCCAACTCTTGATTTCAGCTAAGGTCATGATCTCAGGGTTGTGGGATCCAGCCCGACTTTGGACTCTCTGCTCAGCACGGAGTCTGCTTCTCCCTCTCCCTCTGCCCCTCCCCCTATTCGTGCACAGGAGCTCTCTGTCTCATTAAAATAAATAAATGAAATCTTTAAATAAAAGTAAAGCTATCAAATGACCCCTTCTTCAAGCTTTTCTTATTCAAACCTCTTACTCTTACTCTTCAGTGAAACTGTTCTGTTTCATCAACTTAATTAGTCCAATGGTCTTGACCGAGCACATCAGAATATCAGGAAGAAAGTATTGAGGGAAAGGCTATTTAATTTAAAGTTTTTATTTTATGCCCGCATACAAGAGTAAATACTGTGAGATTCCATTTATATGATGTTCTACAAAGGCAAAATTAACCCATAGAGATAGAAATTGGAAAACTGGTTAGTTCTTAAGCAGGTGGGGGGAGGCATTGACTAAAAAGGGGCAGAAGTTTCTGGGGAATGAAAATGTTCTGTATTTTGATGGGACTGGTAGTTACATGGGTGTATCAACAAATTTTACACTTTTGTTCTCCTTAAATTATGTGCAGATCATTCTTTGTAAATTATATCTGACCTAAAAGTACTGGCAAATAAAAATACTAGTCTTGGCTCACTTAAAAAAGTTTTTATTTTAATTGCAGTTAACATATCGTGTTATATTAGTTTCAGATTTACAATATAGTGATTCATCAATTCTGTACATCACCCGGTGTTCATCATGACAAGTGCACTCCTTAGTCCCCATCACCTATTTCACCACCTCCCTACCCAGGAAGGGCAATTTAATTTTATTTATTTATTTATTTATTTCCCCAGGAAAAGCGATTTTAAAAGATTGGTCTTAGTCTTGGCTAAGAGTCACTACTTTATTAATCTTTCCATTGACTCCCTATTTTTCTCTTACCTGCCAATAAAAGCATTTCCCTAAGATCTTTCTTTGTCACCATTCTCACAATTTAGTTCTTATCCTTGTGCTATGCTATCTTCTCTTGATCTCTTTAAGTTCTTCTATTAGGGATTTTTAGTTAGATAGCTCACTGTCACTTTAGCTTAACACAACCAAAACTGGAATTTTCTTTAACAATAAATTGCCTTTTTCAATTTGCCTTTTACAGTTGTAAATCTTGCTACCATTTCCTTTCAGAAAGCCTCATATGTTTATCTTTTCTCTGTTTTCATTGCCACAACCTGGTCAGGGGCCTTAGTACTTTATGACTAGGTGCTGACTCATCTCTAAAGCTCTAGGCAGTCTCTGGTCCATTTCATCTCACATGTTGTGCCAGACTTGTGAAGTCCTTTAGTTCCGCTCTAAAGGCATCCCTCCCCTGCCCAAAAACATTATTTTTGTTTTCCTTAATTATAGTTTTTTTCTTTCTTTCTTTTCACACCTTCTCTAAATTCCTCATCTCTTTTTCTTTTCATTATTTCTCAAACTTCCTCCCCTTCAGCGTAGTTGGCTTTTTTCTTGCAGAAGTGTACCATGGTCACTCACTTCCTGTGCCTCATTCTCACTTCTGAGTCTGAGCTCCTGTTTCTTTTGTCAGGAATTCCCTGCCCTCAACCCTCTGTGTTTATCCCAGGTTCATCTTTTAACATTCCTCCATCTGTACCCTATACTCAAGCCATGATCATCTGTTCTCAGTTCCCTGGACAGTGACTTATTTTCCACTCACCACCTCACTCTATTTGCCAAGATGTCTCACAACTCCAGACTTAACCCATTCTTTAAGAACCCATCACAAGGGACACCCGGGTGGCTCAGTTGGTTAAGCATCCAACTCTTGCTTTCAGCTCAGGTTGTGCGTGATATTAGAGTCGTGAGATGGAGCCCCACGCCCAGTTCCGTGCTGGGCACAGAGTTTGCTTGAGCTACTTTCCCTCTCCCTCTGCCCCCTTTCCCTGCTTGTGCATACCTCTCTTTCCCACTCTCTCTCTCAAATAAAATCTTTAAGAAAATTAAAAATAAAAATCACAAGTGTTAACCTAGTCTGGCAAGCCTCCACTAATCTTATCCTCTGAGAAGAATTAAGCAACCCATTGTGTCCCACGGTAACTTGCACTTACCTAGATTATATGTTACATTGTCTTGTTTACTTATGTATCTTTCTCCCATATTAGTCTCTACATTTTTTGAGTGTATGAAGCCATTGGGTCTTACTCATCTTTTAGTATTCATCAACAGATACTTGTTGAGTGAGTGAATGAATTAATGAATTTGGGGTGATTGGAAAACTTTTCCTTAGCTTAGAATAATTGAAAATTCACAGAAGCATAGTATATTTAGGACAGTGTTCTCAGACTTTTAGCAGTGAAATCCCGTTTCCGATAAATCTTATGCAGAACTCGAAATGGAAAGTATAAGCTGGTATGTGAATGTGTTTCTTTGTGCTGAGTAAATGGACAAGGTCAAGCAGATATAACTCAATTTAAAGAGTTTCATATTTTATAATGATAAAAGGAGATCTTAATTGTGTGCCTGTTTTGTTTTTTCATAATAGTAGGCCAGTATTATCAGTCTTGTCCATAATAGAATTATTTGTAAGGCTGAAAAATTAGGTTCTCCATTTAAAAAAAAAAAGTTCTTCAGCGTTACAGGCTTCTCTAATATTCATCAGAGTGAATCTATTTATACAGCCTCTATATGATTACAGTTACCTGTCAAACAAGAAGCCGTCACACAATCTTTAGATGGTAATTAAAAAAACATGCTCACAGAAACAAAAACTTGTACATAAATCTTCATAGAATCATTATTCAATATAGTAGCTAAAGGGTGGAAGTGTTCTTCAACTAATGAATGGATGAATACAGTGTGGTATATAGCCATATAGTGTGGGATATTATTTGGCAAGAAAAGGAAAAAAAGTACCACATTCAGGATGCCTGGGTAGCTCAGTTGGTTAAGCATCTGTCTTCACCTCAGGTTATGATTCCAGGGTCCTGGGATCAAGTCCCACATCAGGCTCCTTGCTCAGCAGGGAGCCTTCTTCTCCCTGTGCCTGCCTGCTTGTCCTCTTTCTGTCCCGCTCTCTATCTGACAAATAAGTAAATAACATCTTAAGAAAAAACTATTAAAAAAAAAGAACCATATTCATTACTACAGCACTGATGAACCTTGAAAGCATTATGCTAAATGAAAGAAACCAGTCACAAGAGATTACATGTATTAGTACATTCATATGAAATGTCCAGAATAGGCAAATCTATAAAGATAGAAAATATGTAAGTGGTTGCATACAGCTGGAAAGAAATGAGGAATGATTGCTAATTGGTACGAATTTTATATTGGGGATGATGGAAATGTTCTAAAATTGTGATGGTTGTACAACTCTGTGAATAGAATAAAAATCATTGAATTATGTACTTTAAATGGATGTATTATATGGGAATTATATCTCAAAATTGTTAAAGATGTATTGAGCAGTCATTTAATGTGGCTTGTAAAATAGTCTGATGTCATAGGGTTACAGCTTTAGGCAGCTCTTGGTAAGTAAAA
Organism: Ursus maritimus; assembly: GCF_017311325.1. Taxonomy (NCBI): domain Eukaryota; kingdom Metazoa; phylum Chordata; class Mammalia; order Carnivora; family Ursidae; genus Ursus; species Ursus maritimus. Next base: position 34,363,566 of record NW_024426885.1, on the reverse strand, counting down.
TATTCATGACTATTGCACAGTTTCTTTCCCTTTTTTATGCCCCCCCCCCCACTTCCGGGCATTTTTACGAGAAGGGAGGTTAAAGAAAGAATGAAAATAATCCAGTTAGCAACACTTAGCCACTTAACAATGGCTGTCCGAAAAGCTTTTAAATTGAGAATATTTTCCCTGAAAGGAAGTTTGTGAGATTTGGTATTCCTTAATTAAGTTAGTTTATATTTGCTGATAGGTTTCTCATTTCACCAAACTACTGTGTCGGCATTCCGTGTAATTTTCTCTTAAACTTACTGGATATGTTTAAAGGATAGGTAATTTTGTTCATCTTAGAAGACTGTGTGTGTGTGTGTGTAGTTGACACACCAGTGTTAGTTTCGGGTATGTGACATAACAGGCAATGTAGTCAGTGGTATTGTGATGGTGTTGCATGAAGACTGTCTTAAAGAATACAGTGCTAATGATTAAAGTTCAAAGTTGGGAGATTTTAGACGTTTATTTCGTGTACTGAATACTAAAATAATACTAGATATTGTGAAACTCAAAATTGAAACAAAGCTTGCTGTTGCCCTTTAGTTTACAGACTACTTGGGATTGATGTCCTTAATGATTTTTTATTTCTCTTTTTTAATAGGTCACTACTGTTTTTAATGAAGTCACATCATCTTTCGATTTAAATCCTCAAGTGTTACAGCAGTTAGATAGTAAACGACAGCAGGTCCACATGACAGTTACAGAGACCAACCAGGAGTGGCAAGTGCTGCAGTTGAGAGTGCATACTTTTGCTGCATGTGCAGTTGTGAGTTTGCAGCAGCTTCCAGAGAAATTAAATCCTATCATAAAGCCTTTAATGGAGACAATTAAAAAAGAAGAGAATACACTAGTGCAAAACTATGCAGCTCAGTGCATAGCAAAGCTGCTTCAGCAGTGCACAACAAGGACGCCCTGCCCCAATTCAAAAATTATTAAAAACCTCTGTAGTTCACTTTGTGTGGACCCATATCTGACTCCTTGTGTCACATGTCCAGTACCAACACAAAGTGGCCAGGACAATTCTAAAGGTACATATCTAAACCTACATTTGGGGTAGAGAATTAACCATTTAAATTTGTTTTCATTTACTGTAGGTATCATTTAAGCATAGATCCAGTTTGTGTGTGAGCTTTTTCCCATTTTGCATATTGGTAATCAAATAACAACTGTCTAAACTCAGACTATTCATAAGGGACCTGAAAGACCTGATATTTCATATAAGATGACTGAAATCTATGAAACCGTTGTTAACCCTTGCCCTCTCTTTCCAGACCATCATTACAAGGTTTTACTGTTTATGGGGCTAGAAAACTTAATGTATCAAATGTTGAATAAAAATTCTTCCTATAAAACTCTGGTTTCTCTAATTTAGTGCATGTCTTATAAGTGAACTCTAATTACCTTCAGCAAATAATGCATAGCCATTCTGATTTCATCTGGAAAATAAGAATTGCTCTCTGCAGGCTAGTATCAAGGACTGATGTTTCTTTACATGCCTTAGTCCTATATGTTTAATTTTTTGTTTGTTTATAAGATTTTGGAAAAGCGAATTATTCAAATTGTAATAGATTTACAACTTTGGTGCAGTGTAGGTCTTAAAAAAACGTGAACAAAGGAGGAAAGTGACATTTTGAATATCCTCATCTTAAAACTGTAATATATCATATCATATCATATCATGTATCATATATCTCCCTCCCTTCCCTACCGCCAACCCCTAGTGTTATTTGAGCCAGTAATATTTTACAGTGGTCGATAATTCTGAATTTATGGTGACTGTGGACATTTCTTTTAGAACGTGCTTGCAGTGTTTTTTATTGTTTTTTTTTTATGCCTAGAAGCATTCATTTTTTTAAAATTAATACACTTTAACTTCAGTCAAAATCATTCTTGCATGTTATAGTTCTTGTTAACATGATTCTACAATTTTATAATAAGTATGGTCCTATGCAAATATCAAAATATTTAATGTTGTAAATGATTGACTATTTTGTTACCATTTCATTGGCTAAAGAAAATGTCATTGGCTTATAAAAATTGAGACTGAAAAACATAGTTTTAAAAATATGTCATATCTCTTTTGGAGCAGGAAGTATTTGGGCGCACCTATATTATTCTTAAAAAGTTATTTAACTTTTTTCCTTTTAGGATCCAACTCCGAAAAAGATGGTATGCACCATACGGTCACCAAACACAGAGGTATAATTACACTCTACAGGCATCAGAAAGCTGCTTTTGCTATCACAAGTAGGCGAGGTCCTACCCCCAAAGCAGTAAAAGCTCAAATAGCAGATCTTCCTGCAGGAAGTAGTGGAAATATCCTTGTTGAACTTGATGAGGTAAATAGTTGTTTTGGGTTTTTCTGACTACTCTGAATTTTAAACAAATACCTTATAGATTGAGAGCTAAATTGTCATATGAGCCTCCATTATTATATTTTTATATTTTTAAGTGATAGAACTGGAGTTAATCTTCTGTAGTTACCCCCCAACATGATCCAGAAAAACTGCAAACTTCTTCAAATTTCTGTTGGTACTAGTTTATAGGTGTTAAATAATTATCACCTGCTTGGCTTTTAGTCAGCCTGGAATTTATTAAATGTGTGGTATGAGGTAGGGATCTAAATTTATTTTTCCATATGAACAGTTAGTTATCCACTGTTGAATCCTTTCCTCCCTGACTTAAAATGGCATCTCTGTTATATGTCATGCTTCATATATGTGAGTATCTATTTGGGCTTTCTTTTCTGTTTCAGTGGTCTACTTGTCTACAGTACAGTCTTCTTTAAGGACAACTAAAAAGTGTTTTTTGAAATGTTTATAGTCATAGTATTAACGGTGGAATGATGCTCTAGGAAGCTCTTTTGGTTAGCATGACATAGAAACTTACCTGAGTTCAGCAATAAATTATCAATGCTAAAAGACATGTGTCTAATATATTTCTGTAAAATATGAATATTTTAAGTTTCTTTTAAATAAAAATCACTTTCTTACCTGTATTTCTTTTAAAATATGCTATGAATGAATTTTTTTCTCTGATCCTATTCTTCCCATAATAATTTTAATAAAAACTTTACTGTGATTTTGGAATTTATATCTATGTTTTACATAGTTCTTCCTTAAAAAATAATTGTAAAAATCTATGCATCTTTCTGGAGGGACAGTTTTTTTGTATTACAATGAAATTATTGACAAGAGGTTATTAATCTTGTGATTAAACAGATGCTTTTATTGTATCCTTTAAGTGAATATAAATATAAGGACAGATTGTTTTATCTCCTTATCTTCTCCCTGGCTGGTAAGTTTCTTTGGGGCAGGGAGAGGGGAAAAAACCATCACTTAGAACTACCTCTAGAAACTGCATATTCTTCTTTTCCTTACTTTTCAGCTCCAAAGAAGTATTTTACTTTGGATGGAAGAATCTAATTTGGGGTTTTATGCCCATGTAAATTTAATTATTAAAAGACATTTATAGTGATAAATATGTTTATAGTTGGTTAATGGTAACACCATGAATTCTTAAATGGTGACTTTTAAATTCTGTCAATAAAATTTCAAATCCATTATACTTTTTTTTTTTTTAACTCTCTTATTAACTAACATTTCATTTTAGGCCCAGAAGCCTTACCTGGTACAGCGAAGAGGAGCTGAATTTGCTTTGACGACTATAGTGAAGCATTTTGGTAGTGAAATGGCAGTGAAGTTGCCACACCTCTGGGACGCTATGGTTGGTCCACTGAGGAATACAATTGACATAAATAATTTTGGTGTGTACATATTTTTCTGAGTTGGACTTTGAAAAATTATTTGCAAGGTGATACACACTTAAATCAATATATTTTAATAGATGGAAAGTCCCTCTTGGAAAAGGGAGATGGTCCTGCCCAAGAATTGGTGAATTCTCTGCAAGTTTTTGAAACAGCAGCAGCCTCAATGGATTCTGAGCTTCATCCCTTGGTAACTAACTAATGCAAGTGTAGTTTTCTTCTAATAAAACAAGTGATTTTATTAAAAAGTCTTAAGGCTTAAAATGTATAACTTTGGTGTCATCCCTAGTAATTGCATTTTCTTTTATGTGGTATAACTAGAGTCCTTTATTGACAGCACATTTCTTGTGGGCTTTGTGGCAGAGTTGGGTGCATGAATGTTAGAAAACTCACTTTGAGAGTTTTGAATATGGAGCAGTGGGGACAGGGCTCTAATGACACAGAAGCCAGGTGTAAACGGAAAGAAAGTTACAGCCCTGTTAATTTATGTCATATTTAGTAATACAGCTCCAAGAAAGGAAGAGCACAGGTAATAACACTTCTTCCTAAGATAAGTGTAAAGGTAGAGGAAGTTACCTGCCTGAGATGAAGCTAGTCAGTGGCAAAGAAAGAACACTGGTTTGTGTTTTTTGACTATTAAAATAAATATTTCTTTTAAAAAAAATTGTGACCGAGGGAGGAGAAAAATAGACTAGAGAGTTTAATATCTGGTTTTTCCATAGAAGGAAGCAGTATTCTTTCCATATAACTCTGCAATTTATAGTGCTGTTATGTGTGCTAGCTCCAATTCCCTATTCATATCTAACAGAAAAGGGTGAATCTAGAAGAAAAAGAAGAGCAACCCTTTTCTGTTTATATATAGTAATGAAGTTACATCTTTTTACTTGTTAAATTTCGCTGATTTATCATTAGAGAAGGGCAGAATCCATCTGTGTGCTCTCACCCTTCTGTGATCAGCTTAACATTCATCTGAGCTGTAAGGTCAGCATGGACCTGACTCTCGTTAAGATTTATCCTGGTACTCCATGCAGTAGGCATTTATTAATGAGATATATCATGTTCTTGTGATCATAATGCCTATGGTAAGCCAGGAAGTGAAAGTGGGAAATAGCTACCAAAGGATGGTGCCTAGAGCAAGATCAGGATCACTCAACCCAGTGAATAGAAAGTATATATCTAGGGGTACCAGGCTGGCTCAGTTAGAAGAGCATGTGACTCTTGATCTTGGGGTCATGAGTTCAAGCCCCACATTGGGTGTAGAGCTTACTTGAAAAACAAAACAAAACAAAACATATGTACCTAAACCTAAGCCAGAGCTACCAAATTGGGAGGGGACTGGTGGTGTGTCATTTCTCCAACCTCAGGAGAATCTTACAGGTACCTTTTGATGTGCACCCTGATGCCTTAAGAGAAAAGGAACAGAGGAGAAGTTATGCACCTTTAATTTTAAAAAGAGTTTCAGTACCTTAGGTTGGATTTAGATTAATTTTTTATTGAGGATGTTTGGCAATAATGGTTGGGGTAATTGGAGATATTCTTGGATTTAGTTATTTAGAATATCAAGATCCTCTGAGTATGGGCTATAATAGTTCTATTTTAAACAGTAGATCCCCTAATGAATATTCTGATTGTCTTAAACTTTTTCTTTTAGTTGGTACAGCATTTGCCTCATCTTTATACGTGCCTTCAGTATCCCAGCACTGCAGTGAGGCACATGGCTGCTCGTTGTGTAGGCGTCATGAGCAAAATAGCTACCATGGAAACAATGAATATTTTTTTGGAGAAGGTTCTTCCATGGCTGGGAGCAATTGATGACAATATCAAACAAGAGGGTGCAATTGAAGCACTTGCATGTATCCTTTTTTATTTTTACAAACTTTAGAAATTATGTTCATTTTATTTAAGGATGACTAAAATAAAATTCATTAATTCATTTAAATATTCATACATAACCTGTCTTATTCCAAAAAGAAAACTACTTTGTTATATCTTATTTTGAAGTATCTTTATATTACATTATAAATACATTAAAATGTATTTACATTTTATTTTGAAAATTTTTACATGGAGAGTTTGAAGAACTCTAATTTTAAGAGATCTTTTTTAATAGGCAAAAATAATTTTAGGTACTTTATGAAATGTATTTCTGGTAACTGATCTATTGGTTTATAATCAGTGTTGTATTAGTACTAATCAGACACTATGTAGTTTGTATTTTATAAACATACTGTACTTTCAAAGTTCATTATGTGGGTGGAAAATGACTAACTGTACTAAATAACTAGAAATATACAGGCAAGCTTTTTGCTATGGGTACAGCATCCATTGACATTCTTTAACTTGAAGTATCTGAAAGATATTTCTAAGAGTAAGAAATATGGATGGAGATCAAATCAGTAGAAACTCTGGTTCAGAAATGCTGAGGATTGCAGGAGGACTGAACTTACTGGGCCCAGCTGTGTCCAGTTGATGATTGTCCAGATCCTGGTTGGATATTTGGAATTAACCTTTGAGTGACATTGAATTCTCCCTTGCTTGCAGTGTAACTCATTTTATTTTGGTACTGGAATTCTAGCAACTTGTAAGAATTTCTCTGTGAGAAAAACCTGATTAAAACTTCCTCCAGCCTCTTTTAGGTGAAAAACCCAATTTTATAGTCTTAAGAGAAAGTTACATAGTATTTACAAAGGAGGAACAGTTTACAAATGCTGTTATAATTGAATCATAGATCTCAAGGGACAGTCTATTCCCTCATGATATAGATGAGAAAATGGAGAACCATTTTAGAAGTTAAAATCTTGATATATCAGTTTGTGAAAACATTTACCTCAGAACAGTTTGGAAATTTCCTTAATAACTTACTCAGGTGTAATGGAACAACTGGATGTTGGTATTGTTCCCTATATTGTCCTTTTAGTTGTGCCTGTGTTGGGAAGAATGAGTGATCAGACAGACAGCGTAAGATTCATGGCTACACAGTGCTTTGCAACACTAATTAGACTCATGCCACTTGAGGTAAGTTGAAATACTTGGTTTACAGACTTAATGTTTTCTATAACTTCATCTGTAATAATTGTAATTCTTTTAAAACAATGTCAGGTTAAAAAAAAAATCGTGAATATGTTTATTTTTCCAAGCACTAGGAATCTTATACTTTAATGGATGGAGATATATATATATATATATATGTTTTTAACATAGGGTTTTAAGTAAAACTATCATTCCTAAAAGAATGATCATTTATTGATGCTATTCTAGAAACAGAATTACTGTTCCTAAGTATCCCTGGTAACATCTAGGTAAAGAATCTGTGCCAATGTTTACATGAAAGGTAAATGTGAGAGATGGTAAAAGAAAGTGTAAAAAGCAAATGAAGTGTCTGTGGGAGTGTGGAGAAAGCAGACTAGAAGGTTGGTTGGAGAATTTTGGAGTATATTCATGGGCCAGAAATAAAATATGTGGCCAGTACAGGAAATAAAAGTGGCTTGAAGCAAGGGAAGGACCAGGACCCTGCCACCAAACTGCTTAAAATATTTCGATGGGATTTTTATAATTCAGGAAATAAGTAAATACACAGTTGATCCATGTTTTAGTATCAGTACTTCTCTTTTTTGGCCAAATAGTATTCCATTGTGTGAATGTACCACATTTTGTTTATCCACTCACCAGTTGATGGACTTTTGGATTATTACCACCTTTTGACTATCACAAGTAATGCTATGATGAACATGCACTTACAAGTCTTTGTGTGGATATATGTTTTTATTTCTTTTGAGCAGATATCTAGAAATGGAATTACTGGGTCATATGATGTTGAACTTTTTGAGAAATTGCCAAACTGTTTTCCAAAGTAACCGTACCATTTTAGATTCCTACCGCAAACTATGAGCATAAGTTGGATAGCTTCTATAAAAAACAGTTCAGCTATGCCTGCTGAAGTTGAAGATTCCCATCACAATAACTCAGCAAATTCATCCTAGATATATAGCCTACAGAAATTCATACACATGTACCAAGACATATCTTCAAGAATATTTATCATAGCATTATTCGTAGTAGTCTAAGACCACTCAAATATTCATCACTGGTGGAGTAAATATGTTAACTGGATGATAATGGTGATGATGATACTACAAAAAATGAACAAAGTAGAAACACAGCAATATTAATTTTTAACATAAGATTTATTTTTTATGAAGTTCAAAAATAGTTAAAAGTACATGGGATGCAGGGGCGCCTGGGTGGCTTAGTCATTAAACGTCTGCCTTCGGCTCAGGGCGTGATCCTGGCATTCTGGGATTGAGTCCCACATCAGGCTTCTCCACTGGGAGCCTGCTTCTTCCTCTCCCACTCCCCCTGCTTGTGTTCCCTCTCTCGCTGGCTGTCTCTCTCTCTGTCAAATAAATAAATAAAATCTTAAAAAAAAAAAAGTACATGGGATGCAAACTTAGGTGATCAAGGCATAAAGAAAAGTAAGAAAGAGGTTGCCGTGAAAGTCAGTGAAGTGATTACCTCTAGGGGAAAGGAGAGTGGGTTGTCACTGAGAAGGAGCATATGGGATCTTCTAGGATTGTGGCAGAGCTATTTTTTTTTTTTTTTTGATCTGGTAATGGTTATAAAGTTGTTTTATAAAACTGTGCATTTATTTATATATTTCTCTACATGGTTTATTCCACAATAAAAAGTAATAAAATAACTACCATGACAAAAAAAAGAAATACTAGACTATGGGTGCCTGGGTGGCTCAGTGGGTTAAGTGTCTGCCTTTGGCTCAGGTCATGATCCCAGAGTCCCGGGATCGAGCCACTCCATCAGGCTCCCTGCTCAGCAGGGAGTCTGCTTCTCCCTCTGCCCTTTACCCCACTTGTGTTCTCTCTCTCTCTCTCAAATGAATAAATAAATCTTAAAAAAAAAATACTAGACTACTGTATTGAAAGACACAAGTCATTTCCAGAATAGTTTCCATCCTCTGCTTCCTGGGTCTTATTAGTATTTTTAAATTCTTGGTCCTTGCATCATCTTATTTGTAAACTGAATTTGTTCTCTTTGGCTCTTTTCTGCTTTGGAATCAGTAAGTGATAGGAAACCATCATGTATTCTTTGAGGAAAAGAGTAGATGCTAAAAACAGTGTTTTAGGGAAACTAACAACTGAAAGCTGTTAGGAAAATCAGTTTAGTAGCTATTTATGGATTAGAATGGAAGTACCCCAAAACAGAGCCCAATCCACTATGAGGTGATAAAGTCTTTTTTAGATTTTATTTTTAAGTAATCTCAATGCCCAGTGTGGGGCTTGAACTTAAAACCCCAAGATCAGGAGTCACATGTTCCTCCAACTGAGCTGGCCAGTTGCTAGAATCTTTTTTTTTTTTTTTAAGGGGAGACTGACAATATTTGATAAACAGATTGTCAAAGTAAAGAGACTTTGACCTTTACAGATTGAGAAAAGATTGGTAAAATTCTCTTTAATGTCAAAAATACAAGAATGTGCTCTGTATTTTACTTTTGGCCATGATAGAAACACAGGGACCAGGGCACCTGACGGGCTCAGTTGGTAGAGCATGCAACTCTTGATCTCAGGGTTGTAAGTTCAAGTCCTACATTGGGTGTACAGTTACTTAAAAATAAGATCTTCAAAAGAAAAAAGAACAACCAGATATATCTTCCCATCTTAACTAGAAGACGAAACAAAATGAATCAGGTAGTGGTTTTCAGATATTAAACAACAAGCAACATAGGATAGTGATTCATGAGAGAAGAGAAACAAATGAATTGTCCTAGCTTGCTGCCTGGAGTGAGTTTCCAGGCCATAGGATAGGGAAGTGAAACTTAAACAGAGCCTCACAGTCTCACCAAGTTGAATGGTCAAGAGTTCAGAGTGTAGATAGGACAAAATGGCTAGAATTTGCAAGGCAGAGTACCCAAGAAGTACTAGCGGCATGGAGAAGAAACTTCAGAAGTCACACCAGGGCTGAGTATCTGGGCATATTTATATTTGAGACTAGAAGAAAAGGATGATTAAAGGCATAGGTGGAGCTCACAAAGGGCCAGGAATAGTTTGTGTTTCCACCAAACTGAATCAGAAGACCTTCCACCATTTAGAGCATTAATTATAGTCCTTAGAATTCTATTGCCTGTGTAGTGGGATCAATTAGCCCTTAGCAAAATGTTTATTTGGACCTACCTTAAGGAAGCTTTAAAATAAGCCTTAAAGGGGGGATTAAAATGATTTCAAATAACTTCAGCTGCATCCTAGAAAATAACTCTAAAATAGTAAAACCAAAAAATCCAGCACCCAACCACGTAAATGATGTTTAGCACCCATCAAAAAATGACCAGGTATGAAAATATATCCAATAACATCAAAAAAGTCAGTCAATAGAAACAGACCCTGAAATGACCCAGATAATAGAAATAGTAGGCAAGGACAGTAAAATATACCCCATATGTTCAAGAAAGTAGAGAAAAGCATGAATGTAATGAGCAAAATGGAAGATAAAAGAACAAATTGAACTTCTTGAGATGAAAAAATACAATTATAAGTAAAAACACTGGATGGAATTAATAGCAGATTAGATACTACAAAAGAAAAATTACTGAGTTTGAAGATGTAGCAGTAGAAACAATATCATGCAAGTATATTCCTGTTCCACTCTGTCTTGATTTCCTCTGTTACATCTTCACAGAAAGAACATGTACTTTTCTGAAATATACAGTGAGGAGGATTCAGGGAATATCAACCTTGATTTTGACAAAAGCTCTAATTCCCTGCACTATTAGTAACTGTTACTGATTTTATAGGAATTGGAATGAGGAAGATATTCATAGGAAAGGTTCCTGGCACTGAGTAAAATTTATGACTCTTGGGCTTAGGGTTTCGTTGGTAGGAAATGGACCTCGTTATATGGCCTTATAGCTGGTTGTCACCTACTAAAAATTCCATGAAGACAGATGTTTGAAAATTTTGTTATTTCTTTGTAAAGCATTGTGCAGAAAGGGCTCATTTTGATGATTATCATTATGCTATTAGATGTGCTAAAGTGTTAGTTTCTATCTTACTAGATACAGTTGTTAATTCCAAAACCTTTTGAAAATATAACAGGTAGTTATTTTTAAGACTCAGTGTACACATCTCATTCCTCCAATACTATTTCTCATGTTATATGGAATATGTATTTTAATTGACTTTAATTAAAATTCTGTTTCCAGAATTTTACATTTCTTTCTCTACCACCACCCCCCCTACCGAATTTGACATTTCTTAACTTTAGAGACACCACAGGGCAGTAGTTTTCAAACTTTTTGGTCTGAGGATCTCATTACATTCTTAAAAACTAAAGACCCCAAAGACCTTTTATCATATTTTCTATAATGGAAATTAAAACTGAGAAATGTAAAAAAAGATTTATTAATTCATTTAATAAACCCATCAGATGTTACCATCAGTAACATTTTTAAATGGAAAATAACTTTTTTTCTAAATTGAAAATACATTCGTGAGAAGAGTGATATTGTTTGACATGTTTGCATATCTTTTATGCCTGGCCCAATAGTAGATAGCATGATTTTTTTTTAATTAACATATAATGTATTGTTTCAAGGTTACAGGTCTGTGATTCATCAGTCTTACACAGTATTTGCCCCGCTCACCATAGCACACACCCTCCCCAGTGTCCATCACCCAGCCACCCCATCCCTCCCACCCCCCTCCACTCCAGAAACCCTCAGTTTGTTTCTTGAGATTAAGAGTCTCTTATGGTTTGTCTCCTTCTCTGGTTTCATCTTGTTTGATTTTTTCCTCTCTTCCCCTATGATCCTCTGCCGTGTTTCTCAAATTCCACATATTAGTGAGATCATATGATAATTATCTTTCTCTAATTGACTTATTTTCACTTAGTATAATACCCTCTAGTTCCATCCACATAGTTGCAGATGGCAAGATTTCTTTTTTTTTTTTTTTGATGGTTGCAAAATATTTCATTGTATATATACATACACCATACTTTCTTTATCCATTCATCTGTCGTTAGACATCTATACTCTTTCCATGGTTTGGCTATTGTGGACATTGCTGCTATAAACATTGGGGTCGTGTGCCCCTTCAGATTACTACATTTGTATCTTTGGGGTAAATACCCAGTATAGTGCAATTGCTGGGTTGTAGGGTAGCTCTGTTTTCAACTTTTTGAGGAACCTCCATACTCTTTTCCAGAGTGGTTATACCAGCTTGCATTCCCACCAACAGTGTAAGAGGGTACCCCTTTCTCCACATCCTCACCAACATCTCTTGTTTCCGTCTTAATTTTAGCCATTCTGACTGGTGTGAGATAGTGTCTCATTGTGATTTTGATTTGTATTTCTCTGATGCTGAGTGATGTTGAACACTTTTTCATGTGTTTGTTGGCCATTTGGATGTCTTCTTTGCAGAAATGTCTGTCCATGTCTTCTGCTCATTCCTTGATTGGATTATTTGTTTCTTGGGTGTTGAGTTTGATAAGTTCTTCATAGATTTTGGATACTAGCCCTTTATCTGATGTCTTGCAAATATCTTCTCCCATTCTGTTGGCTGTCTTCTGGTTTTGTTGACTGTTTCCTTTGCTGCACAGAACCTTTTTATCTTGATGAAGTCCCAGTAGTTCATTTTTGCCTTTGCTTCCCTTGCCTTTGGCGATGTGTCTAGGAAGAAGGTGCTGCAGCTGAGGTCGAAGAGATTGCTGTCTGAGTTCTCCTCTAGGATTTTGATGAATTCCTGTCTCACATTGAGGTCTTTCATCCATTTTGAGTCTATTTTTGTGTATGGTGTAAGGAAATGGTCCATTTTCATTCTTCCGCATGTGGCTGTCCAGTTTTCCCCAGTTATCTTTTTTCCATTGGATATTCTCTCCTGCTTTGTCGAAGATTAGTTGACCATAGAGTTGAGGGTCCATTTCTGGGCTCTCTATTCTGTTCCGTTGATCTATGTGTCTGTCTTTGTATCAGTACCATACTGTCTTGATGATTACAGCTTTGTAATAGAGTTTGAAGTCTGGAATTATGATGCCTCCAGCTTTGGTTTTCTTTTCCAACATTCCTTTGGCTATTCGGGGTCTTTTCTGTTTCCATACAAATTTTAGGATTCTTTGTTCCATTTCTGTGAAAAAAGTTGATGGTGTTTTGATAGGGATTGCATTAAATGTGTAGATTGCTCTAGGTAGCATAGACATTTTCACAATATTTGTTCTTCGAATCTATGAGCATGGAACGTTTTTCCATTTCTTTGTGTTTTCCTCAATTCCTTTCATGAATATCCTGTAGTTTTCTGAGTACGGATTCTTTGCCTCTTTGGCTAGATTTATTTCTAGGTATCATGGTTTGGGGTACAATTGTAAATGGGACCAACTCCTTAATTTCTCTTTCTTCTGTCTTGGTGGTGGTGTATAGAAATGCAACTGATTTCTGTACATTGATTTTATATCCTGCCACTTACTGAATTCCTGTATGAGTTCTAGTAGTTTTGGGGTGGAGTCTTTTGGGTTTTCCACATAAAATAGCATATCACCTGCAAAGAGTGAGAGTTTAACTTCTTTGCCAGTCTGGATGCCTTTTATTTCTTTTTGTTGTCTGATTGCTGAGGCTAGGACTAATAGTACTGTGTGGAACAGCAGCAGTGATATTGGACATCCCTGCCATGTTCCTTACCGTAGGAAAAAAGCTCTCAGTTTTTCCCCAATTGAGAATGATATTCGCTGTGGGTTTTTCATAGATGGCTTTTATGATATTGAGGTATGTACCCTCTATCCCTACACTGTGAAGAGTTTTAATCAAGAAAGGATGCAATACTTTGTCAAATGCTTTTTCTGCATCAATTGAGAGGATCATATGGTCTTGTTCTTTCTTTTATTAATGTAGTGTATCACATTGATCAATTTGCAGATTTTGAACCCACCTTGCAGCCCAAGAATAAATCCCACTTGGTCGTGGTGAATAATCCTTTTAATGTACTGCTGGATCCTATTAGCTAGTATTTTGGTGAGAATTTCTGCATCCATGTTCATCAGGGATATTGGTCTGTAATTCTCCTTTTTCGTTGGAGTCTTTGTTTGGTTTGGGGATCAAGATAATGCTGGCCTCATAAAATGAGTTTGGAAGTTTTCCTTCCATTTCTATTTTTTGGAACAGTTTCAGAAGAGTAGATATTAATTCTTCTTTAATGTTTGGTAAAATTCCCCTGGGAAGCTACCTGGCCCTGGGCTCTTGTTTGTTGGGAGATTTTTGATTACTGCTTCAATTTCCTTGCTGGTTGTAGGTTTGTTCAGGTTTTCTATTTCTTTCTGGTTCAGTTTTGGTAGTTTATACGTCTCTAGGAATGCATCCACTTCTTCCAGATTGTCTGATTTGTTGGCATATAGTTGCTTATAATATGTTCTTATAGTTGTTTGTATTTCTTTGGTGTTGGTTGTGATCTCTCTTCTTTCATTCATGATTATATTTATTTGGGTCCTTTCTCTTTTCTTTTTGGTAAGTCTGGCTGGGGGTTTATCAATCTTACTAATTCTTTCAAAAAACCAGCTCCTGCTAGTTTCATTGATCTGTTCTGTTCTTTTTGGTTTCTATTTCATTGATTTCTGCTCTGATCTTTATTATTTCTCTTTTCCTGCTGGGTTTAGGGTGTATTTGCTGTTCTTTCTCCATCTCCTTTAGGTGTAAGGTTAGGTTGTGTATTTGAGAGCTTTTTTATTTCTTGAGAAAGGCTTGTATTGCTATATACTTTCTTCTCAGGACCACCTTTGTTGCCTCCCAAAGATTTTGAACAGTTGTGTTTTCATTTTGTTTCCATGAATTTTTTAAATTCTTCTTTAATTTTCTGGTTGACCCATTCATTCTTTTGTAGGATGCTCTTTCACCTCCATGTATTTGAGTTCTCCCCAACTTTTCTCTTGTGATTAAGTTCAAATTTCAAAGCATTGTGGTCCAGAAATATTCAGGGAATGATCCTAGTCTTTTGGTACTGGTTGAGACCTGATTTGTGACCCAGGATGTGATCTATTCTCAAGAATGTTCCATGTGCGCTAGAGAAGAATGTGTATTCTGTTGCTTTGGGATGGAATGTTCTGAATATATCTGTGAAGTCCTTCTGGTCCAGTGCATCATTTAAAACCCTTATTTCCTTGTTGATCTTTTGCTTAGATGATCTGTCCATTTCAGCAAGGGGGGTGTTAAAGTCCCTTACTGTTATTGTATTATTGTCAGTATGTTTTTTTTTTAAATTTTGTTATTAATTAGCTTATATAATTGGCTGACCCCATGTTAGATCTTCTTGTTGGATAGACCCTTTAAGTATGATATAATGTCCTTCCTCATCTCTTATTATATAGTCTTTGGTTTAAAATGATTTATCTTATATAAGGATTGCCACCCCAGCTTTCTTTTGATGTCCATTAGCATGGTAAATGGTTTTCCACCCCCTACTTTAAATCCGGAGGTGTCTTTGGGTCTAAAATGAGTCTCCTGCAGACAGCATAGCAATGGATCTTGTTTTTTAAACCAATCTGATACCCTGTGTCTTTTGATTGGGGCATTTAGCCCATTTATATTCAGGATAACTATTGAAAGATATGAATTTAGTGCCATTGTATTGCCTGTAAGGTGACTGTTACTGTATATTGTTTCTGTTCCTTTCTGGTCTATGGTACTTTTATGGTCACTCTTTGCTTAGAGAACCCGAGAACCCCTTTCAATATTTCTTGCAGGGCTGGTTTGGTGATCACAGATTCTTTTAGTTTTTGTTTGTCAGGAAGCTTTTTATCTCTCCTTCTATTTTCAATGATAGCCTAGCTGGATATAGTATTCTTGGCTGCATATTTTTTTGTTTGTTTGTTTAGTACCCTAGATAACTTGATTCTTGTATTTGCTTGGGCGTTCACTCTGTTGTAAAATGTTTCTTGGGTTGAGGTATATGAAGAAAGTCAAGCCTCAGAGGTAGGTAGTTGGAAAAGTAAGCAGTATTTTGACAACCTTTTCAAATAATTGTAGATATTCTTTTATCTGATAGCATACCAAAACTCAAAAGGAGCATACCAAAACTCAAAAGCTTATTAAATTTATATGCAGTGTGGAATCTAAAATCCAATCGATGAATGTAAAATCTCTCTGCATTAAAATTTATTGGTTTATCTTTTATCCACACATGTTTTTTAACATAAGTCTTGGTCATTTGGAAAATATTGGTTCACTGGGTAATCTAAATCTTTTATGGTGTATTGCGTCATAAAATAGCAAAAAATCAGGGGGCACCTGGGTAGCACAGTCATTAAGCTTCTGCCTTCGGCTCAGGGCATGATCCTGGTGTTCCGGGATCGAGTCCCACATCGGGCTCCTCAGCTAGGAGTCTGCTTCTTCCTCTCCCACTCCCCTGCTGTGTTCCCTCTCTTGCTGGCTGTCTCTCTGTCACATAAATAAATAAAATCTTTAAAAAAAAAAAAAAAAGCAAAAAATCAGATTCATAGTATCACCAACAGAAATTCTTTTCAAGTATTGGGAAGCTTATACTTATGTTCAAGCTCACAATGCTATTTCTTTTGGAAGATTGAATTTTACGACTGACAACAAGTTATGTCAGTTGTTTTCCTTGAAGTGACAGATTTATTTTGAGAAAATGTTGGCCATGTCGCCAAGTCAAAATAACTATAGTTTGTCCGTCCATCCAAGTAAAATGTTGTTCTATGAAAAATGGCTCATTCAGATCACAATTTAAACAGTCTCACAAGTGGTTTTCCTTAGCATATTGTATTTTGATAAGCAGGAAAAGTGCTTTATGTGAATTTCACATTTTGTTGCACAGAATGTTAAAAAGATGTGCATTCAAGGGTTGAAGTCTAATAAAATCATTTTTACTGCTTTAAGGGCATTCTTAGGTGAAACTGGCTTAAAAAAATGCTGGTGCATGGCTGTAACACAGTGACTACTGGTACATTTAATGCTGTTGCCTCAGTTCTTTCTGAGACATAAGCAGTTTTGCCCATCATTATCTTTGCAGCATCAGTGTAAATGTCAACACAGTGAAAAAAGCAGTGTCTTTCCTTTATTTAATATGAAATAGTTTTTTTTTTTTTAAAGATTTTTTATTTATTCGACAGAGATAGAGACAGCCAGCGAGAGAGGGAACACAAGCAGGGGGAGTGGGAGAGGAAGAAGCAGGCTCATAGCGGAGGAGCCTGATGTGGGGCTCGATCCCACAACGCCAGGATCACGCCCTGAGCTGAAGGCAGACGCTCAACCGCTGTGCCACCCAGGCGCCCCAATATGAAATAGTTTTGACCTCAGTGATCTTTGAAAAAGTCTTAGGGATTCTGAGGGGTCTGCAGAGTACATTTTGAGAATCAGTACCCTGGGGCATCATAACACTAAAATTGAGAAGCGTCAATAACGGCATTGTATTTAAAATAGTTTACGGCTTGTGTCTGCCTCTTTATCAAGTAATGCCTGGTGTAGGGAAAAAAGTTGCAACAGTGTTCTTTAAAATACCTCAAATGTGTTTATTTAGTAGTCCTTTAGTACTTTTATTTTTATTTTTTTAAAGATCTTATTTATTTATTAGAGAGAGACAGCCAGTGAGAGAGGAAGAACACAAGCAGGGGGAGTGGGAGAGGAAGAAGCAGGCTCCTAGCAGAGGAGCCTGATGCGGGGCTCGATCCCAGGACTCTGGGACCACGCCCTGAGCCACAGGCAGATGCTTAATGACTGAGCCACCCAGGTGCCCCCCCCCATAGCACTTTTAATACCTGTCAAATTTAAACTCTATTGTCCAGTCTCTAAAATTATTTATTATTGGAGCATACTTCCTCTGCTCCCGCCTCCCTGCTGGTGTGCTCACTCACGCATTCTTCCTCTCAAAATCTTTTAAAAATATATTACTTATTACTATTACTTATTTTAATTTATTACAGTTTTTGAATTATTCTCCATATTTGCATTTTGATAAGATTTGAAATTATTCATAATCTGAGTATGAAAAAATTAACTGTGGTAAATAGTTTTAATACCCTTTAAAAAAATCGCTTCAGGCAGGCATTCCAGACCCTCCAAATATGTCAGAAGAACTAATCCAATTGAAAGCCAAGGAGCGACACTTTTTGGAGCAATTATTAGATGGGAAAAAATTAGAAAATTACAAAATACCCGTACCAATCAATGCTGAACTCAGAAAATATCAGCAGGTAAAGTTTTATGCTTATCTTATAAATAGTGATTATTCCTTTGAATGTACCTTGAAGAGTTTTTAAAATTGACTTAATGAAAGCTTGTGTTTAGTGTCTTGTACCCATTTGTTTCTCTTTTGTCTATAAAAATAAAGATTTTTGGTCTGTGCATACATGTTTTACAAGAAAAAATTTTTTATGATCTGTTCACAATTTTCCTCTTTCTCCCAACCTTTCAGGATGGTGTGAACTGGTTGGCATTTCTTAATAAGTATAAGCTTCATGGAATTCTGTGTGATGACATGGGTTTAGGAAAAACTTTACAGTCCATCTGCATTCTAGCAGGAGATCATTGTCATAGGTAATTTAAACTATTATTTTTTAAAAAGAGTTTTCAGATGCTATAAAATGCAAACGAGCTATTAATTCATTGTGTTTTATTGTTGTAAAGGGCCCAAGAATATGCAAGATCAAAATTGGCAGAATGTATGCCACTTCCTTCCTTGGTTGTTTGTCCGCCAACATTAACAGGTCACTGGGTGGATGAAGTAGGTAAATTTTGCTCCAAAGAATATCTCAATCCATTGCACTATACTGGACCTCCTACTGAAAGAATAAGGTAAGAACTATACAACAAAAAATGTTTAATCTTTTGTTTTAAGAACTTTAGGATAAAATTTATTAAAAATGAATTCTAGTTTTTTTTGGTTGTCAGAAACTTTAACTTATTTAATAAGAAAGATGAATATACATTATAAAGATATAATCAGTAAGACTCATCAAAGTTTAAGGACTTCAGCCATTGTTAACAGTCAGTTGGGTTTTCTAAGTATCTGACCTAGGAATCAAGCCATTCTCTGTGCCCTTCTTGGGAGCCTTGTGATCATAGCATATCTATCTCTTAGAGCTCCCTCATCTCCGAAATGCTTTTGCTTCACAGTAGCTCCTCTGGCTGCCCTGATACCATAGCATTGCTAGAGTTCTATTAGCTTTACTCTTTCTCTCTTTCACTAGTACATCCTTTATGTTCCTAAATACAAATTTTGAAGAGCAGAATTTCATTGGTTTCAGGTCATCTTTTAAAGCATGGAGAGTCATAGGTTGCTGATTAGTTCATAGATTTGCTGCTCCTCTGTATCTGTAATAGCTAACATATGTTGAGCATTTATTAGCCAGGCATTATTCTTAGTAGTTTCACATTTATGTAAAATTGTGTATTATGTATTTGCACAATCACCATATGAGGTATGGTTATTATTTTTGTTCCCAGTTTGCAAATAAAAGCCTAAGACATGGGGCCTGGGTCTGAGGTCATAAAGCTAATTAAATGGGCAGAGTGAGGATTTGAACACAGGCAAGTCAACAGCTTGCATTTTTAAAAGACTTTACTGTAGTGTCTGTCAGAATTTATTCATTTAAAAGTACAGAAACTCAAACTAGCTGAAGCAAACAGGAAACTCATTAATTCACTAAATTGAGAATTTCAAGGGTGAATTCTTGCTTCAGGTACATCTAGATTGCTCTCATTTGCTCTTCCTCCCCATATATAGCTTGTTTTATTGGTCTCTGCAGTTGGTGGATAAGATGACCATAGATAGGGGCACCTGGGTGGCTCAGTAGGTTGAGCATCTGACTCTTGATCTCAGCTCAGGTCTTGATCTTCAGGTTGTGAGTTCAAGCCCCGTGTTGGGCTCCATGGGAGTATACTTTAAAAATTAAAAAAAAAAAAAAAAAAAAAAAAAAAAAGATGACCATAGACACTCTTAGCTCCACATTCTCCTAACTTGGCAGCTGTTGTAAATAGAGATCTTCCCTCTCCCATCATGATTATATATGGAGATAATGCTAAGTGAAATAAGTCAAGCAGAGAAAGACAATTATCATATGGTTTCACTCATTTATGGAACATAAGAAGTAGGAAGATCGGTAGGAGAAGAAAGGGATAAAGAAAGGGGGGGTAATCAGAAGGGGGAATGAAGCATGAGAGATTATGGACTCTGGGAAACAAACTGAGGGCCTCAGAGGGGAGGGGGGTGGGGGAATGGGATAGGCTGGTGATGGGTAGTAAGGAGGGCATGTATTGCATGGTGCACTGGGTGTTATATGCAACTAATGAATCATGGAACTTTACATAAAAAACCAGGGATGTACTGTATGGTGACTAACATAATAAAAAATATTATTATTATTATTATTATAAATAATAAATAAAAATAAAATAAAAATTAAAAAAAAAAAAGACCACAGACAGTCTTAGACCCACATTCTCCTAACTTGGCAGCTGTAGTAAATAGAGATCTTCCCTCTCCCATCATGATTATATCAATACTAGAAATGACTGACTGGCCTTGTTTGGGTCATGCTCCCAAACTAGTCTTTGTGGTCTGGGGATAAAATATCGTGAATAGCTCACCCTGATTCAGTGCATCTGTTCGGTGATTAGGGCACATGTGACTTCCCCTCACCCCCCAGGACAACATGAAGTTTAGAAGGAATAGGGCCTTTAAGGAAGAGGTGTTAGCAAATAAAGTTAAAGTGTCCCCCCACCACAGTGTGAATCAGGTGCCCATCTCTTTTCTAGTCAGACTGAATTAGGCTAACAAGGCCAAGTCAAAAGAAGAATGGTCTTCAAGTGGCAGGGTCATGGATGTAGAGTAAGCAGAAAGGAATGTTGGACTTAGTAGGCACATTGAAAACACCTTGTAAGATGGTAGCAGTCGCATCCCCTTTGAAATTATATTACAAACTTTGCAGGTTCCTTGCTTCCTAATCTTATTTCTTTTTAAATACAGGTTACAGCATCAAGTAAAAAGGCACAATCTGATAGTGGCTTCATATGATGTTGTGAGAAATGACATAGATTTCTTTAGGTAAGAATTAAAATTTTTTTCTTTAGAAAAACTTAGTGTCAGATTTGAAGGAGAGTTAGTTAGTATTTTCCTGCCTGAAAGACTCTTCAGATAGTTCTTGCCATATACTAAAAGATGCTAAATTTTTTTGCTTATTCTCCCTTAGGAATATTAAATTTAACTACTGTATTCTTGATGAAGGCCATGTCATCAAAAATGGAAAAACAAAATTGTCAAAAGCAGTAAAACAACTGACTGCTAATTATAGGATTATTCTTTCCGGAACACCAATCCAGGTAATTATTTACTGTTCTCTCTCTATTTATTTGCCATGTGGAAGGAAGGCTGGACATTTGGTAAAGAAGTATTTTTCTTTACTTTTCTTTTCTTTCTTTCTTTTTTTTTTTTTTTGTCTATAGGAATGATAATTTCCAGTAATTGTGTTTTATAATTGTTCATTTGGTATGTAACAGTACCTGAGCAAACTGGGTTTTAAAAGCAATATGAAGGGATACCTGGGTGGTGCAGTTGGGTAAGTGACCGATTCCTGGTTTCAGCTCGGGTCATGATCTCAGGGTCATGAAATTGAGCCCGCGCTCAGGGTGGAGCCCACTTGAGATTCTCTCTCCCTCTGCCCCTCCCCACCATGCTTGTGCTCTCTCTCTCTCTCTCTCTCTCAAATAAATAAATCTCTTTTTTTAAGATTTTATTTATTTGAGAGAGAGCACAAGCAGGGGGAGGGGCAGAGGAAGAGGGAGAAGCAGACACCCCACTGAGCTGGGAGCCCAATGTTGGGCTCGATCCCAGGACCCCAAGATTATGACCTGAGCTGAAGGCAGACGCTTAACTGACTGAGCCACCCAGGCGCCCCTAAAATAAATAAATCTTAAAAAAAAATAAAAAGCAATGTGAAGAGCACTGGGTGATGTATGGAATTGTTGAATCACTCTATTGTACACCTGAAACTAATATAACACTGTATGTTAACTATACTGGGATTAAAATAATAAAATGTGATTTTAGGCTATGTAAATAGAAGTCTTGTGTCCAAAGTATGGGAGACTAATCAGACTTCATTCCACACTGGCCATTCTCCTTCTGTGGATTTACACTACAATCTGATTTAACATTGAAAAGCTAGAGCTGATTCAGAGGGAATCATCATATAGTAGAGGTATGGATACCTGGGGTTAGGAGGGAATTGGAAGAGATTATAGAAGCTTGTTTTGGAAGAGGACAGACATGGGTAACTTTATAGAAATCTGATACTTCTGAGAGATTCTTTTATCTTCTGGAGGAATTGGTTGCAAATGTTCACACCTAGCTTGGATAGCCAACTCTAATGGGAAGATACCCTTCATCATTCTCCAGAGAGTAGAAGGGTGAACACCAAGTGACATCTAAGACTCCCTCTGATTCTAAAAAACATTGACAGTTCTTTATTTACATCTTTGTTACTTTTCTTTTAAATTTATTTTTGGTGATGGAGTGATTATTGTGTTAGGGTTTTGTTCATTAAGTGAACGCTTTTTGTTCACAATATTACTTTCATAACAAGTTTGGTTTTTTTGTTTGCTTAAAGGCCCTCTTTCTTTCTTCCTTCCCCACCTGAACATTTTAGCTCTGAAGCTATGAGGGTTTCTGCACTGAAGACCCATGGTAGCCCAGAGTTAGGAGGCAGAGCCTAAGTGGGATTAGAAGTGTCCATATGGGAGGGCAGCCTACCATGGTGAACCAGAGCCTCAGCAGGATGAAGAGGGTTTCTGGAACGAGATAAGGGGGTGGGATGGTACCTTAGGATCCACACATACTGGGAATGCATCTAAAATGAAAAAGTGCTGATTTCTTTTTTTTTTCTTTCTTCCTTTTTTTAAAATGAAACTTCGGCCATAGAATTGGAAAGAACCTATGCCTGTTCGTCATGACCCTTGAATAATGGATAGACTTGACCTATAACGAAACTCTTCTAGGTTTTCCTTAAGAAATAGTGATGTTGGCCAAGTTCTTTAAATCTTGCTGTTAATTTTAGTGTCGAAGATACAAGATTCAGAAACATACTCATCTTTCTGCTCCTCTGTTTATTACTTGATAGATGCTACCAGTAGGATTTAAACACTATGGACCAAGGCTTATTCTGGTAGAAGAGACTTGAAAATTCCACCCAATAGGATAGAATATTTTCTCCAAGGATACTGATGTGAATTTTACACATTAAAATACAGACTTACACAATATATGTAAAATATGTGTGTGTGTGTGTGTGTGTGTGTGTGTGTGTGTATATACATACACATACACATATATATATATATGTGGTTGATTACCCCTGATGTATGTCATCATAATGGACTTTCATTAATATCCATTTTTCAAGTGTAAGGAAATAATCCCAGTACAAAAGATAACTGATGTTCCTTTCTTATATTCAGAATAACGTTTTGGAGCTGTGGTCATTATTCGATTTCCTCATGCCAGGATTTTTGGGGACTGAACGCCAGTTTGCTGCTCGATATGGTAAACCTATATTAGCAAGTAGGGATGCTCGAAGCTCTAGTCGAGAACAAGAAGCAGGTATGAAAAATATATAATTCTATACCATGCAAGTGACTATAACTTATTCCTAACTTTTTTGAAGCCATTTTCTTTTACTGTTAACAGGTGTTCTTGCAATGGATGCACTGCACCGCCAAGTCCTGCCTTTTCTTTTGAGAAGAATGAAAGAAGATGTTTTGCAGGATCTTCCACCCAAAATTATTCAAGACTACTACTGTACTCTTAGTCCTCTTCAGGTTAGAAATCTGGTGATTGTGGTTGTTGGTGGTATGTTTATTAGAATGCTTTGAAAAAGCCATACAACTATTGAATAAAGGGGATTAGACTTCGGCTTTATCACTGAAATCTAGCTTCTACTTTCATAGACTTTTGGAATATTCTGTTCCAAACAGGTAGAGATAGGATCTGCATGAACCCATTTGGACATGTGGATATACATTTGAATATATGCATTTTTGGTTATGGCATTAAAATAAAAACCAGTATCATAGTTGCTTTCTTACATGTTGAATTAATCCAAAAAATTGCAAGGTTAAACTGATTAAAAAATGAGCCAGTGTTTATAAGGGCAAAAATCTGCCTGTAATGTCGTATCTTCACAATGACATTATAGGTATTGTCAATCCCCATTTTTGCAAATAAGGAAAGGGAAGCTCAGAAAATTTAAGTAACTTGCTCAAGGTTACACAGCTAATAAATATCAGGGCTGAGTTTCAAACCTGGGAAGTGGGACTGCATCCCTTTAAAAGTACCGTTGTATTGCCAGTATTTTTTAAGGCTTTTGTACAGTTCTGATTTTGTACAGAGACCATTATCAAAGGAATTTATTTTATTTATTTTTTTCCAAAGGAACTTACTGTATGCCTTTCCCTGTGTAGTATTTTGTGAGGGGAAACTATCCCTTGTCTTAGTAAGACATGGCCAAAATCAGAATTTTCTGTTTTAACTTTAGGTTCTAGGTTAGTTTGAATCCATCCATTTCAGTATTATGAGTTGATTTAGTATGGTAAAATGAGTAAAAGATACACAGACACACCCAGAAACTTACGCTTTCTTCTCTTATCTGTACAACTTGAGTTTAGAGCTTAGCAGGACACTAATCTAGATGCTGAGGTCTCTGTGATCCTTTATATTATCTACCTCATCTCTCTGGGTCTCCATTCCTCATTTGTAAAAACTGGATTAGGATTTCTGGAAAGGAATATTTTAGGAACAATGAGATGAAGACTTTTTGAAGTACAATAGAGAAGAGGTGCCATATGAAAAAAATCCATGGTAGGGGCACCTGGCTGGCTCATTCGGTAGAGCATGCAACTCTTGATCGCGGGGTTGTGAGTTTGAACCCCACGTTGAGTACAGAGATTACTTTAAAAAAAAAATCCATGGTATGATGGTGGTATAAAACACATTTAAGTAGCCTGGAGGAGAGAAGCTGGGAGGGAAGTGACATTTGGCTTTATTTTGCATTTATGGGTTTTTATACTGACTTCTGTTTTTTAGCACTCTAGATTTTCTTCCCTTTCATAGTGTTTTAGCATGTACAAGGCAGGAACCCAGACCCCAAGGAAATGCTTCAACGTTCATGAGTTCTCCTTTTAGGTAGCAATAGTATTCTTTTTACCTTTTTTTTTTAGTTTTATTTCAGAAGTAATCTCTGCACCCTACCTGAGGCTCGAACTCATAGTCCTGAGATCAAGAGTCACATGCTCAACTAACTGAGCCAGCCAGGCACCCCAGCAATAGTATTCTTTTAAAAGTTGGTCTTTGGAATGTACTTATAGGGTACCACATAACTTCACTTAGAGAAGATTTTCTCACTTGTAGAAGTTCAGGTTCTCTTTTATTGGTAATGTATTTATCTTCCTCAACAGAGTAGAAAAATTGAGCCTAGGACTGTTTGACTAGTTTTTAATATTTTAGCAGCCAAGCTTAATGTGTTATACTTGTTCTAAATGTAATTTTAAAGGAATTTACCAAGATGCAGTGGATAATTTGTGATCAGAAGGAAAGCATAGGTATCATACTTTCTTTAATGAGGGTTGGTTTAAATTACTGCTCTTATTGGCATTTGCTAGCTATGCTTTGAATAATTGAAAATATACTTACTGCTTTGGGGGGGGCAATTTTACAGGTTCAGCTCTATGAGGATTTTGCTAAGTCTCGCGCCAAGTGTGATGTTGATGAAACAGTTTCTTCAGCTGCACTTTCTGAAGAAACTGAAAAACCAAAGCTTAAAGCTACAGGCCATGTATTCCAGGTATAGATTATAGTCTTCTTTTTAATTCTTGAAGAATCATGTTCTTCAGTGCAGCAATTTTTACATGGAATACTGAAGTGTATGGGTTTATTTAAATTTTTTCAATATCGCATATACATTGTTGAAAATAAAAGTAATATATTTTCATATTTATAATTAATATTAAAATTATACAAAATGCAGTATATTTTTGTATATTACATGAAGAGTTTTAGAGAATCTTTTGCTTTTACATTAAAAAAATATTGGAATGCCTGCTATAAGGCAGTAATTTCTGTAAGGTCAGGGTTTAATTAAAGCAGTGGAAAAAACAAACTGCTTCCTTTGTAACATTGAAAAAGGAGTAAAAAAGTAAAATATGTATTATATAAGAGAAAATAAAGCAGAGTATGGGGTTACACAGTATAGGAGTTGTTTTTCATAAAAACCACAGGATCAGGAATGGCTTCGTTGAGATGACGACATATGAGCAGAGATCTGGAGGATTGAGGCATGCAGATATGTGGGGGGGGGGGGAGTGATTCCAGGTAAGGATACCAACAGTACAGACGTCTTGAGACATGTATGCCTCATGTGCTCAAGGGAATAGCAAATGAAAAAGAGAACGTGTCAACTTGGTCTTTCTGTCCCTTTTGAAATATTCCACCATAGAAAATCTTCCCAAACCCCTTTTTCACCAGTAAATTAAATACTGTAACATTTTTAAAGATAGAAGAGGAGGGGAAAGGTAGTTGTGAAGGCTCATACCTCTACCACATATTTTTTTTTTAAGATTTTATTTATTTGACAGAGACAGCCAGCGAGAGAGGGAACATAAGCAGGGGGAGTGGGAGAGGAAGAAGCAGGCTCCTAGCAGAGGAGCCTGATGTGGGGCTCAATCCCAGAACGCTGGGATCACGCCCTGAGCTGAAGGCAGACGCTTAACCTGCACCACCCAGGCACCCCACTCTACCACAGTTTTTTTTTTTTTTTTTTAAAGATTTTATTTATTTATTCGACAGAGATAGAGACAGCCAGCGAGAGAGGGAACACAAGCAGGGGGAGTGGGAGAGGAAGAAGCAGGCTTATAGCAGAGGAGCCCGACGTGGGGCTCGATCCCGTAACACTGGGATCACGCCCTGAGCCGAAGGCAGACGCTTAACCGCTGTGCCACCCAGGTGCCCCTCTACCACAGTTTCTATCATAGTGTCCCGGAGTCTCTTGAGCCTTGTCAGTGGAGCTTTCTAATACAAATCTCAAGACCCAAATCATAAGCCAAGTAAAAGGCAAGAGAAAGAATGTAGCTTAATTAAAGAAGGACCGTATAGGGTTCTGATTCTTAAACACAACCACTTGAAATAACTACCTTGTTCCACCTTCCCCTCTCCCTGACTTGCTGAATTAGAATACTGTGTAGGGGAGAGATTTGCAGATTTATAAGGTCCTTGAGAAATTTTTATACCCACTGAAGTTTGAAAAAACCTTAGGAAATCTTTAGGAAATGTTGCCTTATTCCAGAAGCATCTGTAAGCATTATCAGGCACTTTGAATGGGAAAGAGGTCTTAATGCCATGAGAAGCTCATTGTCTAGTGATGGAGACATAAACTGTACAGTTTATACAAGCTATAAATACTCTCATATACTGCACAAGAAGCACAGATGAAGGCATCCCAGATGAGATATTTGAACTGGTTCTTGAAGAATGAGTAGTAGCAAGAAGAGGAAAAATGGCATTCTGTGGATGGAGTAGGATAAGAAAAGATACTGAGACATGGACATTTGTG
This sequence comes from Ursus maritimus, assembly GCF_017311325.1. Lineage (NCBI taxonomy): Eukaryota > Metazoa > Chordata > Mammalia > Carnivora > Ursidae > Ursus > Ursus maritimus. The sequence goes on along the minus strand of NW_024426885.1, from coordinate 34,336,175 downwards.
GCATGTATGGACTTGTATATACTTCTTTTCCCCCTTGAAGGCATTACAGTACTTACGTAAACTGTGCAACCATCCAGCATTAGTCTTAACACCTCAACATCCAGAGTTCAAGAGTACTACTGAAAAACTGGCAGTTCAGAATTCTTCTCTTCATGATATTCAGCATGCCCCTAAACTCTCAGCTTTGAAACAGGTATGTAGGTCTCATGAGTGTTAGATGTGTGTTATACGTTCTTGATCTGTAACACTGGGTAAATTTGCTTTTCCAAAAGATTACTGATGTGTTTACCATTTATTTTTTAATTTGGTTTTTTCCATTTTTGGTATAGCTTTTTAAAAAACTGTGGTAAATATATATAGTATAAGATATGCCATTTTAACAATGTGTAAGTGTACAATTCTGTGTCATTAATTACATTCACAATGTTGGGCAGCTATCACCACTATTTCCAAAATTTTTCCATCACCTAAACAGAAACTGTACACCTTAAGCAGTAACAACTTCCTATTCTCCTTTCCTCCAAACCCTGGTACCCTCTAGTCTACTTGATATTGTAAGTTCTAAATAGATCACGTAAGTGGAATCATCCAATATTTGTGCTTTTGTGACTAGCTTATTTCTCTTGGTTTTCAAGGTTCATTTGTGTTTGTAGCATGTATCAGTACTTCATTTTTATGGCCGAATAATATTCCATTATTATTATGTATATACCACATTTTGTTTATCTAGCCATGTGTTGAGGGACACTTGGGTTGTTTCTACCTTTTGGCTGTTGTAATACTGCAGTGAACATAGGCTAATAAGTATCTGTTTAAACAGCCCCTCTTTTCAGTTCTTTTGGATGTAAACCTAGGAGTGGAATTGCTGGATCTTATAGAAATTCTATGTTTAACTTTTTCAGGGACTGTCAGACTTCTCCACAGTGGTTGTACGATTTACATTTCCGTCAGCAATATGCCATTGGTTTCAGTTTCTCCACATCCTAGCCAACTTTTTTTTTTTTTAATAAATATTGTAGCCATCCTAGTAGGTATAAAGTGCTATCTCATTTTTGAAAATGCCTTCTAAGTTCTTGGATCATTTTTAAATTGGATGGTCTGTCCTTTGGTTGAGTTTTAAAAGTTCTTTTATATTCTAGATATTAAGCCTTTACCAGATACATGATTTTGCAAATATTTTCTCCCATTAGTATAGATTATCCTTTCACTTTTTTCAATAATGTCTTCCCTGGTTTCTGATGAGAAATCCAGTGTTGACCTTATTGAGGATTCCTTTTACATGATGAATTCACTTTTCTCTTGCTGTTTTCAGGACTCTATTTGAATGGTTTGATTGTAATGTGTGTCAGTATGGTCCTCTGAGGTTTATTCGGAGCTGCCTACTCTGCCATTTTGCTCTCTTGGTATATAGCTTTCAGAAACAATGTTTTGAAAATTCTAAGATTTCAAAAGGTTAAACTTTTTAAAAGAACCAATTTCAAGCACCAAAATGTTGAGCAAATACATTTAGTTCTAACTCGTCTTAAAAATTAAGAGCTTACTATAAAATCCGGACTTTAGTAATTGTGTTTGCTCTCTCTAGTTATTCTGGCCTAAATTTCATTGAGAATGAACTAATGAAAGAAGATTTTAGATTTCATGTGGGTTAATATAGAAAATGTTACATAATGACATATGAAATCTAGGCATGTATCCTTATATCACTAAATGTAAAAGAATGGATTTTTACCATAAAATGGAAGAATGACTTACTGCCTTTAGATTGTTTATATATAGAATAGTTTTATTTGACCAAATTTTGTATATAAAATGTTCACAATTTTCTTAACATAGCTGATTTTTTTTTAAGATTTTATTCATTTATTAGAGAGAGAGCACTAGTGGGGAGGAGGGAAAAGAGAGGGAGAAGCAGACTGCCCCCAATGTGGAACTCGATCCCAGAACCCTGGGATCATGACCTGAGCCGAAGGCAGACGCTTAACTGATTGAGCCATCTAGGTGCCCACATAGTGGATACATTAGATAAAGCCGTAAGATAAACTTAGTCAAGGAATCAGCTAATTAGATTTCCAAAAAATGTTTAATTTCATCCACTTTAATTATATGCTTTAGTTTATCCTTTTGCACATTATTTTTTTCCCCCTGCAGTTAGTACTTAAACTGATGTCTCATTTTAGAATGCTTCTTGTTATTCTGAAGTGTCTGGAATTAAAATGCTTAGGAACTCTGCAGCTTAGGCCCAGATTGTTTCCGGCCATACTTATGGAGTACTTTTCTAGAACCCGTCTTTTCCATTTTCCCAGGTCTTTTCAGCCATTCAGTCAAAGGTTCTGTCTTAGGGGAGAAAGAACTAGCTTGCTTTCATCTAAAATATGTCTGTTCTCTGAATTAGGGGAGAAGTCTTATTTGCTTTTTAAAAAATCTGGCACTAGAAATATAAACATGTTTATCAGCAAGTAATAGTGCCAGAATTATCTAATATTGCCAGAATTTTAAAATCTCAGAATACTGGATTGGTGAACTGAAACTGTAGGTAAAATTTAATTAAGCAAAGTCAGTTTTAAACTAAGGTACAGATTCTGTCAGACTTGGCAAACATTTCATGTAGTGTAAAGTTGAGTTTGATTTGATGGCAGGTTCACTATAAACTTGTTGTATGACTTAGTTACTGGTAAATAAAGCTCATATGATCTTGGGCGGGATTAATAATAATGTAATGGCCAAAATGAGAGCATCGTAGTTTCACTGTCTTTTTATATCTGTCACACCAGATTTTGAGTATCATTTATAGTTCTGAGCACTCTAAGTGGAAGATCAAAAGAATCTGGAAACCATCGTATATGAGGGCAAGATAAAATTACTCTCTAGGGAGGCAGCTGGCCTCTCAGACACCCATATCAGGTGGTCTTGGTAACCATTTTCTAGACTCTAGTAATCAATTTTTCAAGGCTGCAAACTAGATTTTGCCAGAATACTTGGAGTTCATCAGTCTCTCAGGGCAAACTCAGGTTATAAGACATTATTGGGAAAATGAGAAAGCCAGTTCTGCCAGACAAGAATATTTATGTCAGATGAGTTCATATACATCCAGTAGGATAGCTACACTGGAAGAAGATATTAGGAAGATTGTATGGTAAGTGTGGACTTGGGAGAAGTTTTAGGTGGATGTTCTTAATATGACTCGTTATCTGGAAGGTTTGATATTGTTGCCTAAGGGATTAAGATAATTGAATGTGCGTGACACACATTCTGATAACTTCTCACTCTCTAGAATTCCTTTTATATAAAGAAGCCATGTAGAATGTTCCACTGATATCACAGTCTTCTAAAACACCCCAGATTTTTAAGAACAAAGATAGGAATCTGATTGCAGATTTAGGGGTAAGGGATAGAGATAATTACATTTATCAGATTTCTTTAGTCTACCTGGAGGAGTTCCTTGGTAGTATACCCTATGTGTACTCTATATCAAGGAGGGGGGAAAGATTAGGGCAATCTAATTAAAATTTATAATTAAAATTTATAATTTAAGGGCTACTAAGGTAGAAGAGAAAGAACATCTGTTCTTCCCCCAGCATCAAATATGACAACCTACCAGGTGGGCTCATTAGAGACTCAGTGCCCAAAGTTTTTATTGGGTCTGATCATGTAGATTCCAAAATTCTAGACTCCCAGAAAGCAAGCCAGTCTCAGTATAATCATATTGTTTGCACAACAGTTCAAGCATAGTAGGCTACCCTTATCAGGTAGGAAACAATGGAAAGACTCAAAACGCAAGTTGCAAGATCTGTTTTAGCTAAGGACAGACCTTGCAAGTTGGACTTTCTAAGAAAAGCATTTCAGGTCTGTTATGTTAGCTTTTTTCTGCACAAGAGTTTTACATTGAATTTGGAGTTTACCTGGGTGGCCTTTTGGTTATCTTGCCCATCTGAGCTTTTGGTTTTCTAAGCAACTTTCAGGAGTAGAAAAGAGAAAGCCTCTTGCATTAAGATCTTACATTTTGGACAGAATTCACTATCTTATGGTCCTAGGAATGAAGATTAATACTGGGTACTTTAGTTTCCCAAAAAGATATCTACATGATTCTCTTGGATTTTGTTCACTTGTTCATTTATTGTACCTGTTGTGTGCCAGGCACTAAACCATGATGTAGCTGGAACTACAAAAGATCTACAGCAGCATAGTTCTTGCTGTTAAAGATACTGGTCGCTAGCTATAGTAGTAAGCTCAGGAATCCAGGAGATCTCACTAGATGCTTTTGGTTCTCTTTTTTGTAATTTTGATTTCTGCCAGATTGAGCTGCTCCATTATGTTTTCTTCATACTGTTCTTTCTTTTCTTTTTTTTTAATTAAGTAGGCTCCACAGCCAATGTGGGGCTTGAACTCAGGACCCAGAGATCAAGAGTCACATGCTCTACTGACTGAGCCAGCCAGGCATCCCCAGTCTGTTCTTTTATAACTTTTCATGAACCATCTTGCCAGAGATTTTCATTTCCTCTCTTTCAGATTTTATTTATCAGAGAGAGTGAGTGAGAGCACAAGCAAGGGGAGTGGCAGGCAGAGGGAGAAGCAGACTCCCCGCTGAGCAGGGAGCCCGATGTGGGACTTGATCCCAAGACCCTGGGATCATGACCTGAGCCAAAGGCACTCAACTGACTGAGCCATCCAGGCGCCCCATGGAGATCTTCATTTTTAATAAACATTTATTGAGACTCTAGTGAGCCTTGGGTAACTCAGGAAAGGGGAGAAGGGCCTATTCGAGAACCTCCTGAAGAGGTGTTCAGGAAATTCTAAGCCTGAACACCGCAAAAACTAGTTCCAGAGGGTGCAGGTTAACAGGTTACAGCCCAGAGTGCTGATCTGCTTCCCAGGTGACAGATAAGCTTAACCTTTCCTTACCACAGGAGAAGTATTTGTCACAGCGAAATGGGTTGCCTACTTTATTGAATACCTGTGTAACAGTTGATTCTTTCTTAAAGTTGCTGTTGGACTGTGGTTTGGGAAATGGCAGCACTTCAGAGAGTGGCACAGAGTCCGTTGTGGCCCAGCACAGGATACTGATCTTCTGTCAGCTTAAAAGCATGCTTGATATAGTGGAACATGATCTTCTCAAACCTCACTTACCCTCTGTCACTTACCTGAGATTAGATGGCAGCATACCTCCTGGTCAGAGGCATTCCATTGTTTCACGGTAAGTGGCTTCTAAAAGTCTTAGAAAGCAAGCTATAGTCAGTTATTACTTAAATAGACGTTTGCCTTATGAAACTTTCTTTGACTTAATATCTACACATGGGTTGAATTATACAATAACAAAACACAACTAAACCCATTTTAAAATACAGAACTCCAGAAATACAATTGAATAGTTCTAGTTAGAGAAAAAGCATGACAATACTAGGAAAGCGCTCTGAAGGGCATGGAAGAAATTAAAGGCATCAACAAAAGATAGAGACAACGACTTTCTCCCTTACCTTTTTTGGGGGTTAGGGTAGGAGGAAGCAAACAAGTGGCTTAGCTACTTGATCTCTAACATCTCTGTGTCTCTGCTGAGAACAAGTTGGAAGCCGGCCCAGGTAGGAAGCAGAATTGGTGAGTGCAGTGTTAAAGTGTGGTCTGCATTCTCTACTTTAGAAACCTCAGGGGTTGGGTTTTTAAATGGAAATTCCTAGGTTTTGTCCCAGACCTGCTGACTTTAAGAGTGAGGTGTTTGTTTGTTTTACAAGCATCTCTAAGAGATTGTTAGGCATAGTAGTATTAGAGACCCACAAAGGGGCTTTGGAGGCAGACAAACCCAGGTTTGACTCCTGACTCTAGACATTGTTCTGTTGGGCCTATTTATCAAAAATGATAATATCTATAAGGACAATGATGATATCCTTATGGAGCTATCGTAACAACGTAATGCACATAAAGTACAAAAGCCCATCGTTAGATTCATAGTGAGAATGGAATAAATGGTAGTTTGGTAATAATGTTAGTTTTTCTTTTTCCTAGAAGTTATTAGATGTCAGAACTTTTATCCGTATCTTCTAGGATTAGCACAATAGTAGCAACCCCCTCATCCTCTAGTTTTCCTGACTGATCTACCCTTTCGCCCAAATCTTCTGTCTCTACATGTTAAAGGTTCATAGTTGGGTTTTGTCTTAATTAGTGTTTAATTACATTTTTTTCAAGTTAGTTTTTATCTGGCATCCTAAAATACAACCCAGTTGACTTGTTTTTTGTGAAATTTCTAGAATACATTCTTTATATTACTGAATATATATGTACATTAAAAGAAGATCGTTTCATCTCAAGTGGTCACAGAAATGTCCACATATTTTTTTTTAAAGTAAGCTCTGTGCCCAGTGTGGGGCTTGAACTTACAACCCTGAGATCAAGAGTCATATGCTCTACTGACTGAACCAGCCAGGCACCCCCATATCACATTTTTTTTTTAAGATTATTTGAGAGAGCAAGCAAGCATGCAAGTGGGAGGAGGGGCAGAGGGAAAGAGACGAGAATCTCAAGCAGACTCCTCCTGAGCGTGGAGCTCAGTGTGGGGCTTGAGATCATGACCTGAGCCAAAACCAAGAGTTGGACACTTAACCCACTGAGCCACCTAGGCACCTCCCACATATCATAGATTTTTAAAGTAGTGTTCTCATTTATGCTCTTTAAACAGTCAAGTTTATTACAGAAACCTTAGAAATGTACTAATTTTATTTTCTAATATCTATACTTTTAGGTTTAATAATGATCCATCCATAGATGTTCTTTTACTTACAACTCATGTTGGCGGCCTGGGGCTTAACTTAACAGGCGCTGACACAGTAGTATTTGTGGAACACGACTGGAATCCTATGCGTGATCTACAAGCCATGGACCGGGCCCATCGCATTGGGCAGGTAAAAAGTCATCACTCACAGGTGTTATCTTGTACCCTGGGAAAAATACTCACCCAAAAAAGCCAGGAAGTCATGGTTTAAGTTCCTTTTCTGATGCTAAGTGTTGTAACCTTAGGAAGTCATCCAATCTGTGGCACCACTTCTTCATGCATTAAATAAGGTACTTGGGCTAAGGAAACCTTGGACACTGTCCCTTCCTAATACTTAATTCTCTGCAAAATAAAATTTGAAGTTCATGAAGCCAGAGAAGGAAAATCCAATCCTAACTAGATAGTAGTTAAGTACTTGGTTCAAGTATGGAAGCCCCCTGCCTTGGTGAACCTCAAAGCTTATCAGTTTCTTTGTACTACAGTTGTTTAACTTCTTTTTGTCATTCAGAAACGTGTGGTTAACGTGTACCGATTGATAACGAGAGGAACGTTGGAAGAGAAAATAATGGGTTTGCAGAAATTCAAGATGAACATAGCAAATACTGTTATTAGCCAAGAGAATTCTAGTCTGCAGAGTATGGGGACAGATCAACTTCTTGATCTGTTTACTCTTGATAAGGTAAAGAACTTACACAATTTGCTGTATCTTTAATGTGTTCACAGACTTCCTGGGACTGCTTGGTGAAAGTATTAAAGAAAGAAAGCAGCAAAAGGCATTCACTTTAACTAGGCAACCCTTTGAGGGAATTTTTGATGTCCAGATAAAACTCTTGTTTTGACTTTCTGATTGCTGTCTTTAGTGTCTTGCCTCAAGGTTTCTTAGCCCTTTCCTGCTAAATGACAGCTATCACTGAAGTCAGCTAGACCTGGGTCTGTGTTTCTTGCCCTGCCTATTAACTCGTAACCTGTGGCAAATTAACTTGTCTGCTCAGAAACTTCTGTGCCCTTAGGAGGATAAAAATGCTGGTATCACTACATGGTTGTGAAGATAAAATTAAATAGTATATGTAAGCACTTAGAAAAGGTACTTAATATAGAGTCTCAATAAATAGCCATTATTGTTATTTTGGATGATGGAGCTAATACATTAGATAACAGTCCATAATCAAAAGATGCAACAGCTTAGAAATATGGGTATAATAATGTAAAACCAATAGTGTTGGATTTAAAGTCCTGCATAGGTTCAGAAAATCCACTGCACACTCAGTATAAATTATGGTGAGAAATGACCTTACATAATTAAACTAGCTCTAAAAATTGTAATGTCCAAATATGAGAGAAAGTAGTTCCATTGTACTCTGTGTTAAACCCACATTTAGAATATTATGTCTGGTGCTGGGTGCTGCATTTTAAACGGTAATTAATAAGTAAATACTCAAGAGATGGCCCAGGTAGAGGAAGGTTGTTCAGTCATGTCATGTAAGTAAGGTTGAATAAGATACATGTAATCTACAAAAAAGAAGGCTCAAAGAAACCTGGATTGCTATTTTCAAATAGCTTTTATTCTGTCTGAAAGAATATTCCTATGGGTGACTTTTAGCAAGCAGAACTGTGCGATGTTCCAAGGAAGCAAAAGCTATTGCCATAAAGGACTTTTTTGTGATAATTGGCAAAATTTTAATATGGACTGTATAGCAGTATTAAGTTTCCTTAATTTGATCATTATATGTTGATTATGTAAGAGAACATCCTTGTTCTTAAGAATATAGGATGATTCCTGTCTAGGGATAAAAAGGCATAATATCTACAACTTAACTCTCAAATGGTTTGGGAGAAAAGCTGATAATTTATTCATCTAATATATATACAATTAACAATGAGTATGAGTTCTTTGTACTTATAATTCTTCCTAAATAAAAAGCTTAAAATGATAAAACTGTTAGGACTGTGGGAAAATAGGTTATCTTATGAGATCACAAACCTGCACATCACTTGAAGTGTTTAACTCTGTTGAATGAGTGCAATGTTATTTCTGAAGTTCATCATCTTTCATTTTATCTTTCTGCCAATTTTTCTTAAGGATGGCAAAGCAGAAAAAGCTGACACCTCTACTTCCGGAAAAGCAAGTATGAAATCAATTCTTGAAAACCTGAGTGATCTTTGGGATCAAGAGCAATATGATTCAGAATACAGCCTGGAAAATTTTATGCATTCTCTCAAGTAACCATCAAATATTGTAAATGCAATTGCTGCTAGTTCAGTTATATTTCTGCTGATATTCAGCAAATTTCAAAGTTTATGGTGAACTTTTAGCTCAATGTGTAAATAGATCTGAAGAATATTCAGCATAACGCTGGTTCTTGTTTCACTGGGGGGAACAAGTTATTCTCAAATATTTGCACTGTATTAAATTTAAATGTTAATGTGAAATGGTTTAAATTTTACATGCTGAATAGCTGCAGAGCAGAGGAACCAAACCAGGTTTACATGTGCTACCATGAGGTGTTCTTACTGGGAACGAGCCTCCTATCTTTACATAGTCACTTTGTACAGGATAATATCCATGAGTACTTTAATGTTCATGTACATTTTTTCTTTTAAATAGAACTTGTTTTTATAAATGATTAAAAATAGGGCTTTTTTTGTATAAAAGCCTTAATGAGCCATAATTTTAAGAATAATGACTATGATATTGGTCACTCTTAGAACATGAAAATCTTAGACAATGAATTGAACCTGGCCCTTGGTGGAAACCTTTATATATTTAATGCAGATGCATAGTGTTTTTCAAATCTTTAACATCATTTTGTCAACTTTTAAAATATATCAACTATTCTAAATACAGGTAATGGTCTATTTAAGGCTATCATAACATCCTATTAATAGGGTGTTTTTTTAATTTATCTAATGGCTAGGATATAGCCAGATTCAGAGAACATATGTACTCAATAGGTTTCAATCATATATATATATGATTCATATATATATAATATATTTTTTGTAACTATGAACATATACAGTTTTCCAGAAGTAGATTTTACACTGTTTAGAATTCCAAAACCTATGGTGAAAAGACTGTTTATTGTAGTAATGCATGACCGAAGCATAAAAGGGAGAAATAATTCCTTTATATACACAAACATACATAAATACACATATCTATATGCACAGACATACCTATCCTGCATCCTACAAGGTGCTTGGTATTGGCACTAAAATCATGTAGTTATACTGGGCAGCAATAATAATTGGGCATGAAGCTGATTAGTGTTAGAAAAGTGAGCTCAATGGTGAGGGTGGGTATATGTATATAGATATGCATGTATGTGTATGTATATAATTTTATAAATTTCACACATAAATTAATACATGCCTATGTGCATAGATATGTATGGGATATATTTGTATATACGTGTACAGGTAATAAACATCCCCAAGGTTTGTGGCTGGCCATACATATAGGCATCGGTTTAAAAACCATCAGACCTCAGCTGTAAAACAACTTTTTTGTTTAAAATCATTAAAGTTATACTGTTCTGCAGCATTTAGACATGGACATTTGTCACATTTCAGTAGCTTTGACAACCATACTGTAACATTAAACCTAGCATTCCACAGAGAATAAAAAAACAAGATTGAAACTGTAAAATATATGCAACTGTGTGTTATTTGTAGGAAATACCACTAGAAAAAGCAAAATTAATTATTAGTTCAGTTATCAAGGTTCTAAAAAAGCTCATGTTTTTTTCTTACTAAATGGTTATTTATTTCTTCACTGTTTAGTATTTATATTCAGATTATAGAAGACAAAAGGAAATTCTTATCTAGAACATCCATCGTAATAGCACTGGGTAGCTGAACCAGTATACCTGAGTTAAATATTTGCCATTTACATAAGCCGCCTATTTTAACATAGCTCATAATAACCCATGTTTTCTAAGAATATGTAGGCAACAATGTATAATTAAAGAAATAGGAAGGAGCAAAAGAATTCACACCATAAAAGTTAAAGGTCTTTTTCCAATTTGAAAGGTCAGATATTTAGATAGTTTAAGTTTTGAGAGCGTAAAATATTTCTAGTAGCACGCATAGACACCAAAGTGATTGCCCCTCAATGGAAAAAGATGGGTTGGAGGTCAGAGGAAGACTTAGTGTGACTGTAACATTTAAAAAACAAAAACAGGGGCGCCTGCGTGGCGCAGTCGTTAAGCGTCTGCCTTTGGCTCAGGGCGTGATCTCAGCGTTCTGGGATCAAGCCCCACGTCAGGCTGCTCTGCTGGGAGCCTACTTCTTCCTCTCCCAATTCCCCTGCTTGTGTTCCCTCTCTCGCTGGCTGTCTCTGTCATGTCAAATAAATAAATAAAATATTTTAAAAAAAACCAAACACAAACAAAAACCCTCTTTTGAATTGTATAAAATTAAAATCACACATTGCAGCTTTCCAAATTAAACAGGTAAGAACTAAGTGTTCTCAGTTAATTGACCCATTTAAAGTCACAGTAGTCTAGCTTAGGACTGTTGGATACATAGGGAAAACTGAACTGACTGGTACATGATATTAATTTTGTGGATGTGATAAGGATAGGGTAGTTAACTTTTTAAAAAAAGTGTGCATGTGGGAAACAAAATAAGCATAAGAATGTTAATATTTTAAGATGAGTAATGGGTCCATTGTACTAGTTCCCTTGTTTTGTGTTTATTATGGAAAATTTCAAAAAGTTAAAAATAATCTGTCATCAGTAATATTTACAGTTAAAAATAATCTGTCATCAGTAATATTTACAGGAAAATCTTACATTATTAGCACTAAAGAAATACTAAAATTTGAGGTTCTGGGTATAATTTTGTTACATGTATATATCCACAAACATTTCCCAAAAAACTATTCTAGTCTTTCAGCAAGAGCTTATTATAATGGTAACATGGGTAAGTCTCTGATGTTGGGACCAATTGAACCAGTGCAGTATAGCCTTATTCCTTCTGGGTGGTTATATAAGCTTATTCAAAAGTAAATACTTTTAATAACACTTTATGAACTATACAAAATAGAGGCAAAAGTGGGGTAACTAAGTAATTAATAGAAGTTATAGAAGAGCAGCTAGTGTGGCATTGCACATCTGTTAGAAATACTTAATCCCAATACAATCTTATACCTCTTGATTAAAGGTAGATCTCAGTTTCTCAGAATATATACTGGCATTGGTGGAATCTAAAGTGAAATTGATTGCAGAAACATCTGTTACCAAGTGCCAGATACTCATTGTGAATCTATAAAGCAAAAACATAGAGTTTTGCCACTTAATAGAAATGTTTGCTAGGCACACAAATCAGTGTCAGTCGTCATTTCTAAAATGACAAAAATTGCCTCCTACTTTAAGACAGAATTCCTGCCAGTGTGTGGTAGATTCCCTCAAACCAGTGAAGTTCCGTTGAAGAATGTAGGGGCTGAGATCTTACAACCTGTGTAGGGACAAGAGACTTGGGTTCAGGTTTTAGCAGAAAATGGAACTATAACTTAATTCCCTTTATGAAGCATCATAGAGCTCATGTATTCAAATGGGACTCCCACAAATTGTCCATCAGCCCAGAAACACAGTCTGTGAGAAATCAGAGTCCTAGACTTGTACCACAGGTAAGCTTAAGGTCTGGGTTTATGCTAAGTGTATACTGTAGAAACCACAAATCAAGAAAATAACAATTCTGGGACCCCAGCAGAAGCAAATATAAAATTGCCATTTAGGGACAGTTTCAGATTAGGGTCCCATTGGACTACCATAGGGGGAAAGATTCTAAGATTAAGCTTACACAGACATTCTATAGGAGGGAGTGAACTACCAGGAAGAAAAGTCAGGAGCTGCAAACAGAATTAGTTCTTAACTGCAAATAGAAGAATCTCAACAACTGTAAAGTAATATGATTAAGATAATTAAATATAAAAAAGGCAAATTTCATGAAAGATCCATAAATGAGTACTATAATTGAAAATTTGATAGTTATCAAGGCAGATTTGACACAACAGGAGAGACTTTGAACTGGGAGATTGATCTTACAAAATCACCTACAATGGGATATGGAGATAAATTAATAGAAACTATGAAAGAGCAGGCAAAAATCCTGGGAGATGGGATGAAAGCATCTAATATACACTAAACAGGAAGTCCAGAAGGAAAGGGAGATTATGGGACAAGAGACAGGAAGTCACCTTTGACCTACATCTATTTCTTGCACATCCCTGCATCTAGTCCAGCAGCAAGTTGTACCATCTCTAGCTCTAAGATAAATTCCAAATCTGTTCATCTTTCTCCATTACTACTCCTATAATTTCCATCATCTTAACTCTCTTGAACTACTGTTTTCTAGCTGGTCTTCCCTGCTTGCCAGATCCTCCAGTAGCTTCCTCTAACACTCACACTGAATGTGAACTCCTTATCACAGTCTACAGGCCCCTGCCTCTGATTTCCTCTAAATCATATCCCACCATATTTACCCCAGTCAAATCAGTCCTCCTGCCTGTACCTCAACATAAATCTAAATGTATTTCCATCTTGGTTTGGTTCTTGCACAGCAGTGGTGTCATGGGAAGATACAGAAGACTAAAAACGGAGGAAATCTGGGAGAGAAGAAGGGTTAGGAAATCAAGAATTGTCTTTTGGTCATTAAATTTGAGATTTGTTATATATCAAAGGTAGAAATGATGTGAGTAGAGTCTAGGTTATAGTAGGTTATAGGAATCTAGAGCTCAAAAGAAAGATCAAGACTAGAAACAAATTTGGAAGATAATATTTGAAGGCATGAAACTGAATAAGATGGGGGTTTATATAATGAAATACAGCAGTGAAAAATCAATGTGTAGGAAAACATGGAATAGGCAGAAATGAAACACTGGGGAAATACAAATCACCTATATAGTTATCTCGCATTTGAAAAATAGAAAATTAAATGGCAGTCATCTGCACATCATTTATTTGTCATTTTCTACTCTGTGCCAAACACAATGGGAGAAGCTCAAAGACCAGTGAAGAGGGAGGATACCAAGGTCAACAGCTGGTACAGTTACATTAATTTCAGAAAAACTACCCTTCAAGGCAAAATGGTACTATTTGTAATAAAAGAATTATCTCATGATGAGATTCAGTTAACCTGTTATAACTCCAACTTGATACACACCTCAAGATCCATGATGCAGAAATAAACAAAACTGAAAAGGAAATGGACAAGGTCACAGAGATTTTAACACACCTCCTTCAGCAGAACAAGCAGACCAGGAAAAAAAAAATGCAACAGGATATAGATAATTGTAATATAATTAACGAACGTGAGTTAATTGATTCGAGAGAGAGAGAGAGAGATACCCAACAACTCCAGAATACAGTCTTGGGAATATTTGCCAAACTGACCATCTCTGAACCATAATGCAAGTCCTGGCAAATTTCAAGAAATCATATGTTGTGTCTACTTCCTCCAAGAGAGTGTAGTATTGGCATAAAGATAGATCAAAGATATACTTGAGGTCCTACCCAGTGCAGTAAGGCCATAAAAGGAAGGCATACAGATTAGAAAGTAAAACTTTATACTTAAAATGATAGTATAGATTGTATTAAATTCCAGAGAATCTACAAAAAAAAAACCCAAAAAAAAACAAAAACAAAAAAACCCACCTACTTAGAAGTAAAGGAGTTTAGCAAGTTCACAGGATACAAGGTCAATATACAAAAAGTTGTATGTCTATATACTAGCAATAAAATATTGGAATTTGAAAATTTTAAACTTTATATAGTAGCACCAAATCCCATGAAATAGGTATAACTATTACAAAATCTGTTTTTTTTAAATCTGAAAACTACAAAATGCTGATGAAAGAAATCAAGAAGACCTTAAAAAATGTAATGGATTGAAAACTCAATATTGTTAAGATTTCAGTTCTTCTCTCCAGACTGATCTGTAGACGCAAAGCAATTCCAATCAAAATTCCAGCAGGATATTTTGTAGAAGTCAATAAACAGATTCTAAAATTTATATGGAAAGGCAAAAGAACCAGAGTAATAAAAAAACAACTATGAAAAGCAACAGTTGGAAGACTCACCCAGTTAGATTTTAAAATTATAAACTGGTAGTAATCAAGAGTGTAGTATTGGCATTAAAGATAGATCAATGGAACAGAATTGATTGCCCACAAATATACTCACACTTTAGTCAATTGATTTTCTACAAATGTGCTAAGGCAAGACAATAGAGGAAGGATACTCTTTTCTAAACATGGGTATTCCTATGCTTAAATAAAACCCAACAACTCCAGACATACCTTATACCTCATGCAAAGTTTAATTCAGAATTAATCATGGACATACATGATAAAACTAACTTCTAGGAGGAAACAATTTCTGTGTTTGCATTGGGCAAAAGATTTCTTAGGATACCAAAAACAGTCATAGAGAAAAAATTATACATCATAGTTTTTTAAACAATAAGAATTTCCACTATTTGAAAGATACTTTAGAAAGAATGAAGAGCTAGGAAGAAAATATTTCCAAATCACATCTGATAAAAGACTTCTATCTTGAATATATCAAGAATATATAATGAAATCCCCAAACTCAGCAAGTGAACAACTCGTTTGTTGTTGTTTAAGTAATCTCTATGTCCAACACGGGGCTCAAACAACCCCAAGATCAAGAGTTGCATGCTCTGCTGACTGAGCCAGCCAGGCACCCCCCCCCCCCCCCAAACAACCCAGTTTAAAAAGATTTGAATAGACACATCATCAAAGAACATGTCTGGAAAGCAAATAAGCACATGAAAAGATGCACAACATCTTTTCCAATAGTGTAGTGGCATGTCACCTAGGAGAATAGTTCAAAAATTTTATAAACTGTTAAAGATGCAGAGGAACTGAAACTCCCATACACTCAGATAAAGTTTCACACTAAAGGCCCATTGACCATTCATGCCCAACTTTCAACAAAAAATTACAAAACATGCTAAGGCAAGAAAGATATGATATGAAGTGACAAAGCAAGCAATACTACCAGACTCCTATGGCAATGAT
Organism: Ursus maritimus; assembly: GCF_017311325.1. Taxonomy (NCBI): domain Eukaryota; kingdom Metazoa; phylum Chordata; class Mammalia; order Carnivora; family Ursidae; genus Ursus; species Ursus maritimus. The sequence continues at coordinate 34,320,372 of NW_024426885.1, read as the reverse complement.
TTTGGAATTAACAGAAATTAAAAATAACTATGATTAACATGCCATGGGCTTTAATGGAACATGCAAACAACATGCAAGAATAGATGAATAATAACCAAGAGACTGAAACCTGAGACAGAATTAAAAGTAAATGCTAAAAATCAAAGCACTGTACCAGAAATGAAAATATCTTTGGCCTCATCAGCAGACTTGTCACTGAGGCAAGTGAACTTGAAGATATGTCAATAGAAACTTAACTGAAATGCAAAGAGAGGGGAAAAAAGAATGAAAAATACCCAAGAACCAAAGGACAATTACAAAAGGTGTACCATATGTGTAATGGACTATCGAAACAGAAAGCAAAAGAAATATTTTAAGTAATAATGACTGAGAGGATTTTAAAATTAATGTCAGGAAGCTCAGAACAGCAAGCAGAATAAATACCCAAATCGACACCTAGGCATATTATATTTAAACTGCAGAAAGCCAGAGACAGGGGCGCCTGGGTGGCACAGCGGTTGAGCATCTGCCTTCAGCTCAGGGCGTGATCCCGGCGTTCTGGGATCGAGCCCCACATCAGGATCCTCTGCTATGAGCCTGCTTCTTCCTCTCTCACTCCCCCTGCTTGTGTTCCCTCTCTCGCTGGCTGTCTCTATCTCTGTCAAATAAATAAATAAAATCTTAAAAAAAAAAAAAGAAAGCCAAAGACAAAAAATTTTGAAAGAAGCTGGAGGAGGAAAACTCCTTAGCTATAAAGGAACAATGATAAAAATTTATCAGACTTTTCTTCACAAATCATGCAAACAAAGAGTGGAATGAAATCTTTAAAGTGGTGAAAGTAAAAACACCACCAACCTACAGTTCTGTGTCAAGCAAAATTATCCTTTAAAAATGGAGAAATAAAGACTTTCTCAGACACAAACTGAGGGAATTTGTCACCAGTAGACCTGCCTTGCATGGAGTGTTGAAAGAAATTCTTCAGGAAGAAAGAAAATACATGGTACAAGTCAGAAACTCTGATCCACGTGAAGGGAAAATGAAAAGGAATAAATGAAGGTAAAATAACACCTTTAACTTTTTTTGTGCATAATTGATCTAACAGAAAACTGTTCAAAATAATAATAATACAAAAACTAACTCAAAGGGATGTATGCTCCCCTATGTTTATTGCAGCATTATTTACACTAGCCAAACTACTGGTAAGTAGCCCAAGTGTCCATCAATAGTAATGGATAAAGAAGATGTTGTATGTATACACAATGGAATACTACTCAGTCATAAAAAGAATGAAATCTTGCCATTTGCAATGATGTGGATGGAGCTAAAGACTATAATGCTAAGTGAAATAAGTCAGAGAAAGACAAATACCATATGATTTCACTCATGGGTGGAATTTAAGAAATAACTAAAGGGGGGACAAAAACGAGAGAGACAAACCAACAAACTCTATAGAGAGTCTTTTAACTATAGAGAACAAACTGATGGTTGGGGGGGTGAAATGGGTGACAGGGATTAAGGAGAACACTTGTCATGGTGAGCACTGGTGACGTATGGAATTGTTGAATCACTACATTGTACACCTGAAATTCACATAACACACTGTATGTTAACTATACTGGAATTACAATTTAGTAATAAAAAACAGCAGCAATGTACTTGGTGATTATACATAAGTGACATGAATGACAACCATGTTATAAAGAACAAGAGGAAGGAATTGGAAATGCTCTCTTATGAGGTATCCGCACTACCCATGAAGCACAGTATAGTGTTATGTAAAAGTGGACTTAGAGTAGTGCCAATGTAAACTGCCAACCCTAGGGCCACCAGTAAAAATTTTGTAAAATAAGGAAAATTGACATTCTATGAGAGAATCTTAAAATTTGCTCAAAAGAATCCAGAGAAGGCAGAAAAAGTTTGGGAGTCTTTAGAAGAAACAAAAAATGAGAACAATGGGTAAAAAAACAGCTACAATATGGTAGATTTTAATCCAATGACATCAGTAATCATTTCAAGTGTAAATGACCTGGGGAAAGATGGTGGAGGAGTAGGGGGCCCCTTTTTCATCTGGTCCCCTGAATCGAGCTGGATATCTACCAGACCATCCTGAACACCCACGAAATCAGCCTGAGATGTAGGAAGATACATCTGGATCTCTACAAACGAACATCTCCGGCGCTGGGTATAGAGGTACGAAGCGGGGAGCCGAGAGTCCTCGCACAGATATAGGAAGATAAACGGAAGGGAGAAGGGAGCCGCCGCGCTCAGGCACCGGGAAGCAGTAGCCTCCTGCACTGGGGAGCAGGCCGGACTCGCGGACTGCAGATCAGTAGCCGCGGGGAAACCAGACTGAAACCGGAGTGTGGGAACTCGGGGCGGCTGGTGGTTCTAGAAACACAAAGGGCAGAAACGTGCCAGCCCTGGGAGCGAGGACTGGGAGAGTGGCTGTGGGGCGCACAACCCAGGATGCTGTGGGTTTTTAGCAGCACCGACAGTCAATGTGGCCTGGAGAGCTCAGTGAAGAGCAGACTGTGATCTCTCTGTTCTGAGACAGAGGTTTGGATACAGTCACTGCTGCTCTGACTCTCAGAAGACAACGGAAAGCTGCCAGAGAACAAAAAGCCCTGAAAAACCCGTTCTCACTGTGCCTCCTCCCCCCGCCCAGGACAGGGCAACTCTGACCAAACAGGGTTGCCTGAGTATCAGCAAGGCAGGCCCCTCCCCCGTAAGGCAGGCTGGAAGAACAAGAAGCCCACATCCCTAAGGTCCCTATAAAACAAATGCATCTTGCTTGGGTCCTGGTCAATAATTTGGGCTCTGTACATTCCCACAACCTCTCCTCATCAGAATGACAAGGAGGAGGAACCCCCAAAGGAAAGAAACAGAAACTGAAGCCTCTGCCACAGAACTGATGGGTATGGATATAACCAAATTGTCAGAAATGGAGTTCAGAGTAACAATGGTCAAGGTGATGTATAGGCTTGAGAAAAATATTAACGAAAATATAGAATCTCTAAGGGCTGAAATGAGAATGAATCTGGCAGAAATTAAGAATTCTATGAATCACATGCAGTCTAAACTGGATGCTCTGACTGCCAGGGTAAATGAGGCAGAAGAATGAATTAGTGAGTTAGAGGATAAGATGATAGAAAAGAAGGAAAGAGAAGAAACATGGGAAAAGAAGCTCCATTTTCAAGAAAAAAGGCTACAGGAGATTACTGACTCAATGAAACATTCCAATGTCAGAATCATCTGCATCCCTGAGGGGGTGGAGAAAGAGAGAGATCTAGAAGAGATATTTGAACAAATTGTAGCTGAGAACTTCCCTAATCTGGCAAAGGAAACAAGCATTCATGTCCAGGAGGCAGAGAGGACCCCTCCCAAGATCAATGAGAACAGACCAATACCACGACATATAATAGTACAATTCGCAAATCTTAGATCCAAGGAAACAATCTTGAAAGCTGCGAGGGGGAAGAGATTCCTCACGTACAGAGGGAGGAACATCAGAATAACGTCAGACCTATCCACAGAGACTTGGCAAGCCAGAAAAGGCTGGCAAGACATATTCAGAGCACTAAGTGAGAAGAACATGCAGCCAAGGATCCTTTATCCAGCAAGGCTGTCATTCAGAATGGATGGGAAGACAAGGAGCTTCCAAGACTGGCAGAAACTGAAAGAATATGTGACCACCAAGCCAGCCCTACAAGAAATATTAAGGGGGGGGTTCTATAAAATAAAAAGACCCCAAGAGTGATACAGAACAGAAATTTACAGAGACAACCTATAGAAACAAGGACTTCACAGGCAACATGACAACATTAAAATCATCTCTCTCAGTAATCACTCTTAATGTGAATGGCCTAAATGCTCCCATAAAATGCCACAGGGTTGCAGAATGGATAAAAAGACATGACCCATCCATTTGCTGTCTACAAGAGACTCATTTTGAACCTAAAGATACATCAAGACGTATCGAAAGTGAAGGGATGGAGAACCATTTTTCATGCCAACGGACCTCAAAAGAAAGCTGGAGTAGCAATTCTCATATCAGACAAATTAGATTTTAAGCTAAAGACTGTAGTTAGAGAAGGACACTGTATTATTCTTAGATCCTCTTGTTGCATACAGCCTTTAATAATTATAAATTTCTATGCCCCCAACAGGGAAGCAGCCAGATACATAAGCCAACTCTTAATCAGAATAGAGACATATAGATAATAACACGTTAATAGTAGGGGACCTCAATACTCCACTCTCAGCAATAGACATTATCTAAGCAGAAAATCAACAAAGAAACAAGAGCTTTGAATGACATACTGGACCAGATGGACCTCATAGATATATACAGAAAACTACACCCTAGAACAACAGAATACTCAATCTTATCTAATGCACATGGAACTTTCTCCAGAATAGACCATATACTGGGTCACAAAACAGGTCTCAACCGATACCAAAAGACTGAGATTATTCCCTGCCTGTTCTCAGACCACAATGCTTTGAAACTGGAACTCAATCACAAGGAAAAATTTGGAAGAAACTCAAACACTTGGAAACTAAAAACCATCCTGTTTAAGAATGATTGTGTAAACCAGGAAATTAAAGAAGAACTTAAGCAATTTATGGAGACCAATGAGAATGAAAACACATCAGTCCAAAACCTATGGGACACTGCAAAGGCAGTCCTAAGGGGGCAATACATAGCCGTCCAAGCCTCACTTAAAAGAAAGAAAAATCTAAAATGCAGCCCTTATACTCTCACCTTAAACAGCTGGAGATGGCACAGAAGAACAGGCCTAAGCCATGCACGAAAAGACGATTAAGATTAGAGCAGAGATCAATGAATTAGAAACCACAAATACAGTAGAGCAGATCAACAAAACTAGAAGCTGGTTCTTTGAAAGAATTAATAAGATCGATAAGCCACTGACCAGACTTATTCAAAAGAGTAGAGAAAGGACCCAAATTAATAAAATTATGAATGGAAGGGGAGAGATCACAACTAACACCAAGGACATGGAAACAATCATTAGAGACTATTATCAACAAGTATATGCCAATAAATCAAGCAACCTGGAAGAAACGGATGCCTTCCCGGAAATCTATAAACTACCAAGGCTGATACAGGAACTACAGCACCTGGGTGGCGCAGTCGTTAAGCGTCTGCCTTCGGCTCAGGGTGTGATCCCGGCGTTCTGGGATCGAGCCCCACATCAGGCTCCTCCACTAGGAGCCTGCTTCTTCCTCTCTCACTCCCCCTGCTTGTGTTCCCTCTCTCACTGGCTGTCTCTCTCTAATAAATAAATAAATCTTAAAAAAAAAAAAAAGACTGAAACAGGAAGAAATTTATTATCTAAATAGAGCAATTAACTGTGAAGAGATTGAAGCAGTGATCAAAAACCTCCCAAAAAACAAGAGTCCAGGCCTGATGGATTCCCCAGGGAATTCTACCAAACATTCAAAGAAGAAATAATACCTATTCTCCTGAAGCTGTTTCAAAAAAATAGAAACAGAAGGAAAACTACCAAACTCATTCTATGAGGCCAGTATTACCTTGATCCCCAAACCAAAGACTCCATCCAAAAAAAGGAGAATTACAGACCGATATCCCTGATGAATATGGATGCCAAAATTCTCAATGAGATCCTAGCTAATAGGATCCAACAGTACATTAAAAGGATTATCCATCACGACCAAGTGGGATTCATCCCTGGGATGCAAGGGTGGTTCAACATTCGCAAATCGATCAGTGGGATAGAACACATCAACAAGAAAAGAGTCAAGAACCATATGATCCTCTCAATTGATGCAGAAAAATCATTTGACAAAATACAGCATCCTTTCCTGGTTAAAACCCTTCAGAGTGTAGGGATAGAGGGTACATTCCTCAATTTCATAAAAACCATCTATGAAAAGCCTACAACAAATATCATTCTCAATGGGGAAAAGCTGAGAGCCTTTCCCTTAAGATCAGGAACATGACAAGGATGCCCACTCTCGCCACTATTGTTCAATATAGTACTAGAAGTCCTTGCAACAGCAATCAGACAACAAAAAAGAATAAAAGGTATTCAAATTGGCAAAGAAGAAGACAAACTCTCTCTCTTCACAGATGACATGATACCTTATATGGAAAACCCAAAAGACTCCACCCGCAAACTACTGGAACTCATACAATTCAGTAATGTGGCAGGATACAAAAATCAATGCTCAGAAAACAGCTGCATTTCTATACACGAACAATGAGACTGAAGAAAGAAATTAGGGAATCAATTCCATTTACAATAGCACCAAAAAACATAAGATATCTCAGAATAAACTTAACCAGAGAGGTAAAGGATCTATACTCTAGAAACTATAGAACACTGATGAAAGACACTGAAGAAGACACAAAAAGATGGAAAAACATTCAATGCTCATGGACTGGAAGAATAAACATAGTTAAAATGTCTATGTTACCCAGAGCAATCTACACTTTCAACGCCATCCCGATCGAAATACCAATGACATTTTTCCAACTGCTGGAACAAACAATCCTAAAATTTGTGTACCAGAAAATACCCCGAATCACCAAGGAAATGTTTAAAAAGAAAAACAAAGCTGGGGGCATCACATTGCCTGATTTCAAGTTATACTACAAAGCTGTGATCACCAAGACAGCATGGTACTGGCACAAAAACAGACACATAGACCAATGGAACAGAATACAGACTCCAGAAATGGACCCTCAACTCTATGTCAACTAATCTTTGACAAAGCAGGAAAAAACATCCAGTGGAAAAAAGACAGTCTCTTCAATAAATAGTGTCTGGAAAATTGGACAGCTATATACAGAAGAATGGAACTTGACCACTCTCTCACACCATACACAAAGATAAACTCCAAATGGATGGAAGACCTCGATGTGAGACAGGAATCCATCAAAGTCATAGAGAAGAACATAGGCTGTAACCTCTTCAACATTGGCCACAGCAACTTCTTTCACGACACATCTCCAAAGGCAAGGGAAACAAAAGCAAAAATGAACTTTTGGGACTTCATCAAGATAAAAGCTTCTGCACAGCAAACGAAACAGTCAACAAAACAAAGAGGCAACCCATAGAATGGGAGATTATATTTGCAAATGACACTACAGATAAAAGGCTGGTATCCAAGATCTATAAAGAACTTCTCAAATTCAATACCCAAGAAACAAATAATCAAATCAAAAAATGGGCAGAAGATATGAACACTTTTCCAATGATGACATACAAATGGCTAACAGACACATGAAAAAATGTTCAACATCATTAGCCATCAGGGAAATTCAAATCAAAACCACATTGATATACCACCTTACGCCAGTTAGAATGGCAAAAATTGACAAGGCAAGAAACAACAAATGTTGGAGAGGATGTGGAGAAAGGGGAACCCTCTTACATGTTGGTGGGAATACAAGTTGGTACAGCCACATTGGAAAACCGTGTGGAGGTCCCTCAAAAATTTAAAAATAGAGCTACCCTATGATCCAGCAATTACACTACTGGGTATTTACCCAAAGATACAGACGTAGTGAAGAGCAAGGCCATATGCACCCCAACGTTCATAGCAGCATTGTCCACAATAGCCAAACTGTGGAGGGAACCGAGATGCCCTTCAACAGATGAATGGATAAAGAAGATGTGGTCCATATATACAATGGAATATTACTCAGCCATCAGAAAGAATGATTACCCAACATTTGCATCAACATGGAAGGACTGGAGGAGATTATGCTAAGTGAAATAAGACAAGCAGAGAAAGACAATTATCATATGGTTTCATTCATTTGTGGAACATAAGGAATAGCAGGGAGACAGGTAGGAGAAGGAAGGGAAAAATGAAGGGGGGGTAAACAGAAGGGGAAATGAACCACGAGAGACTATGGGCTCTAGGAAACAAACTGAGGGTTTTAGAGGGGAGAGGGGTGGGGGGATGGGCTAGCCTGGTGATGAGTATTAAGGAGGACACGTATTACATGGAACACTGGGTGTTATACGCAAACAATGAATCATGGAACACTACATCAAAAACTAATGATGTACTGTATGGTGACTAACATATCATAATTTTAAAAAAAAGTGTAAATGACCTAAATACACCAAGGCAGAGACTGAGAGAGTTGAGTTGAAAAATAAGACCCAACTACACATTATCTACAAGAAAGCCACCTTAAATATAAAGACATAGATTAAAAGTAAAGGGATGGAATCACTTTATACTAACTAGGATGGCTACTACCAAAAAAACAGGGGTGCCGGGGTGGTTCAGTCAAAATGTCTGCCTTCAGCTCAGGTCATGATCCCAGGGTCCTAGGATTGAGCCCCATGTCTGATTCTCTGCTCTGCTGGGAGTGTGCTTCTCCCTCTCTGTCCCTCCCCCTGCTGTGCTCACTCTAATAAATCTTAAAAAATAAATAACAAGGATTCAGAGGAATGTGAAGAAATAGGAACCCTTGTGCACTGCTGGTAGGAAGTAAAATGGTACCACCACTATGGAAAACAGTATGGTGGTCCCTCAGAAATTAGAAATAAAATTGCCATATGATCAAGCAGTTCTACTTCTGAGTATCCAATACAATTGAAAGCAGGATCTTGAAGAGATATTTGCCACACCTATTTTCATAGCAGCATTATTCACAATACCCAAGAGGTAGGAGCAACCAAAGTGTATCAATGGAGAAACAAAATGTGGTTCAGACCAACAATGAAATATTACCTTTAAAAAGGAAGGAAATTCTGACATATGTTATAACATGAATGAACCTTGAGGATATTATGCTAAATGAAATAAGCTAGTCATAAATGGAATCACAAAGTGTATTTGTCTTTTTAAATGAAGTAGCTAGAGTAGTTGGAGTAAGCAAATTCTTAGAAACAGAAAGAATGATAGTTGCCAGGGCTTGAGGAGGAGGAAGTGGGGAGCTGTTGCTTAACGGGCATAGAGTTTCAGTTTTGCAGGATTAAAAACGTTCTATAGAGATCCATCGCACAACAACATACTTAACACTGTTGAACTGTATACTTAGAAATGGTTAAGATGGTAAATTTTGTGTTATGTGGGGTTTTTTTAAGAATTAAAAATTAAAACATTTTTAAAGTAGAGATGAAGGGGAGCCTGGGTGGCTCAGTCTGTCGAGCGTCCAATTCTTGGTTTCAGCTCAGGTCATGATCTCATGGGCCATGAGATTGAGCCCCACATTGGGGTTCCATGCTCAAGGGGGAGTCTGCTTGAAGAGTCTCTCCCTCTGCCTCTCCCCTCACTTGCACTCTCTCTCTAAAGTAAATAAATCAATCTTTAAAAGAAAAAAAAAAAGAGATGAAGCTATCCCATGCTAACATAAATCAAAAGAAAGCTGCAGGGTAGTGAGGGGTGGGGCTGGAGTCTGGATACAGGGGTGGGAAGGCTGGACTCCTGGGTCTAAGGGAGGAGGAGGCTGGGAGATAGGACTCCTGGGCTGAATAAGGACCAAATTTGGAGTTCACGCTCTGGTTTAGATGGTATAAGACCTGGGGATGTGGGGTCTTGGCAGGGTTGGAGATCAGGAAGCATCTTTCAACTGACAGGATTGTAAAATTTTTTTTCAAAGATACAGAATGAAACTTCTAGGGTGCCTGGGTGGCTCAGATGGTTAAGCGTCTGCCTTCAGCTCAGGTCATGATCTCAGGGTCTTGGGATCGAGTCCCATGTCGGGCTCCCTGCTCAGCAGGGAGTCTGCTTCTCCCTCTCCCTTTGCCTCTCCCCACCACTTGTGCTCTCTGTCAAACGAATAAATAAAATCTTAAAAAAAATGAAACTTCTCTACTCCAAAGCCACTCACCAGAATCACTGCTGTCAACAACAACAACAAAAGCTGCAGTAGTTGTACTAATTTTAGACAAAGCAGACTTCACAACGAAGAAAATTATCAGGGACAAAAAGGGGCATTACATAATGATAAAAGGATCATTCTCCAAGAAGAATTAACAGTTCTTAAGATGTATGTGCCTAACAACAGAGCACCCAAATATGTGAGGCAAAAACTGGTGGAACTGCACGGAAAAATAGACAAATCCACTCTCATACTTGCAGGCATCAATAGAGCTCGACTGGTAATCGACAGATCCAGCAGGCAAAGAGTCAGAAAGGACATAGAGGTGGGGCACCCGGCTGGGTCGGTCAGTAGAGCGTGTGATTCTTGATCGCAGAGTTTCCCATGTTGGGTGTAGAGATTACTTAAAAATAAAATCTTAAAAAAAAAAAGAAAGAAAGGATATAGAACAGAACAATACCCAACAGCAGAATATACATATTTCTCAAACTGCCATGGAACACTAACCAAGACAGGCTGCATTCTGGGCCATAACACACTCCTCAATAAACGCAAAAGAAAAAAATCATTCAAAGTGTGCTCTCAGACTACAGTGAGATTAAACTGGAAATTAGCATAAAAATGCTGGAAAATCCCAAAATATTTGGAGATTGACAACACATTGATTGAGAGGGAGGGGAGGGGCAGAGGAAGAGGGAGAAAGAATCCCAAGCAGGCTCCACACCCAGCACAGACCCTGATGTGGGGCCTGATCCCACAAGCCCGAGATCATGACCTGAGCCAAAATCAAGAGTCAGATGCTCAACTGACTGAGCCACCCAGGTGCTCTCAGATGTTTGTTTGTTTGGTTGGTTGTTTATTTATTTACTTATGTAATTTCTACACCCAATATGGGACTCAAATTCATGACCCGGAGATCAAGGGTCACATGCTCTACTTGACTGAGCCAGAAAGGCGCCCCTGAATAACACATTTTTAAATAACATGGGTCAAAGGAGAAATCTCAAAAAAAAAAAATTAAAATAATATTTTTAATTAAATGAAAATAAAACATCAGTTTGTGGGATGCAATGAAAGAAGCACATAGAGGGGAAATTTCTAGCATTGAATGTGCACATTACAAATGAAGAAAGATTTCAAATCAAAATCTAAGCTTCCACTTCAGTAAACTATAGAAAGAAGAGTAATATTAAAAAGAAGAAAGAAAGAAAGAAAGAAAGATAAACCTAATGCAGAAAAATAAAAATTCAAGTAAAAAAATCAGTGACACTGAAAACAGGAAAGTGATAGAGGGGGAAAAAAATTCAATGAAACCAAGAATGTTGGTTCTTTGAAAAGATCAATACAATTGATAAACCCTTGTCTAGCTAGAAAAAAAAAGAAAACATTACTAATATTAGAACTGAAGGAGAGGCAGTAGAGGCCACTACTACTGAGCCCATGGACATTAAAAGAATAAAGGATTGTAAACAACTCTATTCCCACAGATTTGATAACTTACACGAAACAGATCAATTCTTTGAAAAGTATAGTCCACCAAAACTCACACAAGGAGAAACAGATACTCTGAATAGGCACATATATAAAGAAATTGAATCAATCCTTAATAACTTTCCAAAACAGAAAGCACCAGACCCAGATAGTTTCACTGATGAATTCTACCAAACACTGAAGGAAAAAATAATACTGATTCTCTACAAATGTCTTTTAGAAAATAAAAGCAGAATGAACACATCTCAACCAATTCTATAAGCAGAGTATTATGCTCCTAACAGACCAGATAAAGATATTACAAGAAAGGAGGAGCACCTGGGTGGCTCAGTAAGTTAAGCATCCAACTCTTGATTTTGGCTTAGGTCATGATCTCAGGGTCATGAGATCAAGCCCCAAGATAGAGCCCCTCATGGAGCTCAGCACAGAGTCTGCTTGTCCCTCTCTCTCTGCTCCTCCCCCACACCCCCCTTGTCTCTCTCTCTCTCAAATAAATAAAATCTTTAAAAAAATTAAAATAAAAAAATAAAAACAAAAAAGTTATTACAAGAAAGGAAAACTACAGATCAATATCTCTCATGAACACAGATGCAAAAATCCTCAAAATATTGGCAAATTGAACCCAACAATGTATACATAGATTATACACTATGACCACGTGGGATATATTGGAGCCATAGGAGGCTGATTCAGCATTCAAAAATCAATATAATCCCTTACGTCAACAGGCTAAAGAAGAAAAATTGTATGACCAAAAATGTAGAAAAAGCATTTGACAAAACACAACACCCATTCACTATAAAAACTAGCAAACTAGGAATAGAGGGGAACTTCAACTTGATAAAGAACAACGACCAAACAGCTACAGCTAACATCATACTAGATGTTTTCCCCTTGAAACTGGAAACGAGGCAAGGGTAGCTCTGCTCTCACCACTCATTCCTATTCGGTATTATACTGGAAGTCTAGCTACTACGATAAGAAAGGGACATAAAAGACCTATGGATTAGGAAGGAAGACAAACTGTCTTCATTCGCAGATGACATAGGGTTGTCTGTAGACAATCCCAAAGAATCAACACACAAAAAACGCTACTGGAAGTGATTATAGCAAGGTTGTGGGATATAGGGCTAAAAAGTTCATCATTTTTGGATATACCAGCGTTAGCATCCCCAAAATGAAAAGCTTAGGTATAAATCTAAAAAGTAGATGTAGGAGCGGGTGGCTCAGTCGGTGGAGTGCCTGCCTGCGGCTCAGGTCATGATCTCAGGGCTGTGAGATGGAGCCCCACGCTGGGCTCCGTGCTCAGCGCAGAGTCGGCTTGGGATGGCTTCTCTCCCCCCGCCCCTCCCCCGCTCGCACACGTGTGTGCACATACACGCACTTCTCTCTCTAAAATAAATAAGTCTTTAAAAAAAAAATAGGCACGTGATAAAAAAAAAGTCTAATTAGAAAACGGGCAAAAGACACTGGAGAGGATACGGAGATGACGTATGTGCATGTGCCCGTGAGGAGATGTTCAACGTTATTAGCTGTTAGGGAAAATGCCAATTAAAACGACAATGGGCTATTACTGCACACCAAACAAAATGGCTGAACTAAAAAGTAGTGACAAAACCAAATGCTGGAGAAGGTATAGACTAACTGGATCACTATACATTTTGGTCGATACGTAAAAAGGCACACCCACTCTAGAAAACAATTTGGTAGTTTCCTTAAAAACTAAACATGAGGGGTGCCTAATGGTGGCTCAGTTGGTGAAGCGTCTGCCTTCATCTCGGGTCATGATCTCAGGGTCCTGGGATCGAGCCCTGCATGGGGCTCCCTGCTCAGTGGGGAGCCTGCTTCTCTTCTCACTCTCCCCCTGCATGCTCTCTCTCACTCTCAAATAAATAAAATCTTTAAAAAAAGAAAAAAGATATGAAAGATCCTTTCTTTAAAAAAAATTAAAACAAACAAACAAACAAACAACTAAACATGAAACTACCATGTTACATTGCAACCGTACTCCTGGGTTATCCCAGAGAAACTGAAAACAGGTTCACACAAAAACCTGTACACGAACGTTCGTAACAGCTTCATTTGTAATTGCTCCAAGCTAGACACCATCCAGATGTTCTTCAACAAGTAAATGGTTAAGCGAGTTAGGGTACATTCACACCATGGAACATTACTTGGCCGTCAAAAGGAACCAACTATTGATACAACAACCAGGACGAGTCTGTGGAGAATTATGCGGACAGAAAAAAGCCCATCAGGTTATATATTGTAGGTTTCCATTTATATACCATTCTTGAAATGAGAAAGTCCTATAGCTAGAGAACCAGGTTAGTCATCACCAGGGATGAAGGGGAGTGGGAATGGTAGAAAAGTAGGTGAAACCTGAGTGTTATTCTTCATGGTGATGGAAGTGTTCTTTGTATCAATGTCAAGATTCTGGTTGTGATATTTAATATCGTTTTGCAAAATGTTAGGGGGAAAACTGGGTGAAGAATACATGGGATCCCTGCCATTTCTTACAACAGTATCTGAAGCTACAGGTATTTCAAAATTAAGTTTTTAGGTGAAAAAAAAATCAGACTATTTGGTAGTAGAGCCAACAGATGTTGGATGTTATTAAACGAGACTTGTGAAGCCAGCAGGCACATGCCCTGTGAAAGTAACTGGCTTTCAATGTTTCATACTCAACCATGAAGTGCAAAGATTAATGGATGGGTGTTTTTTTTCATATACTTCTCTATCTCTCCCCATAAATTGACTAATTAAAACAAAATCAACCCCTCCCAGATGTTGGTAGACTTAAGGAAGGGCAGAAAAGAGGCTGGAGATGGGAAGGGGGGAAATTGGGAGCAGGGAAATTGGGGTTTGGGGGATTGGGAAAGTAGGCCAGTCCAGAGGGGAAACTGGTAGCAATGACCAATGGAAATCACATCTAGTTCTTCAGGAGTATGAAAAATGGATTATAGGGAGGTTGCCTGCAAAGAATTCCATGTTGTCCACGCATCAGCTTTTACCTGGAGAAATGGAGCCATTTTCTAAAAACATTGCATCGAACAGAAAAGGGCACCGATTACCGCGTATAGCTCGGGGAATTCTCAAAACTGAACACACCCGAGTATTCAACGCAGGTCAAGAAAGTCACCTGCACCCCTTCACGCCCCTTTCAGTACGTACTCCATTAGTGTCCATCCTAATGTGGCGGGGCCGGGGGAGAGCTCCTAGTTCCGGGCTACGCAAGCAGCGCTACGATCACTTCTGTACATGTCTTTGGGGGAACAGGCTACATATTTCTGTTGGGCATATGAATGAAAAACACGAGTCATACAATATATACACATTTAGCTCTTGTAAAACCCCTTTCTAGAATGGCTGCACCCCCTCCCATTCCACCGGGATTTATCTAGAGCCTCTCTAATGTTTGGTATTTTCATTTTTATTCATTTTTGTGGGTATGGATTGGAATTGTGTTTTGTTTTTTAAAAGATCTATTCATTTTACAGATGGTGGGGGGAAGGCGGAGGGAGAGGGAAAGAGTCTTAAGCAGGCTCCCTGCTGAGCACGGAGCCTGACACGGGGCCTCGATCTCAGGACCTGAGCCGAAACCAAGAGTCAGATGCTTAACCCACTCCCAGGCGCCCCCCTGGCGTTTTGGTTTTAGTGAGGAGTAATGAAATTGAGCAAGAGGGCTCTGTCTTTGAAAGGGGAGCCCAAGCACCCAGACAGGTCCTCATAGGAACCAGAGCCAGAGAGTCCTTCCCTTCACAAAATCTCATTGGTCTAGGCCTGCACTGACGGTGACAAGCTGGAATGTTTCCAATTCACCGAACAGTTCAGCTCAAACCATCTTCTTCATTAGAGGTGTAAGTGACATACTCTATTAGTTTCAGGTGTGCAACAGTGATTCAACGTTTGTCTGTGTTGTGACATGGTCACCACAGTGAGTCTCCTTACCTGCTTCACCCAAGAAGTCAAGACATTATTACCGACCATATTCCCCATGCTGTCCATGGCTTCCTCACGACTTATTTCACAGCTGCAAGTTTGTAGTTTTATTCCCCTTCACCCGTTTTTGTGCCCCCCCCCTTCCCCTCTTCTGTCTGGTAACCACCAATCAGTTCTGAGTCTGGGTTTTGCTCCGTTTTTTAGATTCCACATATAAGTGACATTACAGCGCAAACCACCTTAGCCAAAGATCTGACCAGTAACAACAAGGAAGAAAATGACACGACCTGGGCTGCCCCTTGCGGGGCCAGAAGGAAACGCCGCGGTGAGCACGCTCACGGGCACGGCCGCCGCCCCTTTCCCGGGACCCCAACGAGGTGCAAACTCAGAATCTCACTCGGTCCCCAACACTATACACCGACCCAGATGGAGGTTGCCGGTGACAGCTGCATTCCAGCCGTATATCCGCGGGGACCCCCTCGGGCCCCCAGAGTTGAAGAGGATTTTAAACGGAAGGCCTCTGCGATTCCGGAGGCCCAAAGGCAGCTTTGCCGAGCCTCCCTCGTGTGGCTCCTGGCGGCGAGTCCCGAGAGCGAGGCCACAGGCAGGGGCCTCCGGGGAGGTCTTCACGGGCCGGGAGGAAGACGCACCTGCACACACCCACCTCATCACCGACTTTCTCATTTCTCCTCCCGGAAACCCACCGTCTTTCCTAAAGACACCGTCTGAAGCCCTGTTCTCCCCCTCGCGTTCTCGCATTACGCTGGGTTCCAAAGCCCACCCGCGTTCGCACGGTGAATCGCCTCCTGCATTGGCTACTGTCACCCACGTGCGTAAGAGGAAACTCCATCTCCTCTCTCGTAATCTGTCTGTTGTCAGCTCATTCGAAGGCGCTTAATCACGACCCAAAACGGTCGAGGCAAGGATTTTCGTGTCAACCGCCCTGGGAAGAGCAGTAGGACCCATCACCCGGACTCCCGTCGCCCCATTTCCCCGAACATTAACCTAGGTAGCACAGCCGTTCAGGATTTGGGGACGGCCCCAGGGACCCACGTCTGTGACAAGGGTCTGGGGAGAAGCCACCCTAGTCCAATTTTCAAGCGGAGTGCTCCTCCGCGTTTGCGGGTGAGGAGTGCCCCAGCCTGGGGGGCAGTCAGCTCTGTCCACACATGTGCTCGGCGGGGCTCCCGTCTAGCCAGGAGCACCCGCAAAAAAAGGAGCTCCCGACGCCCGCCCCTGGAAGGAAGGGGCCCCTGCTCACAAAGGCGCCATTCACTGCCCCACTTCCCCTCCGCGCCAGGAGCTGGGGCAGCAGAACGGTTTTTTTTGCCAGGGGATAAATGTGGGGCCTAAGTCAGCCCAGCATTCTGAAAGTAGGGTTCCATTTGTGGCTTAGTGTAGGAGGATATATTTTTAGAAAATCAAAAGTAAAAGGGACCTGAAACTTAATATTCCTCCGCCCATCTTGGAGGGAGCTGCGGGAGGGATCCAAATGTGAAGTGCCGCCGGACGGCTGGGCTCCGACTCCGGCCTCCCGCGTCGGCGCCAGGCTCCGGGGCACCCTGCCGGCCGCGCACGCGGAGCCCGGCAACCCGAGCCCCCCCACCCCCACCCCCGGGCTCAAGGAGCGCGGCGCACCCGCGGGGTCAGCTTACCTGCCGGGCTGGGCGAGGGGCAAACCGGGCCTCCTCGGGGGAGGGGTGGCCGTGGGCCCCGGATCTGGGGGCCGGCTGCAGGAGCGGGTGCGGTGCGGAAGCTCTAGGTGGGGGAAGGCCTGCGGGAGCCCGCGACGACAGAGCGTGTGCGCAACCGGGCGCCCCTAGGCCGCGGCCCGAGCGGGGACCGAGGGAGCCTGCGGACGCCCCCCAGCGGCCCCCACCCCTTCCCGGAGCCGAGCACCGCGCGCGGCTCTGTCCGCCCCGGTCACGGTGGGGCGGCGGGCGGGCCCCGAGCCGCGGCTGGGCTCCCCGAGGGCCCGAGCGCTGCGCGGCCGCGGGTCCCGGCCACCCCGGGCGCCCACGCACGGCCCTGGGACTTGGCGGACAGCTGGGGGAGCTTAAAAACACCGGCGCCAGACCCTACCCCAAACCAGCGAAACCAACCTCGGGGGGTGGGCCTCCCGCACCTGCAGTTTGTAAAAGCTCTCCAGGGGATTTCTTTGTGCAGCGACCTGTGATCCATTTTCTAAAAGGATTAAACTTAGTGCCTATTACAGAGCTTCTAGAGCGTCCAAAGTCGATACGGGATTTTACCCATTTTCTGAAATGATCAGAGAAGAGTCTAGGGTAAAAAGTCAAACGAAAGGGGCGTACTTAACGTTTTCATGGACTTTCCTGGTTTTGATTTTGAAAATTGGTTTCAAGTGCTGGCATAAAAACCTAACTGGCCCTTTAAAAACCTTGTATTGAATACACGTGCATGGTGTCAACAAATACCTTCCTTTTTCGAGTACACTTGTGCTTTATACTTGTTTTGTCTTTTTAAAGATTTTATTTATGTATTTGAGAGCGAGAGGCAGAGATAGTGAGAGAGGAGAGGGAGAAGCAGGCTCCCCGCTGAGCAGGGAGCCCCATGTAGGGCTGGATCCCAGGACCCTGAGGTCATGACCTGAGCCAAAGGCAGACACTTAACCGACTGAGCCACCCAGGGGCCCCTATACTCGTGTTAAAAAAAAAAAAAAAAAGTGTTGTGTCAGAGAAAAGGTGAATTTTGCTGTACTTAACCTGCAGTCGTTTGTCCCCCCCCCAAAGGCAAGCGAATTTGAATGAGCAAATATTCCCAGATGCAATCCACATACTCCAAGCTATTCCTTAGCAAATGCAAAGGATGACAAGTGTCAGTACTTCATACAACTATATTTAATAAGTTGTTATTACAGAAAAAAATGAAGTCCAAACTACAAAGTTTAAGCAGTTGTAAGCAATAGCTGCATTGAGCTCCATGTGTAGTCACAGTACTGCAGTTCCATACAAGCAATATTAGTCCAAGCCCCAAAGGCAGAAGCCGAGTAAGGGTTACTAGCAAAACAATCTAAGAGAACAGGTAATAAAAGATACAATACATTTAAAATTAGTTGTTAGTTGAAAAACAAATACAGAGATCCTAGCTGTGAACACTCTAAAAGTTATGTCCATTATTTTGACAGCAAAAATACAAATACCTAATACTTTATACCCCAACAGAACTATATCCAGAAAAGAAAGAGAGCAGAAGTTATCCTGTATTAGCACCCGAGTTTTCTACTTGTTGCCATTTACTACCATACAAATTTAAACATCCCCAAATCACATATCCACTTCTTGACCCATTTTGGGGTATAAAGTCAACAGCATTAATTATAAAATACTCTGTGGTAAAATGGAACACTATTGCAGCTGAGATAGAGAAGTTTGGTTATTATTTAAAAAAAAAACAAACAGAAAATGTTAGCCGACATACCATACAAACTGGTGAAAAAGCAACAATCCATACAAATAAGCCAGTTTTAACAAAAAGATACTTTTTTTTTCACTAATCTGTGACTAATCTTTCACTCAAACCTGCAAGTAGAGATGTCACAATACTCAAATATTTAGGTAGGAGCTTTACCCAGTTAAATGCCATTTTGTTGCTAATATAATAGATAAAATGAAAACTAGCAGTTACTTGCTAATTGCATAAATGCAGTACACTCTGCATTAGCCCATGCCTCACTAACAAGCTATAAAACACAAGAAATAGGCAGAAATCTAAGCATAATCTTTATACCACTAAGCAAGAATTTTCCAATTTCTTTTCTTCTGTTCCTAATCACTTATTTGTAGTTAATGTAAAATTCCAGCCAGTAGTACCCAATTTGAGTTAAAATTTTACATCACGACTTGATCTAATCTATATATTATTTACAAAACTGAATACATAGAGCATACCCAGGAGCCAACTCTGGACACACGTTTCTCCAAGTTATTGATAACCTCACCTCCATGGCAACGGAGCTGGAAGGGGGCCATCAAGGACTAGTAGAAACACACCATCTATCTAGAGCAAGTCATCGAATGTTCTGTTTACGCAACACCAGTTTTGCAGTCGTAGGTACTTTGTTTTCGTTTTAGGTGCCATTACAGGGACACGCTGCCCTAACAGCACAGCTTCAAGGTGAGGTGGGTGTTGGAAAAGAAGCAGGAGGGTGGACAGATCATGCTTGGAGTGGCCAGATGTTGCCACAAAGAGGGACAAACAAGGGGCACCATAACAGGGGAGGGGGTGGTGGTGGAGGAAGATGAAGTCGGAGACTGTCCATATACAGTGGTGACGTCCGAGTGTGCGTCCTCAGCACGCCACCCACGCCGGACGGGAGGGAAGTCAGGAGAGACACCGAGATCCAAGTCTAACTACAGAGAAGCCGGTGTCACCCGGCAGCGCCCCTCTGCTCTCCGACGTCACCACTGTAAATGCATGGGGAAGATTTGGCCTGGGCGAAAGGCACCGTCTCACACATGGACAGCAGTTGGTGGCAGATTCTCTCTCTCTCTCTCTCTCTCTCTCTCTCTCTCACACACACACGTACGCACGCACACGCACACAGGACATAATGAAGAGTTAGAGGGGAAAAACAATGAATCATTCTGTTGACCTAGCCGGGTTTTCAACCTGGTGGTATTTCGGTGGGGGTGACTCCATTATCAGGGCCCCAGATCTGGCTGCACCTGGTGTTGTATAAATCCACTGTGACATCCCTAGAGAACTGTACTGTGACATCCCTAGTCTTACACTAAACCACTGTAATAAAGGAAAAGGCTTGTCAAAATCTCACATGTTCTGCTCATTCTGTCATTTTATTACCCAATTATCCATTACATTTTCCAATCACTTTACATAACCAACCATGTTCATCGTTGTCACACTATTGTAAACCACATCA
The DNA here is from genome assembly GCF_017311325.1 of Ursus maritimus. Classification (NCBI taxonomy): domain Eukaryota; kingdom Metazoa; phylum Chordata; class Mammalia; order Carnivora; family Ursidae; genus Ursus; species Ursus maritimus. The sequence goes on along the minus strand of NW_024426885.1, from coordinate 34,300,228 downwards.
GCAAGTTAATACATAAAGCTTTGCATTTCAAAAAACTAGACACTTTAGTAACAATATTACAAAGGTTTTAGCTTCAAAAATAACTGAAAATGAAAAAAATAAACTTTTAAAGAATTAGCATCATAAAATTAATTTATTCCAAGTAAAAATACAAAATAATATTATGACATTGACCAGATATGAAAGTCCCTCCCAGAAACAACTCTATTAATGATTGAGAAAGCACTCCTTAAAGAAAATACGAAATAAAATGAAAAATATGTAAATATGTTTAATTTTTTTCTTAGCAAAAAATCTTTCTAAAAATAACAATGAAAATTTGTCTCAGTACAAAGGCTACATTACTATTGAAAAAATACCAGCATGAAGAAAAGGTACATATTTGACAGTAGAAAAATGATTTCAGTGAATCACAATGTCTAAAGTTTGCAATGAAAATAAATCTGCAATAAAGATTTATGCCTTTTTTCTTTTCTTTTTTTTTCTATTTTTTATACAAACAGTACAAACAGTATTGCACATAACAACAAATAGTCGAGGTTAGGTTATAGCCTTCAAAAAATCGACTAGTTCAAGTGTCACATCAAGGAAAGGCCACAACAGGACCTGTGATACCCAGGGGCTTCCCAGTCAAGTTGCAGGTCAGAACACCTCTTGTGTTTTAAAAAATAATTTTTTTTTGAAGGACCCTCTCTTTTAATATAACATTAACAACTTGGGGGCACATTTATTTACAAAACAAAAGGGAACATGTTATAATTTAATAAACTAAAAAAGTTCTCTTTAAAAAAATACAAACAGAAGAACTCTTTCACAATCCTGGTCAGTCGTGCACAATCAACGCTTGATTATAAATATACAAATGAAGGGAAAGTAGTTTCCACCATCTATCCACAACTTTCAGCACCAAAGGGAGTTTATTCTTTGTAACCTATTCTTCGTGACAATGGTTTTCACCTCCACATCAGCTTCCCGCTGTAAAAGCTTCCAGCTTTATTTTTTTTTTTTTTAAATCTCAGTGTTGTTTTAGTACATGAAAGAGGGGTGCTTCTTCAAAAAGTTTTGCTTCTTTCACATAATTAGGTAGATTTCTGTAGGTTAGATATGATCTTTAATATTATAGTTATAAAGCTCTAACTTCTTCATTTTCAAAAAACACAAATAAGCATGAAAAAAATAAAGTTACCCATCTGTTAAATCATTTTTTCTTGCAGAATTAAATTAATATATATTTTTCTGAATAAACTTACTTAGAAAATATCATTTTCTTTCCTATATTTCAAAATTGAGGTATTGCAAAAGATCATGTCAGTCAGAAAGCATGCCTTTTTCCTTAAAAACAAACAAACAAAAAAATCTTCAGCCAACTTTTGAAAACTGTCTAGAATACAAAAAGTAGTAGTGCATAACAAAATTTCTTGTACAGATGAAAAAAACCACAAACATAGAAAAAAAAAAAACCAAACAAACAGAAAACCACAGCTGGGCTGGAAAAAAGCAATTATTACCAAAAAGCCCAGAGGTAACCTCAAAAGGGGAGAATTCTAATAAGCATTTTTAATCCAGTAAAAAACTATTTTGTTTTTTCCTTTTTGAAAACAAACTATAGTTTGAGAGCTGGTAATTGCAACTAAACACTGGAGAAACAAAACAAAACCAAACCAAGCAGTCTTAACTTAAGAGACAGGACAAGGACATCACAGCACATAAAACAGCGACTTAAATCTATTCTGCAGTGTCATATCCAGTCAGATTGTCCCCAGAATTCCAAAACATAGGAAGAAGATTAAAAAAAAAAAAAGATTTACATAGTCTCACAATCACTGTGTGTGTCTATAGATTACTATCTGCAGCCCAGGAGTGAATGCTAAAAAAATGTCCATGGTGGTTCTAGCAGGTCTCAGTTCTGTTCAAGCTTTACAGGATAAATCCAGGGAATTAAGTAGTTCACTTTCTCACTCGGACAACCAGCCCTGCCCAGGCCATCTTGTTTTGGACAGACATTTCTTTAGCATCACCGCCCCGCATCCTTCTTAAAATGTGCCTAGTTTGTCAATCTGACAACTTATCTCTATATACTGTATATATTCCTAGTGTTTGTAAGCTAAGATGAGCTCTTTGGTTTTCTGGACAAGGTCTGAAGCTATGTAAAATGGTGCAAGCACTAGGAGAGTGTAACTAAGAGCTCATGTGTTAGTTAATAATATACCAGTTATGAACCGTCAAGTTCGTTAATGTCTGACACAGAGGCTTTAAACAGTTAAGTTTGATCACAGTTAGACATAATCACTTTACTATATAAAATAAATTGCACAATATATAACAGAGCACCGCAAAGTACTTCATCTACCATCCACAAATTTGCTTTAAGAATATCCTACACCTAGGTTTTATATTGGTTGTAATATAGGTCATTCTGTTATGGGCTCTTCCTAATTTCAGAAGCATTCCATTTATTGAGGCATGCCTTCCTCCCGTCAATTACCAATTCTTTGAGTGAAAAAAACTCTTTTAAAAAAAATCCGTATTTTATAGCTTATATAGATTCTTAATTTGTGCATTGTGGGAAGGTTTTATACTAGACATTGGATATAAAATTTATTGCATGCAGCAACCTGATTAAGTAAACATGCAGTCAGAAATAGTGACCTTCCGTTGAAGCTTTCTGTAGTCTATTCTGATCTCCTTTCGGCAGCTGATTCTATCCCTAAATCACAAACGTGTGTTGTTGGGTTTCTTTAAATTGATACCTTAGCCTGAAGAGAGTATTATGGTATTAATAATACCATCTTAATAGCAGCAAAAGCTATTGCAGCATAAATTTACATAACACTAAAAGATCTAACCAAAATCCTCAGCAAAACAAAAATCAAACATGAAGGAAAAATAAAGATTCAGCTTATGAGGTATCCTTACATGTCAAATAGAAAACTAAAGGCCTGTTTTCATTAAGGGTTACCCTTATTCTAAATGACCCCAACTAATGATTGCTGAACTGTTGTGAAGTTTTTGCTACATCTGCCACCTACTCACGAGTATTACCTTTGGTAAGTCTTCTCCTAGGGGCAACTCTCTAAGTTTCTGAAAATAAGTGCATGCTCCAGTTCAAAAACAATCGGAACAACAACAACAACAACAACAACACAACAACAACAAACAGACAAAATCACAGACATCAACCTGATGGCCGCTGATGAGAATGGCAGTCTACGAGTGACAAATCAGGTGTAAGAAATTAAGGTACCAAGCAGACAAAGGTGTGAATCAAAGTGCAAATCAGTACCGTTATACACTCTGCAATTTTGCATTATACTGGACACTGAGTTCAGTAATATGACTGTAAATAATAGTAATAATAAAAAGACCCATTTCTTCTTTAAAAATCGAGAACGAATGCACAGATTTCCAGAACACTGTAAGCCCTGAGGCAGTGCCCTCTCTTTTTCCCTCCTCGTTATCTACTCCAGTACTTGTGGCTGGGTCTGCCCTGGGCTCAGCTCCAGCGGAACGGGACGTGCCGAGGGCGGTCGCCTCCCTCCTTCACCAGCGGTTTGTGGAACTCCCGCCCGGCGCGGGAATGTATGCTCGCCCAGCAGTATTCGCAGTAATACTGCAGACAGGTGACGTTGGCACAGAAGAACGGGGCAAACTTCCCACCACAGCGCGTGCCCTGGCACTCATCACACATCTGATCATCCAGCACATATGGCTTCACTTCCACCTGCACCCAAAGAGGAAAGACAGGAAAACATGTTTAGCAAAGCTCCGTCCCACTTCTTCCTGTGAGGGTTTACAGTACGGCTTAAGGATGGGCGTCGGGCAGACGAAGGCGAGAGTCAAAGTGCAAACCAAGGCTTTGGAATCGCTCCATTCACAGATGTATGATCACAGGCAAATTCTTAACCTTCACTCGTGTGTCTGTGAAGTGTGTGTAATTTATACACAGATGTGCACACATATCTGCATATCTGTAAAATGGGTACAACAATGTCCGCCTCCAAGGGCGCTGGTGAGGCTTAAGAGAGGCAGTGCGTGTAAACGCCCCTGAGTGGAATCCGGAAGGCCAGGCAGCACCTGGCCATGCGGGGCGAGAGAGTGCGGGGCAGGGAGAGGAACCAGCTGGGACAAAGGCCACAGCAGGCAAAGGTAGGGCATGTAGTTGGGGAACAGTGTGGTGCGAGCCAGGCGGAAGGGGATGAGTCACGCTGGCTGGCCAGACGGGCCGAGATGTGATACCACAGCGAGGCTCTGGGCCTCTGTGTTTCAGTGACAAGGCTTCCAAAAGTCTATCAACTAAGCGCCGTGTCCAGAGGACTAAATGGGAAAGCCGAGGGGACTAGTGAAATGCTAAGCTACTATAATCATTGAGACTTTCTTATTTTTTGGACTTTATTGCCTTAATCTCCCCCCATAACTGGAAGCTTCACTAGAGGAGAGCTTTTCTTCACAGCCCTTCAGGAGGCATTTCATAACTGAAATGAAGCAATGCTGTGTATGTGGAAACCAAAAGCAAGGAAGAATAGAGTTACCAGAGTTTTCCTCATGTCCCCTTCCTAGAACCTCAGAAAAGGGACATCGTTCATATTTTCATCTCGAATGTTAGAAATTAGCAAGAAGGTGGCAAGTCTGTGATAGGGCCCCTTCCCACGCAGCCCTCCAGAGCCATTCTGGGGGAAAGTGACCACTGTGGCTATAGAGATGAGGACCCAGGGCTTTCTGACAGGGGCTAACTGCCTGGCCATTCAAGCTGCCTCTGGGTGCAGCCGGGAGGGTCTAGCAGGGCACGAGGCAGGGTACAGGAGAGGGGCAGCAGGGCGGACAGCCCCCCCGCAAGGGGGCCTACCTAGGATCAGACACTCTACTTTCCTGGTGCCCCCCCCCCTTTGGAAGGCCCCTCTGCTGGCCTCCTCCGAGTTCTGTCTCTAGCCACGACTCCAGTCCACAGGACTGTCAGCCAGCCCGCCTGAGAAGACCTGTATCGGTTCTTTACCCAGGGGAAAAGGGCTCTGGTTCCCTTCCCCCAATTTCCCCCTCCTCAACCTGACAAGTTAGTAAATGGGCTTCAAAAAAGTCTCAACTCACACTCTACCTGGCCCCCACCTTTACTTATACTTTCTTCTCACCTTCAATGCTCAGCCCACTCAATTTTATGTACCCAATGAGGCCAGGTCTTTCTTTTCTTTTTAACATAAAATTAACAATTTTAAAGTGACCATTCAGTGCCATTTAATACATTCACAGCGCTCGACAACCACCACCTCTATCTGGTCCCCAAACAGTTTCATCCCCCAAGACCCGGTACCTACTCAGCAGTGATCCCTCTCCAACCCCCGTCAACGGCCAGCCCACCTTCTGTCCCTAGGGATTTAGCTACTCTATAGGAACGGCATCACATAGTACGGTGACCTTCTGTGTCTGATTTCTTTCACTTATCGTCATCATACAGTGTTCAATCCGTGCTGTATCTTGCAGCAGGATTTCATTCCTTTTTATGACTGAATAATATTCCAGTGTGTGTGTGTGTGTGTGTGTGTGTGTGAGAGAGAGAGAGAGACAGACAGACAGATACACACACACACACACATTCTGTCTATCCATTTGCTCATTGAGGGACACTGGGTGGTTTCCACCTTTTGGCTATTGTGAATGGTGCTATGAACATGTATATACATATATTTGCTTGAAAACCGGTTTTCAATTCTTTTGAGGATATACCTAGAAGAAGAACTGCTGGGCATATAGCAATTCTGTGTTTAACTCTTTGAGGGACTGCCAAATCATTTTCCATAGAGGCTGTACCATTTTACACTCCCACCAGCAAAGTCACAGGGTTCCAGTTTCTCTACTCGTTAACACTTGTTTTCTATTCTGTGACTCACCATCCTAGTAGGTGTGAAGAGGTATTTCACTGTGGCTTGATTTTCATTTCTTTACTAACTAATGACACTGAGCATTTTTCATGTGCTTGCTGGTGTAGATCTCTGGAAAAAGGTCTATTTAATATGAATGTATTAAGTGGTCTGGATTGTTCACTTTAAAATGGCTAATTTTTTATGACTTTAACCTCAATTAAAAAATTAATTTAAACTCTTAAAAATACTAGAGGGGGAAAAACCCACATAACTAACTATATTCTATTATATTATCATTTTTATCCCTAAACATAAGTAACCTTTAAAAAAATCACCAAAAGGTCTCTCTGTGCTACACTTGAATCTCCTTCATTGCTCTTTTCTTATCTGTATTATAAATGGCTATTACCATTCTTGAAGTGAACAATCCCCTGCCCATTTTTAAATTGTATTGTCTTTTTGTTGTTGAGTTGTGAGAGCTCTTTACATATGTTAGATACTAGACACTTTCATCAGACATATGATTTGCAAATATTTTCTAAATTGTTTTACTTTGTTGACAAGGTCCTTTGATGCACAAAAGTTTAACTTTGATGAAGTCCAATTTATCTATTTTTTCTTTTGTTGCTCCTCCTTTTGGTGTCATGTCTAAGAATCCACTGCCAAATCCAAGGTCATAAAGATTTACCTGTTTTCTTCTAAGAGTTTCATGGTTTTAGCTCCTGTATTTAGGTTGATTTTTAATTAATGTTGTATATAGTGTGAGGCAGGGGTCCAACTTCATTCATTCATTAGTTTGAATGTGGATATCCAGTTACCCCAGCACCATTTGTTGAAGAGAACTGCTCTTTACCCATTGAATGGCAACCTCGTCAAATATGAACGACAGGCCTAGCCTTCCTTAACTATTTCAGTCCCCAAGGGGTCTATTCCTTCCTCCTTTGAGCTTATTACTCCATATTGCTCCTCTGGCATTTCCTGTCTATAGTAGTTCCTTGGTCAGCATCTCTCCTGAGTTTCAAGCAATTTGATGACAAAGTCCTGGAGCAAGACAGGAGAGCGGGTGGTCCAGAGGTGGTCTTCAGAGACTGTGGACTCCTGGGGGAATGGAGCTATTGGCTTATGAGAGTGTATCAACTTGGCCTGATCTCCTTGCATCTGAAAGCCAAGAAGGAGTCCAAATGGTGGAATGAACCCCCTCTGTCCTGAAGCTAGAGGACTACTGGTAGACACAGGACATTCAGGGAACTGCTTTTCCACCTCCAGTCCATGAGCTGAAGACCACATTGCTTCTACCACCACGCAGATCCCTATACTCAGGGTGCTCCAGAAACCAGATCTGCGCCTCAATAAGCCTAGATCAGAGTCTGAACAAACAGAATTCACATTCAGCAAAAGAAAGCTGCTGGAGAAGAAAGACAATAGCCATTTATAATACATACAAATATAAAAAGAGCACGTAAGGAGATTTAAGTCTAGCACAAAGGAGACAGTCTGGTAATATATATTTTAAAAAGGTTACTTTTGTTCAGGTATAAACAAGGTATTGTGGTTATATGAATTTTTCTTTCCTCTGTTTCTTTTAAGAGCTTCGATTATTTTTTTTTAAGATTTTATTTATTTATTTGAGAGAGAGAGCGAAGGAGCAGGGGGAAGGGGAGGGACAGAGGGAGAAGTAGACTTCCAGCTGAACAGACAGCCTGACACAGGGCTCAATCCCTGGGATCATGACCTGAGCTGAAGGCAGACACTCAACTGATTGAGCCACCCAGGCGCCCCTGAAATCAATTTTTCTTAATTGAGGTTAAAGTCATAAAAAATTAACCATTTTATTTTATTAACTTTTTTTAAAGATTTGAGAGAGAGAGAGAGAAGAGAGAGAGGGGAGGGACAGAGAGAGAGGAAGAGAAATCTTCAAGCAGACTCCCTGCCAAGCACAGAGCCAGCCGTGAGGCTCGATCATGACCTGAGCCAAAATCAAGAGTCAGACGTCTAGGGGCGCCTGGGTGGCTCGGTCGTTAAGCATCTGCCTTCAGCTCAGGACGTGATCCCAGGGTCCTGGGATCGAGCCCCGCATTGGGCTCCCTCCTCTGCTGGGAGCCTGTTTCTTCCTCTCCACTCCCCCTGCTTGTGTTCCCTCTCTCGCTGGCTGTCTCTCTGTCAAGTAAATAAATAAAATCTTAAAAAAAAAAAAAAAAAAGAGTCAGACGTCTAACCATCGGAGCCACCCAGGCTCCTGTGAGGGTTTCTTAAAGGCACTCCCAAACCATTTGTAATTTTTGCTGTACCTTAATGCTATCTACTATTACATGATGTTTTACTTGACTATCCAGATTCTGTTTTTCCCAATACACAGACATGTAGCTATTAAAATAAAAATGAGGGTTTCTCTGTTACCAATAAACTGTAACACATGGAGACACCAACCCATTGGGATCATATTACTGATCGACACTTCCATTATTAAAGTCCAAATATTACAATGCTATGCAAAGCCAGTCATATCATGAAATAGACCTTCTGCTTTAAAGGGATCTGCAGGTACAGGAGATGAAAACTTCCTACAGAGGGACACTGGAGTCACACAACACACCTAAAGGAGATGGCCACGCCCAAGGATGCTGACAAATACGTGGAACTTCTTGATGAACCATGATACCCATTAAGGATAAGAAGGGCTGAATGAGGATAAGCAGCTATAAGCTGGATAAAGGGAATAATATATTTAGAATGATATAAACAAAGAGAAAGCCATACCTGAACGAACTGTTCTCAATGCTGACACTGTTTTGTATCTAATAAGCTACAGAAAATATTTCTTTCTGCAGTTTTTTTGATATCAGTCAACAAAATGACCTCCCAATAAAATAAAGCAATGACCGAACAGCTCTTGGGGGCAGCGGGGAGAATATAAACTATTCACAGATCCAGAATTCCCTCTCCTTGGGCCTGAAAGGTTGTAGAAAAGAGAAGAGGGGCATTAGTCAAGGTAAAAGCTCAGTTTGAGTGATGTTCTAAATGTCCTATTAAGGACAACTAAAGAATGGTCCCTGCTGTAGTCTGCCCCATGGTGACAGGAACCACCAAATTAAGTCTGCCAGATACCCAGCCACCCCAAGGCAGGTAAGGCACGCTCACAGGGGGCTGGAACTTGAGTAGAAGCAAAGATTTTAGATAATGGGGTCAGAGCGGACAAATTGGAGAAAGAGGCCAAGAGGTATAATTTAATAGGGATAGATGAAAAGGCTTGCTCAGAAGTCAGGTAGGCCATTTTTTATCATCGGGAATAACATACTCCCTGGAAAAACCATTTTATTTGGTGTACTAAAGCTTTAAAACATGATGTGCTCCTAATCTCCCTGGCATGTGTCACAGAGTACATCTACCCATGCCTAAAAATCACAGTAACCTCATTAACATTCCCACCGAACATGGTGTCTTTACAGTTGCTAACGCAGGTCCTCTACCAGCAGGCAATACAAAGATTGTATTGACATAAATTTTTAGTGTTTCAACAGACCATGAGCTGGAATCCTGCTGTTTAGAAAACAGATGACAGATGCCTAGGAAATTAAAGCAGTGATGTGAAAATGGCTTTTCCTTAGCAACAAAGTTATCCACAACCTTCCAGATATAGCAAATTCACAGTTATTAATTTTAGAAGCAATCTGGGGTAGATTTAAAGAAATAAATGGTTTGAATTTTCTTTTTACCTTTCAAAGGATGGGACTTACTATTTTTCATATTCTCAAGTGTGAGGGGAAGGAAGGTTTTAAAATCGTCCTTGTGCCTTTCCCACAATTCCGAGTGTGCTTATGAGTGCTTATGTTGCCACCTTTGCCATATGTCTCTGGAGTGCGGAGAGATCTGTGAGTGCTCTGTTTCATGAAACAAAGAAGGGCCAGCTGACAGTATCCCGTGCAATCCATAGATTCACCCCCTAGTCTGGTCTTGTTCAGCGCTGCTTGGGAATGGGTCTGGGGGTGAGGACGTGTTCTAGTAGCAGAAGAGTGTATCACGTGGAGAACATAGGGTAAGAAAATTCATTAAAGATCTGTGAAATGCATAACTGCCAAGGCATCACCACCCTCCCAGAACGCAGAAGTGCAGAGCGCCCTGGCTCTATCCATTCACCGGCTATGTCATGGTCTTCAGGCCTCAGTTTCTCCTACCCCATGAGAGCTGTGCACCAGCTCTTCCAAGTGAGAATCAGCACTCACCAACAAACTGCTAATTGACTAATACTATCGGACTTCTGGGGTTAAAGAACTTGAATGTCCTACTGAGATAACTACTTAGAAAAATGGGGGTGATACTTTCCCCATTAGTATTCTCACAAGCAGCCTCATTGCTCAAATATAAGCAGGAAAGAACAACATTTAATCATTCTAAAGAGTCTTCAAATTAAAAATTATCCCAATTCCAAGAGAGAAGACATAAAAAGAGATAACAGGACAGGAGCGATCAAGGTTCAAGACTAGGAAGGAGAGACAAGACAAAAAGGTTCCATGCTCTTCGGAGAAGAGGGATAGCTTTCTTTAGATGACCCAAACTCCATTTAAAAACTATTTCTAGTCAAAGGCTCTGAGATACCCAGAGCTTCAAAACAAGCCCAGGAAGGATTAGTTCAGATGACATATGAACTCACTTCTGGGTGCTGCTTCCTCTCAAAGGGTCAAATCAAACATAGCTCTAGCTACAGCTGGGAAGTTTTCAAGCCAGATCCGGCAGGGGCCAAAGGCAGCGGCAGAATAAAGGCTGGGCTGTCGGAGCCGCAGGCTAAGGCTGAGGCAGAACTAGTCCGAGAAGGAGCCATGAGGACCTGCCCATCTTTTGCTATTGAGTCATCGTATATATTCCAGCTGTGGCTGAGGACAACGTGTAGTATCATCGGCATTTCTGTTCGTATGGTTACTGGGTCGTATTAATCTTCATGCAGGCTAAAAATATAAAGCCTTTGATAGTCTGTAGCTAAAATTCAGGCCCCACATGTTTCCAGGTAAGAGAGAAAAAAAGATTAAATATGTGAAGTACTTGAAGTACTTGCAAAGGAAGGTGCAATGGATAACATCTCATTAAATCAAAAATGGGTTATTTTAAAGTATGCTATTCAAAGCAAATATTATGCGCTATGGCTTCACTATCACAATGTTCCTTAAATAAAAGTATCAGAAAGCCCCAAATTAGCTAACCGAAAGGCAGTCTCTCTGGTCCTCTACGTTCAGCTAAAACAAAATAGTCAAGGGAACGTTATTTGTCAAAGGCATATTGATTTCAAAACCACTGATTTCCCTTCTAATATAGATAGAGACTGTTATGTCAGAGAGAGACACTAGATAATCTCAAGTAATCAAAAGACAAAGGACTATAAATACTACAGGGAATTATCAAACACAGCTTCAACGTCCCACCACCAGCTCTGGCCAAGCAGTAGTTCTTCCCCTGCCTCACCCCAAATCTCTGTAGACAGAAAATATATGCCCAGCAACCCCATTTCTGGCTATTTAGTCAAAAGAATTGAAATCAGGCCCACGTTCCCTGCAGCATTATTCACAATAGTCAAGATGTGGAAGCAACCTAAGTGTCCACAGATCAATTAATGGATAAAGAAAATGTGTTATATCAACATACAATGTTTATAGCAGCACCATCAACAATAGCCAGACTATGGAAAGAGCCCAAATGTCCATCCACTGATGAATGGATAAAGAAGATATGGCAGATACACACAACGGAACATTATTCAGCCATGAAAAAGAATGAAATCTTGGGGTGCCTGGATGGCTCAGCCATTAAGCGTCTGCCTTCGGCTCAGGTCAGATCCCAGGGTCCTGGGATCGAGGTCCACATTGGGCTCCCTGCTCAGCAGGAAGCCTGCTTCTCCCTCTCACACTCCCCTTGCTTGTGTTCCCTCTCTCGCTGTCTCTCTCTGTCAAATAAATAAATAAAATCTTAAAAAAAAAAAATGAAATCTTGCCATTTGTAGTGACGTGGATGGAACTAGAGGGTATTACACAAAGTGAAATAAGTCAGTCAGAGAAAGACAAATACCATATGACTTGACTCATATGCGAAATTTAAGAAACAAAACAGAGGAACATATGGGAAGGGGGAAAAGAAAAAAAGGAGGGAGGGAAACAAGCTGTAAGAGACTCTAAACAATAGGGAACAAACCGAGGGTTGCTGGAAGGGAGGAGGAAGGGGATGGGCTTAACTGGTGATGGGGATTAAGGAGGGCACTTGTGATGAGCAACGGGTATTGTATGTAAGTGATGAATCACTAAATTCTACTCCTGAAACCAATATTACACTACATGTTACCTACAATTTAAATAAAAATTTGAAACAACAACAAAACTCCAAACCACCACTACATACATATTAAACTTCTGAATTTGAGCGTGAAGAAGCAGCTGAAAACATAGTATTTTCTCAACTGGCTTTCCTAGAACATTATTTCCAAGAGATGATAAACTTCAGAAGAGTTCCGTGATCAAAAAATTTATGAAAAACTGCATATTGTTTCCTTCTTGGGTCTTCACAATGAAGACTGGTATATAAAAGATTCTAAGAAGTCTTAGAATAAACCTGTCTATTTAACTTTCTTCAAGAAAGCATTTCCAAACTCATCTGACTCAGAAAAAGACTTAAAAAAAATAAAATAGATATTAAAATCAAAAGGGACTCATGTTTTACAGAAAACAATTTAGGAAATGGTGGTTTAGAGGAACTAATTTTAGGGACAGATTGCAAGGCAGGCCGGACCTGCCTACTGAGAGCTCCTTCTCCTGTTCAAAAACTGAGATAACCAACCAACGTACCCCTGTCCTGCCTGACATATTTAACCCCTTTTATCTTGTGAAATTCTAATTAGATTGTCTAATGAGTATCTTACAGAAGAGTTCAAATATTAGTCATGGTTTCATGTAAATCAATGTATTCTCAGTACCCCTGTATACTGACAGAGTGCTTTAAGTTTCTAAAATTGCTTTCATTAACACACACATACACACACCCAGACACCCACACCCCTATGTATTCTTCCGTCAAGTTATACAGTAAGTGGTTTAGTGAGGACCAAACTCCAGATTGGCTGATTACAGCCTATTATCCTTTCTAGTAGTAAAAAGGTCTCTGTTGGCTGAGTTGGCAGACTTTAACCAACGTCTGCTGCATGATGCATTTCAAGTTATAAACATCTAACTTACAAATTTCTAGGAAGGGGCACCTGGGTGGCTCAGTCGGTTAAGTGGCCGACTCTTGATTTCAGCTCAGGTCATGATCTCAGGGTCATGGGATTGAGCCTCCCCATTGGGCTCCATGCTCAGCTTGGAGTTTGTTTGAGAGTCTCCCTCTCTCCTTCTGCCCCTCTCCCATGCTCTCTCTCCAAAATAAATAAAAAAAACTTTTAAAAAATTGCTAGGAGACAATATGACCAAGTTGTGGTAAACAATAGCTGTGTGTGGGGGGAACCCCTCAGATTTTTATAAAGAAATTGTTCATATCAATCAAATATGCTTTTGTTAGACTAAAGGAGATTTAACTGATTCAATCTTTATGAATTTTCTTAGGACCACACAGAGTAGACAAAAGGGTAGAAAATGGCCATGTAAAAAGATTACCTTTTTTCTAATGATCTCATTTTTCACACTACAAAAATCTTTCATATGTGAGTGACCTAGCCTTGAGTTATAAAGAAAACGGAATTTAGCAGGGCTTTCACGTCCTAAGTGTTCATTTGGCATCACTTCTAAAAATACCATTAAAACAGACAGAATGAGTACAGGTGCCCTCTTTTGCCCTTAGTGTACTTAAATACTTTAAACTGTTTCAGTTTTTCACAGAAACACTATTCACGGATTATAAGCAAAATTTAATCCTAACCTTCTATTCAACTTCAGGTTCAAAATCTTTTCATTATCAGAGAAAAGATACTGGTAAAAATACTTCTTTCTGGACAGGACTTCTTTCTTTCTTCAGCCGTTTACATGGAAAATGCATTTAGGTGTTTACATCTATAAAAGGGACTTAGGAGTCTCTGTGTGTGTCTTGACTAACACCCAACCCGCGTGTCGGCAGATTAGCAGCTGTGTTAATTGTGTGTGTGTGTGTGTGTGTGTGTGTGTGTGAACTTCAACTATTTCATTCTCTATATTAAAGATCCTTAGCAGAACTAAGTAGGTGCTTTAAAGGAAAAAAAAAAGAGAGTCAACAAATTGGCCTTGGATGCATGATTAGGCAACTGCCCAATTTAAATACTGGGCTCGGCAATAATACAAATCAGTATCTACACAGCCAAATCACCTTCCAAAGCGCTCCTTCATCTGTCATCGTTTATCAGCACCACAAACTGTAAGACAGACTGGGCTTCTTACGACTACTGGAAAATGAAATCAATAACATCAATAAAATCAAGCCTCTAAAAGGTGGTAAATTGTCCAAGGTCACACCATTCCTGGGGGAAGAGCTAGGAGTGTTGACTCAGATCTCACAATTCCCAAGCCAGAACAGAACACTTTTTCGCTATCACCATAGCTCTCTGTGTAGCCAGGACACGGGTGGGCATGGGGTGTACCCCCTCTAAGATACTGATGGCCATGCCCCAGAAATGCCACACCCTATTAGTGTTCTAGGGAACCTGTTACCCAGGAGAACATATCACATGTCTCCTGCGTGCCAAGGCAGAAGATAAATGAGGCGGGGCGCCTGGGTGGCACAGTCGTTAAGCGGCTGCCTTCAGCTCAGGGCGTGATCCCGGCATTATGGGATCGAGCCCCACATCGGGCTCTTCCGCTGGGAGCCTGCTTCTTCCTCTCCCACTCCCCCTGCTTGTGTTCCCTCTCTCGCTGGCTGTCTCTATCTCTGACAAATAAATAAATAAAATCTTTAAAAAAAAAAAAAAAAAAGAAGATAAATGAGGCAACTCACTCATTTATTCATCTAAACACAAATAATTAATGTGTGTCCACTACGTGTCAAGAATTAAGTGTTCAGTAGCTTACATGAAAGACACCAAGAACTGCTGTGCTGGGCATCACACAACCTTAATATTGTCAACACAGGGACAAATTACCAATTGGCTGATAACTGGTGAATATTTGCCATTAACATATGCCTTATGTAACCTTTAAAGTATTTATTTCAAGATGCTAATAATGTTTCCTTGGAAGTAAAAACAAGCATAAGTTGTAGGTATCATTTAAAACATTTTTTAATTTTTTTATTTTCCCCACTTGTGTCATTTATAATAATTATGTTTCATAACAAGGGTCATTATAGCACTTAAAATGCCAAACATTTCAATCAAATGCTATAATCCAGTGGAGCTGCACTGGTTCGCACTCACTTGTAAAAGGTTTCATATGAAGACAACATAAAAGTGAAAATCCAAAGCAAAGCAACTGCAAAAAGACACAGAAAATTTTCCAGCTCATTTGGCTAATGTTAAAAATGACCTACAGACATATCAGAAACGCTTGATAACAAACCCCAGATGTGCTCTGCTCTCTGTAGAATATGTTCACCTGGGAAGTTATATGAACTACTGAAACATATATAAAACCCACAAAGGACCTGTAATCTAACTCAGACATCCCAAATATAAGGTCTGTGGAAAAAGGACTTCATGAAAGAAGTGGGTTGAAGAGACATTGGACCCTGGGTGAGCCCAAGGTTCTGGGAGGGAGTCCCATGAGCAAAGGCAGCTCTGCCCTGAATTGACAGGTTTCTTGACAGTCTCCAAACCTCTCCTAGAGTCTCACTTGTTGCAAAATAAAGGAGGTTGGACCACGTCATGTCTAAAGTTAGTAAGTCCAGCTTTAATGTCAAAGAACATTTTTTGACATTCTAAATTTATTACATAAATGAGTGTTTTTTTTTTAAAGATTTACTTATTTGAGAGAGAGCAAGAAAGAGCATGCATGTGTGTGCGAGCAAGGGAGCAGGGGGAGGGGCAGAGGGAGATGATCTCAAGCAGACTCCCGCTGAGCATGGAACCCGATGTGGAGCTCATTCCCATGACCCTGAGATCATGACCTGAGCCAAAATCAGGAGTTGGAAGCTTAACCGATTGAGCCACCCAGGTGCCCCACACAAGTGAGTGTTCTTCTTTTTTAGATTTTATCTATTTATTTGACAGAGAGAGGGACAGCACAAGCAGGGGAGCAGCAGGCAGAGGGAGAGGGAGAAGCAGGCCCCCCACGCTGAGCAGGGAGCCCCATGCAGGGCTTGAACCCAGGACCCTGGGATCATGACCCGAGCCAAAGGCAGACGCTTAACCGACTGAGCCACCCAGGTACCCCCACAAGTGAGTGTTCTTAATGAAGTAGAAAAGGAAAGCTGTGCAAAGTGCCCTTTGGTGGGCAGCTGGTTATGCCAAAGGTTGCTATCTAAGGGCTTCCCATCTGAGCTACCTCTCAGTCGACACTCATTTATTCATCTAAAAACAAATAATTAATGTGTCCACTATGTGTCAAGTATTAAGTATACAGTAGCTAACATGAAAGACAGTCACTGCCCTCATGGATTGTATAGTCTAACAGAGTAGATGGACATTAAATGAAGCAATATTTCATTACAGAGGTATTTAAGGCCACAAAGGAATGGTAGATGCTTTATGACAATGATCTGTAACAGACATGTAAGCTCCGCTGAAGAAAGGATTCCTAAAAATATTATAATTACGCTGAGACCTAAAGGAAAAGTAGGTATTAGGCAGGCAGAAGAAACAGTATGTACAACGACCCTGAAAAAGAGAGAAAAAGGCCAGTTGTGACTGGCTCAAGATGAGGAAGAGAGAGCTCAGGCAAAAGAAGTGTGTAGTGCATGAAGGGTCATGTAGGCAGGATTAATGAAGGATTCTGACCTTTATCCTAATGGCAGTAGGACATAACCAAAAGGTTTAAAGGAGGACATTATGATTTTAAAAAGTCACTCAAGGGGCGCCTGGGTGGCTCGGCGGTTAAGCGTCTGCCTTCGGCTCAGGGCGTGATCCCGCGTTATGGGATCGAGCCCCACATCAGGCTCCTCTGCTATGAGCCTGCTTCTTCCTCTCCCGCTCCCCCTGCTTGTGTTCCCTCTCTCGCTGGCTGTCTCTATCTCTGTCAAATAAATAAATAAAATCTTAAAAAAATAAAATAAATAAAAAAAATAAAAAGTCACTCAAGTTTTTATGTAAAGAATGTACTGGAATTGGCTAAGCTGAACTGGGGAGACCAGTGAGGAGCCTCCTCTAGATATCCAGGTGATAGATGAGAGTGACTTACTCCAGGATACTTGAGAGCCTTCCATGCTCGCTTCTGGTCCTTGTTCTCCCACACATCAGCCTGATCTACTCTATACAGTTACTGAGCACCACCCATGTGCCAAGCACCCCATTCAGACCTCTGGGCACATTGGCAGAATCAAGATCCTGGCAGCTCTGTCAGGAAGTACCATCAGAAGCCCCTTCCACCTCTGTGAGTCCTCCCATCGCTAGCCAGACCACCGCAAGAAGTCTGTGGTGTGGCTTTATCAGCCAACTCCGGCAACACACATATTCTTGGGGGACTCTAATTACAGTTATAGCGTCAGAAGCTTGTCCCTGCAGCCTGGGCTACCTTGTTCCTGTGACTTCAAAGAGTACAGGTTAAGTAAGGAGGATCCCCTCCCTCTAATAACTAAGTAGGATAAGTGCAGTGCCCCCACTCCGTCCCCCCCTGGGGGTTACTGTTCCGTTGGTCCTCCTACCGCAGGCTTGAAGGCCGTACATTACAATACCTCTTCCTATGTTCTAAATTCTACTGTGGTGATGGCTGCACAACTATGTAAATATGCTAAAAACTGTTGACCTGTACACTTAAATTGGTGATTTGTATGGTATGTGAATTATATCTAAATAATGCTGTTACCAAAACAAAAAATAAAGATGCCATCTCTTCCTTAAAGAAGATGGCAGTAATGATGAGTGAAAGGACAGCAGAGATATGAAAGTCCCGAAGCTATAGGACTGACACTTCCCACAGATGTTGCATATTGACATATTTTATTTTATATTCATAGGCAACCCAAAAAGTCTCTAAGTCTATGAGAAGAAATCGAATCTATAAAGGTTGTATTTTCTCTGTAGACCACTCTGCCGGGTGATGGGTATTAAGGAGGGCACACGTGGTGATGAGCACTGGGTATTATTTGCAACTAATGAATTACTGAACACTACATCAAAAACTAATGATGTGTACTATACGGTGGCTAACTGAACATGGACCACTCCATCTAAACACTCAGCCAAGGAGCAGCAATAACAACAACAATAATAAATACATAAACATTTAAATTCTCAAAAGAGATGTGTTTTTCGAGAAAAGCTGGTTCCATACAAAAGAGGTAAAAGAAATACACCAAATTCTTCTTCATGTACCTCCCACAGTTTACCTAGGAAAGGTGCAACCTGAGAGCACACACCTCTAAGAGTCCTAGAACTTCCGGGTTCCTGGCATTGCTGCTCTGCAGGTGGCCCTCTTCTACTCTCCATATGGGGCTGCAAATAGCAAGGAAGTGCCCCATAAATTGCTATCTGATTGCACTGTATCTGCATTCATAATGATGCAGACAACAAAGGAAGTTCCTTTGACCAGAAGGGTAACAAAGGTTGATGCTGTTTAAAACAGTCAAGGTCTTGGTTTAAAGGCAACTGTAGGCTAACATAAGAAGGAAGGAGAGTAGGACTGTAGCATCTTGGAATTTGCAATAGTAAGGGAAAGGGATTATGGGTACAGGAAGATATCTGCTCCTGACTTTTAGGACAAGTTCCAAAACCTTAGCTATGAGACTATTGCTAAAAACCTAGAGGGTTATTCAGGAAAGAAGGTTGTGCCTAATAGAAATTCTCTGTAGACAATCAAGAACAGAGTGCCCAAGAAACAGAGCATTACCTAAGGAAATACTGATGTGATTATATATAATTGGGGATCTCTGGAAAGCTCAAACTTAAGCTTTAGGAGAAAGATAAACAAAATTAAAACTAGGGATGAATTTTAAAAAGCATCTAAGAAGGGTGCAGTTAACATGCCAGAGTCAAAATGCCAGAGTCAAAAAAAATGCCAGAGTCAAAAAAAATAAGGTATTGCTGGCTACATTCAAATTAAGAAGAAAACAAGAGGACAGAGTAACAATTTGGGGGAAGGGAATGTAATGTTCACAGAAGAACAGTGAAAAAGGAACCTATTTCAGGATGGAAGCTGGCTTTTATCTCTTGTAATGAAGAAAGTGGTCTCCATATTGGGCAGGGAAAACAAAGAGCACGAAGATGGAGCTGGGAGGCAGAGGAGAGGAGGGACTGTGCCACTTGTAATGATTTCTAATTCTCTCCCTTAGACGATTCTCACCTCAGGGCATTGCAGAATGGACAGGTCCCTTCCAGACACCATTATTGCTTTATATATATATAAGATATAATATATAATTGCTTATATACATATGTATCTACATATGTGTAGTTGTATATATTGCTTCCTCTTCCAGGTTTCCCACAGGGCTATTCCTCCTGCCTTCATTACACATGGAAGCTCAGCATGCAAGTGGCCTACCCAAAGTCACAAAGCCCACAGGGAACAGGACCAGCTGTAGACCCAGCCGTGTGACCAGTGCTCTTTTCACTAACCATCTGTCTGTTCACTACATCTTCAGCGAACAACTGATAAAATTCAAGCTACATAATATTAACGACGTCAGTATTAAGTGCATTTGTAGCAAGACAAATACTGTGAACCATCAAGTGCTAGTTACTAAACATCTATCCAAAGGTCGTATAGCTCTGGCTGTTCAATCCTCAAATCGCATTTACTCTTCAGACCATCCCCGGGAGGGAGTTATAGATGAGGACCCAAGGCTCCCGGCATTAACTGACTTGGGGTCACCGTGGACTCACGCAGCAGAGATTTAAAAGCACTGAAATCTATTCTAGCTCTAAACTCCATATTCTTTCCACTGCACCTGGCTGCTACTCTACATGTTTATCAAGGACTACTCTACAAGGTGGAACGACAGCTGACCCAAATGCAGTAGGCAGAAAATAGTCAATGACTTTCTCGAGTCCTCAGAAGTTTGATGTTCCAAATACATTTTCATAAGTGTGGCCTATGATCATGCTCACAAAAGCAAAGCCACCTTTCTCTTTTTTACCTAGGTCTAACTCTTGTGGGAAGAAATACTGAGGACCTGAGTATAGCAGGGGAAGGAGTAGGGGTGGGCAACAAAACAAATAGCATCTGAATTTCCTGTGATTTTAAAAGGTGCTCAAAAATCGCCATATTCCCTGGGGCAAGTGTACTTCCCTCCATTAAGGAATAGGCCAGGAGGTTGTTAGCCTGGGGGCAAAGGGAAGATAGAAGCATGGGGAAATGGAGCCTTCTCTATCTCCCTAGTACCACCTCCTGTCCAGTCACTACTTCTGGCTTCAGAAAGCACAAAGATGAGAATCTAAGGCTCTTCAGGTTAAGTTTATGACCTGGGATCACCAGTGGTAAGTGCCATCGCAGTCTAAATGTTTGGTGTCTAAAATCCGGTGTTTCAGACTCACAAAAGCACAGGGACAAGAAAGTCCACTGGCACCAGCAGCAGTAAAGAAACTCCTCTAAGTATAACTATTTGTCAGTTCAACAAAGGTTTATCGAGCACCTTCTACGGTATACATCAAGCAATGGGTAAGCACTGGGAAGGAAGCAGAGAAGGAGACAGACCCCGTGCCTATCTCTGTGGAGCTTACAGTCTGTAGGGGGATTACTGCTACAAAAGGGGAAGCTCGATGCTCTGGGTGCTTGAAAGCTAGGAATGGAGCTGAGTCTTTATCACACCTCTGAGTCTCCCCTAATTCAGAGAGTGTTTCAAAATTCTGAAAAAAGAATTATTTTGTTTATTTTAATTAAAAAACAAACAAACCACCACTACTTACTTATAAGGAGCCCGGTAATGTAGCAACTGTTTATTTTAGGCACTGGCTTTTGAAACTTGATCAGATATATGTCTTAATAAAAACATAACTTGCTGAATATTTAAGAATTCACCACCAACTGAAACTTTCACCTTCTAAGAAACTTAAGTCGCTACACAAAATTAGTCAAAGTCGACCATAGAGAGTATAGGTGAAACTTCAAAATAGAACGTATTTGGGGTGCCTGGCCGGTAAGCGTCCGACTCTTGGTTTTGGCTCAGGTCGCAATCTCAGGGTCCTGAGACTGAGCCCTGTGTCAGGCTGTGCGCTCAGTGTGGAGTCTGCTTAAGACTCTCTCTCTCTCCCTCACTCTCTCTCTCAAATAACTAAATCTTAAAAAAAAAAAAAAGAACATATTTCCTACTTTATTTATTCCTGTCCAATGTATGCCCCAAGAATATCCTTTGCTGGAAGTGTTAACAGCCACTGTACAATTGCAAAGGGAGGTAGGTGTTCAATACCTGATCTATTCTCCTACTTGCTCTATTAATCCATTAATATAGTCTCAGATTATCTCTTCCTACCACCTTCTATTTCCCCAAACTTCCAAAGAGTGGCAGAGCTGGGATTTTAGGGATTTAGACCTATGTCTGTCCACAAAATCAACAGAGTGCACCAATTCCCTACAACTCTGTCATGTGTCCCCTCTTTAGATTAGAGGCAGCAAATCAGAATGCCTCTGGTGGCCAGGCAGGCAACACCATGGAGCAGAAGAGGGCAGGTAATGTATATGCATGTGTGTGTGTGTGTGTGTGTGTGTGTTTAAAGAATGGGACGAAAGGGAACTGGAGGACTACAGGGAATTGGAGGGAACTGAAACAGACAGCAGTTATTTGGCTCCAATGATTGCTATCATGTGCGATCTTGCAATTTTAAGAGAAATCAGAATTTCAAAATTTTATGTATACTCCTGAACATTAACATTAAATGTGAGTCCAAACTTACTTGTTTTAAGAGCACCACATGGGTCAAACAGGTCACCAGCTTGCAACCTTTGTTAATACGCTGTTGGCATCATCTTTTAAACAGCACCAGTTGGGTATGCTAAATTCTGCAGGGTTATTTTCATAAGTGTAACATCACCCTGGGGATGGGTGAGGCAGAAGGTTCATTAACGCCTGAAATACCGTGGGTACTCTCTTTTTCAGGCAGTCTAGAGGGACTCCGGGACTGATAGCATGTAAGGTAGAGCTGCTCACTTATGATCACGAGGTGCTTTTCTCCTTGGGGGCCCAGAAAATAAACTTCATTTCTTTCCCATAGCAATCATACCCCGAGTGGTTGCTCACCCGTTTGTCAATGTCGTTGTGTTGGAGCTGCACAAAGCGAGCGCTGATGGCTGCAATGTAACTCTGCTGATTGGAGAACGCCACACGGCCAGCACCTTTGGGGTACTTCAGCTCTGGGTCCGTATCGATGCCAGCATAGCAGACGCCACCGTACAAACGGTCCATGATCATTGCCAATTCAACTGCAAGAAAATAAACACAATTCGGTATAAATGTTTAGAAGGTACTTTTGCCCAGGGGAAGAAAGAACTATTTAAAGATCATGCAGTATAATTAAGAAAAGGAAAACCCATGTTAGGTATCATGAAGAGTGTCCACATCAGTCTTACAACTCAAGTAGGGGAGCTCCTCATATTTAAAAATAAAATGAAAAAAAAATTAGAATTTACACAGTACACACACAAATTTACATAATCGGAACTTTAGCAACAGTATAAAAGGATCTATCAGCAATCTTCCTGTTCTAATTTCTAACTGTTTAGTCCACTGGAGTGGGCCCTGGGTAGGCAAAGCATTTCAAACAATGCCCTAACAAGTTAATTATAAATAGCCCTATTTACTGACCTCTAAGACAAAAAGCAATTACTACAGTCACACTGCTATATTAAGATTAAGCTATAGAAAGAATTAACTGCTCATTTTAACTAGAGGCAATATATTTATAACCTTAAGATAAATCTCTACAATGAAAAATATGTATTTTTTAGTATATTCTATCCCAACTGAGAAATCTCCACACTAGCCTCTCACACTGAATTCTAAATAATAATACTAGTAATGATAATAGCAGCAATGAACATTTATTGAGCACTTACAATGTACCAGGAAACACTAAGCTGCTATGAAGGCAGTAAAAACATACCCATCCTGTACTCTGCTATAAATCCAGAGGTCTGGTCTGCACTCTTTGCCACATTTCTTCTACATAGACCTTTATATTGGTATATTTACAAAACACCTATACAGAAGGCATTTGGAAATTGGAACATTCCAAAGGTCTGATATCCTAGAATTACCCTCACCATAAAGGTGTCAAGGAGAGACAGGGAGCAGTTACTTACCTGGATCCAAATTGCCTGAAGGTAATTGTTTACTTGATACTGGATGTCACTTCCTCCACGTATGACCATTTCTTTCAGGCTACTTATATGACTTAAGTCCAGAAGACTTAGCCCTACCCCTGGGGAATGACCAAAGAACCCATTTCCCTCAAACACCTACATATGGTATTTAGAAAGGAGAAGAGGGTAGGTGGATGATGACCTGGGTCACAGCCAGTGTGCAAAGACCGTCACATCACACAACAGATCTCCGTGGGAATTAGTATTTGGGGAGAAGGAAAGCAGCACAAGCCAGTGGGGTAGAGGAGGAATTTTGTAGCAGATACAAGAGTTGAAGGGTTGAATGGTGTAAGAACCCCACCAGATTTCTACAAACAGAAGGAAAGCCAAATAGTACTGGTTCCTGCAGCAGGAAGCTGCAGAGCCGGTAAGAAAAGCTGTGTTGCTATGACAGAAAGGATGTCTTTCTACTTAACTTCTCCAAAATTTCTCTCCATACCAGATGGCCTAATATTGGTGACTATTTCCTAAGCGCCTGTTTTTAAGAGGAAGAATGATCTGCAACCAACAGATTCTGGAATGTTCAGAAGGTAAGAAAATAAGCTGGCAATAACTGAGCCCTACAATAGGTACTACTGAAGACAGAACAGCAGAAAGCTATCCCAATAATCCCATCATGATCAGAATTTCTGAGTCATATTAACCAAAGGACATTGCTGATTACAGCCCAAGTGGACTCTGATTGCAGTCTTGGGGCAGGATCCAGGAATCACATTCATTCAGATTATGCAATAAGAGTCACGCACATACCCTGAATATCAGAGTTCAGTGAGTCCTCATACTTCAGCCCAACAACTTCCGATGGCTTGAGGACTTCCTCCCATGGCTAATAGTATTCCAGTAGCAGAGACCAAACACATTGAAGGTAGAAATAATTAAATGTAGTCATTAATGAATTTCCCTTATTAGTCAATGGACTTACTAAAATAAGCAACCTCAGGAACTGGAAATTAAACACCAATTTTCCAAAGACCAAGCTTCTCATGGACTGGAATAAGACAGTAAACACTCCACCAGCCTGGTGAACAGCCAGGGGAAGAATGCTGGCAAGGGGCTGAATGGCACTTGTCTTCCACACCTAGAAAGGACTCAGGATTGCATCTGATTTAGAAAGAAGGTATATCACCTGCAAGCTTGAAGCTCCAGTTAAGGAGGAGAGTTAACCACAAAGTTACTAAAACCCCAGGTTCTTCTACAGCATAGTGGTCTCCAAAGGAATTTTAGGGATCCTTGGATGTCAGAGAAGGTGCCTTCCATAGAACAAACCCTCTATTACTTCATGGATCTGGCTATTAGAAAATCATCTTCACATGCCAAAGATTAGGTCATGACTGATGTTGCTGGCAGTTAAGTACTTTTGATAGGAAGCAAATTATAAATAAATCATTTCCACTTACAACCTTATATACAGTCATTTTCTTGGCCACCAAAAAGTCTGCAGACATTTGAGCTAATGAAATCTCACTCGTGTGAAGAGCAATTTGTTGAGAAGCTAGAGGAAACCAAGGTGACTAAAGAGTTGTTTTGGNAAAGAGTATGAAGATTTCCCATCTCTCTTTCTACCCTAATCCATGTTTTAACTACAGAAGGTCTAATACTGTGATCACCCTTGAAGAAAAGTAAGTAATAGTCAAACAACTGCTGTTTATATTTGGTCCTTTATTCAATCAGCAAATCTTCACTAAAAGCACACTTCCTGCAGGCTAGCCTCACGCTGGGCTCTAACACAAGAGTGGTGTTATTTAAGTACTAAACAGAGTTTCTAATTATTGAGAAAAGTAGCCATGTTTGGTAAAAACAGCATTGAAAAAAAAGAGAGAGAGACTAATTTAATTCATCCACAACATAGGTGACTAACAGAAACACAGGATAAGCCTTCCTTAAGTCCTAAAAATTTCTAATCTGAAACACTTTTGTATATAGAACATAAAACTTCACCTACAGATGTCAAAATGTACAACTAGTTTTAGAGACTAGGTTTTAAAGGATTCTTTAAAGTGAATATCACCAGTTAATACAGGAAAGTCCCACATAGATTCCCTCCCTCTGATGTGGGTGAAACTGAGCCATGAGGAGGGCTACCCACTTTGACTACTTGGGAGAAGGAGAGAAAAACAGAAGAAAGGCAGTAAGGATCTGGCAGAAGTAAACTAAAACCTTCATGGACTTATGTATATCTTGTGATCTCAACCCTCCTCATGAAATGTGAGCCTTTGATCAAGGATGTGTCTTATTCAGAAAACATAGTCAAACTACCTTTACTAAGCCTCTGACAGTGAATCCTCAGTCTAAACTATCCTCTGTAGAAGATGGGGACAGTGCAGCTCCCAGGAGCAGGGCATACAGGTGGAGGCTGGAATTCAGACAGTTGGAAGTGACAGCAGGCATAGCCAGAGGCCATGTGGAGGTCAGGAGTTTTCGGACCACTTTGTATTTTTTCCTTCCTATCCAGACAGTGTTCACAGGA
Organism: Ursus maritimus; assembly: GCF_017311325.1. NCBI lineage: Eukaryota > Metazoa > Chordata > Mammalia > Carnivora > Ursidae > Ursus > Ursus maritimus. The sequence goes on along the minus strand of NW_024426885.1, from coordinate 34,274,531 downwards.
TCTGTCTGGTCACCACAGGGGTGGAAACGAGCAGGTCTGGTAGCCAATGGCATTTTGTACTTTGGGTGAGATGCTCTGTGCTCCTAAGACAACTCAAGTCTTCTCATGAATGGGAACAGCAACACTACTATGACTCTAATCTACATATTGGCTCTTGTGATGAGCTTCCCTGTGCCACAGCTGGAGAGGGAAACAAGACTACTGCAGTTCTGTGTAGCATATAGAAATCTATAAATTCCTCTGGGTTGCGGGGACTATGCCTCTGAAATTGAATCCAAACCCCAATTATGGTTCCTTGGATTTGCTTCTGAATCTTCACAGAGATCTGAAAGGGACTTTAGCTCACCAGAGAGAAAATCATGATGACTACACTGGGTAGTTCCTATCATTTAACTGTATTTCAAAGGCAGCCATAGGTAGTGTCTAAATTTGAGACACTATGAGAACCAAATGGGGTAGAGCAGGAATGAGAACTCCCAAGGGAAATATCAACACATTCATCTTTCCAGATTCCAAATTGTGAATCTAGAAGCCACATTTTCTTCCCTTTGGAAATAAGAACAAAGCAGACGGGAAAGTATAAGGCACCTCAGGAGGACGAAGAGGTCTGGACTTCGGAAAGAAAGCACAATTCAACTAGAAGCTGGACTGTCTAGGTTTTCCACAATTGCCAAATTGGTTCACAAGGCAGTTCACACACCTTAAGTAGAGGAAATGTGCTCATAAACTTCCATTCTGCACCAAATATTGGGAAGTTAAGAATATTTTCAAACAAGTGGTATGAACAACAAACTAAGCCAGAGAGGTTAAGTGTTTAACTTGATTAAATCAGATTGGTACCAAGTTGACTGTTAATACTGTTACTGAGACAACATCTCAGATCTCAGCTTGATAAAGAAGCTTCCTTCTGTGCAAAGAATATCCATACTTGAAGTCTGGAAATCGGAGTTTCAATCTTGGCATTTTTACTTATTGTGGCCTTGGCCAATCACCCCCTTTGAACTCTGCTTCCTTATCACTAAAATGAAAAGACTACCACTTACAATCTCATAAGGTTATCATGACGATTAAACATACATGAGAGCTCTAAACACACGGCTCAGCACAGAGTGGTGCTCAAATGTTTAGTTTTGCCCAGGGGGTGTTTTTCTCTCTACTCATAAATCTTTGCTTAATATTAACTTGGCTTGGTTTCTGCTCCATAAGCACCAATTCGTCCCAGACTTACTTTGGCTTTATGCTAAAGTTACTCAACCTGCCAATGATATGGCAAAGTTTGATATCAGTTGTGGGTAAGTGTTAGCTTTTCAGGGTGAGAGAGAACACAAGCATGTACTAGCATTAAAAAATCCTTAACCCTAAAAGCAATCCAGTTAATCAAGTCAGTGTGCCAAATCTGGAGTTTATCTGGGACAACTCATACTGAACTTGGGACTTGGTGAAGAGAAAACTTCTACTACTGAGAAATCTGGTATGATTTCTGCCTGCTACCATTTATAGAACAACAACAACAAAAGGATATGGTTACGATCCTCCTATTTCCTAAGTCACAAATCAGGATGTGATCACTAATACTTATGAACTACCAGAATGTTTGTACAGAATATCTGAAATATTATTTTTTAAATATTTTATTTATTTGAGAGAGAGAGAATGAGAGAGAGAGAGAGCATGAGAGGGGGAGGGTCAGAGGGAGAAGCAGACTCCCGGCTGAGCAGGGAGACCAACGCAGGACTCAAACCTGGAACTCCAGGATCATGACCTGAGCCCAAGGCAGTCACTTAACCAACTGGGCCACCTGGGCGCCCCAGAATGTCTGAAATAAATGCTCTAAGAAAAATTCAGGATGTTCTCTAAATGTACACCGTATGTCACTGAATATTTACCTCAAAAGTTTTTTTTTATTGTTTTGTGTTCCTCCCAGAAAAGCCATCCTCATAATAGTCAGTGGGGGGGGAAAGGCAGAGAAGGAAATTTCAGGATCTATCACAGAATATTAGTAGGGGAAAAACAGACGGGAAAGAATTATCAGAGCAATAGGAAAGGCAGGAGATCCAAAGATGACAAGCAAATGTAGGCTCCAGGGACTCAGATGAGCTATCTCTCAGAACTGATCTGTTCTGCAGGACCTGGCTGATAAACTGTCAGAAGGAAGTCATGAAGTAGAACAGCTCACGTGTCCCTAATTAAAGAGGAAGTCTGAGGCTTTTCCAAGCATGATTAAAGCTGGAAGTGGATGGAACCCAAAGCTTGATCACTGAGGCAGTCCTCAGATTAGATATCTAAGCCTCTTGGGGTCAGAGTCTAAGCTGGGGTCAGAACACTCATGTTTATAACCTGGGGGAGCATACAGGGATCAGACGCTTCATTCTCCACCTTTTCCCGGTGGCCTCTTTATAATCCCCAAGCCTGGCATTCATTTCCTCTCAGAGCAAAGAGATACATTCTAGAGAGGTCCTAATCCCCCAGGGAAATACAACAGGGCTATTTCTGTATTGAGATTCAGGAAGACATGCTGTTTACATTACTTGAATAAAGAGTGGCGACATGCTGTTGTACCTGCAGGTGGTGGCAAGTAGAGAACCAGACAGACTACCCCTTTTCTGGTACTGACTCTCTGAAGAATATGTAAACTTTAGCCACATGATGGCATGGTGAGTCTACCTAGAGTATTTCCTAGGATGGTGGTGGGAAGAGGTGGGGAGTGGAAGGAGAACAAGACCCGAGAAACACCGAGAGACTCAAGGCGAACCATCCTTGACTTGCCACTGTCACTGACCAGCAATGGAAGGGATGGACAAGAGACAACAGGAATGTGTATTATTTAACCTAGAGCAACCAATAATCAGGCAATCTAACTTTGGGTAAACATCTAGATTTTCCATTGATATTTTCCCATTTTCTGGTTAATTTTTTTAGGCCTATGATTTTTTTTCCCCAACCTGAATTTTAAAAAGGAAGGCTTGTCAAAAAGACTGGAAGCACCAACTTAAATTCAGCCAGGGCAATACTGCTTAAAACAGGTTGCCTTGTTTCTTTAGAAGGGTTTGTGTGTTTCTGTTTGGTAGAATAATTTATTAGTGATAATACTCCCTGTCTACAATGGGAAGATATCAAAAAGAAAAAGCCTCACAAGATTCAAAGGAATAATTCTTGAGTGATAACATTTTAGTCACTGTAACATGTTAAAGGACAGTTTTTGGCCTACAGTGAGGTGAAAATCAATCTGGACACCTAAAAATCTCACCTGTTGAGCACTATTGAACCATGTCTAGTCCAGGATCACGCTATATACAGTATCTGAAAGACTTTTCAGAATTCCATAACCACAATACCCTCTAGAAGTAATAAAAAATGCCCTGAAGTATTTAAAAACCAAATCTGAGAATCACTGTGTTGAAGAATATAATTTAGTATCCAAGTACTTCTGAGTTAGCATTCTATTAATACATTTCTTGTCTTCTTTGCTTCTGAAATCTCTGACTCTGTAGATGATGACCTGTTTAACACGACAGTGGGATGTTCATTCAGTTTGGCATGGACATGAACTTGCTCTGGGCCAGTAACACGGGGATGCTCAATAAATGTTTATTGTTCAAGTGAACTGCATTGTATTCGATTCAAGACTACCTAGAAGAGTCAAAATGAATTCCTTTAAAAAACAGTCTTCTATTCCAAGGCACACACCAGTCCACAAAGCTCAGTGTGTTGCAAAGAAACCCAATTCTATGCACATGGATAAAAGCTGCAGATGTTAATTCTTTTTGTTTAGATTACATGGATTCCAACCTGAAGGGCTTGTATAGAGTAAAATGCTAAGATGCCAACATGGATTGTTTAGCTATCTAGAAACTAGCTACACTTACAGGAGGTGTGGATGGGGGAACATTTTCACTAGACCAAGTGAATGTAGATTACTATCCACTCACATGTAAAACAAAACCATTTTAAAACAAAAAGCTTTAGCTTAGCTTTAAAAAAAAGAGAGAGAACATCGAGACTTATAAAAGGTATACTCTCTAGATAGGGAATGCAAAATCCCATTTCTGACTAGACAACTAAATATAATTCTTGTCTAATCCTAGGACTTGCAGCATCTTGTGAATAATAGTAAAAAGGGTGAATAATAATAAGTAAAAAGGGAATTTAGTTTGTAAACTTTTGTGTCTGTGACTTAAAAACAGACATAAAAAGTTAAAGCCAGTTCTGTTATTTTTATAACTGTGGGACTTTTTCTTTCAGAATTCTTTTTTTCAGATCCCCATCTAGAAAAAAAGGAGAGGGACTAGAATACGAAAACCACTTTGTGCTTGTAGTTCGCTGCAAAAAAAGAATAACTAGAATGCTAGCAATGAATGTTCATTCTTTTAGAATACATATGCGATTAAGACTATCAAAGGGGATTCTTCTCCCTCATCCCAAACATACCACCAGTTAGAAAAAGACAGGAATATTCCATGCCCCCACCCACACTTTTTTTTTTTTTTTAAGCACAAGCAGTTTAGAAACAAAGGGCTACATTTGCCCTCATCTCATAATGCTGTTCACGTTTGGGTTAGGCCTTCCTAGACTCTATTCTCTGACAGAGGATAAAAGGGAGGCATCTCTGCTGCTTGGCTTTCTTCCTCTCGGCACAGTTTTCTTAGAGTGAGAACAAGACCTAACGATGTTTGATTTTCTGAAAAACTGTAAAATTACAAACTTCATAATTACAATTAATGTGTTTTAAAGTCCTTTCAAAACGGAATTATGAATATATCTTTAGATGGGCCTACAGTTATCTTTTAGGAGTATACTGAAGTTGAGATTTGAATAAATACATTAGAAATGTGGATGAATATTCAGAACTAAGAAGTCATCAAAGTAGAGACAAATAGCTGTAATTCTTTTTTATAATTCTTTTATAATTTTTTTTCACTACTTGATTTCAATGGTCTCTGCTTTTTCTTTTCTTTTTAAGGTAAAACTAAGTCTGCTTGCTTACAAATAGCAGAGAGAACATTGCACTTTTCCAACTACAGGGCAAAAGTAACCTTATTTTTCATCTTACTTTTGAAAATAAACTCAATTATTTTAAGCACTTTAAAAACTTCGTTCTTATAAATAATTCTATTGTATTCTACTGGTAGAACACCGAACCGCAACTGATCAGATTTATCTTTGGATTTAAATATTGAAGTCATCGGCTCAGCATCACATCAAATGCCCCAGTCAATTATGATTCTGCCCAATCTCAGCCCACAATTATTTCATCATTGGAAAGGAACTTAAAAAAGAAAAAAAAACAGGGAAGCTTTTAAAAAGTCGTAATAAAGATGCTCAAATACATTAGTCATTTTTCAAAGTGCCATATAACAGGAATCTGTTTCACTTGGGAAGAGTTCAGTTTGATTCCCAGCGACACAATTCCTAGCAGTGGTTTGGCTTGTCACTGAGGGGTACACAGCTGCGCTGGACAGATTTCTGATGGGGTGACTTCTTTTTCTGTCACACATAACAATGCTGACTAGCACGAGAATGCACACTGCCAAATGTATTGTTATTATTTTTAAAACGTGTGGTTGAGAGCACTAAATGGAATTCACCCTTTCAAAATAACAGTTAAATGAAATTGACTTTTGTACCATAAGAAAATAAAGCATTTGGGGAGAAAATGTTTAATCCTGAAAGAGCTCAGTGAAACTTCTTTTTGGAGACTGTGTAAAGCTGAGCAGAAATCTAGAAAATATTGAAGACTAACTACATTGGGGATTTTGTTGTTGGTGGTTTTGTTTGTTGCGGTGTTACTATTTCCACTCACCAGCTCGAAGGGGTCGTGGAACTCCCCCAACAAAGATAGTTTTTCTGGGGTCCAAAGGCTGAGAACCATCCATTACAAAGTCACTGTCACTTAGGTTCCATGGTCGAATTTGCACCTGAAAAAAAGTCGTTTACTTGGTCCTTACTTCATTTCCATCAACCCCAAATGAGAATAAGGTGACTAAAGACAAACCCACTGATTTGTGCATTTTACAACATACATAACCCAAACAGAATCCCAGTTATTAATTTATGTTATCTGCATTAGGTGCCTTTCAACAGAACTTGGGGAATCTACTTACAGGTACTCTACTCAACACTCTAAAAGCCATATACCATGAAACCTTCAGAAACCACCTGTGGTTTTGAAAAAAGGAAGTTTTTTAGAGACAGACTTGGGGTTTTGAATCAGATCCACTTTACCACATGATAGACTGTTTATAACATGTTACAGTTCAGCAATTAGCTTTTTAAGAGCTCACTTGAAGAAAGGGAACAGGAACATTAGGAATATTTTCTAAAAATTATCTATACGTCTGGCTTTAAAAATTTTTATCAACCCCTAAAATTGAAACATTTATCTTTCAGAAATATGGTTTAACACAGATCGACACTCATCAGGTTAGCATGGAATTACCAGCAATATCAAATACTGAAGCACATAGTGTTATCTATTTTTGATTTATCTGATTTTCCTAAACAAGTTTGGTTAAACAAAGGTGAGCCTAGAAATTGAAGTTACTTTTCAAAGAGTAGAAAAAGAAATCTTTATGGACATACTTCTTTCTATTTGGTAATATCTCTTCACTGGTACTCTGACTTCCTACCTACAAAAAATAAGGTATTTCATCAGAATCGTAACCTTTAAACATATTCCTTTCAATCCATAACTCAATCATCAAAGAATAGCTTAAAACAAAACCACAAAAAACCCCTCCCATACCAAAAGGGGAGCGTCAGTACTGCCTGAGAATTGACCAGTCACTCAGCCAGCCAGGTGCTCTAGGAAATGAGCTAGGTGTAGAAGCAGAGAAACCAGCCTCTATCTTTAGGGAACACGCTTCTCCTTTCCCAGTCTCACCAATAGGACAGGAAACAAAACAGATGAATTTTCATTTCCTTAGTATCAACACAATTCTTCATTTTCCCCATTGCCCAACTGTCAACACTTAATGCAAAAAAAACTCATAAGATTTTTTATGTGACTTGACTTATATCTAGAAGTACTCTCATTTGAAAGGTAGTAAATCTGTCAATTACAGTTTCAAAGCACCTTAAATCAACTCTAGGACTGGCCAGTCCACACATTCCTTATGATTGCTACAAAGTTCACCATCCCCCACATAACTTTTTGCCATTTATAACACTGTTGCCTTCACCAGTTAGTGAGAAGCGGTAAAATCTCCATTTCTTCCCTAGACCCTAAAAACATAGACCTGTTTGCAATTCTGCTAACATTTAGGCATCTGCTCCACCTTTATCATGTGAAAAAAAAAAAAAATCCTTGCTCTTTCCTTGAAACATTTGGTCTGTTTGACTAAATTACTGTTCCCTTGACATTTACCACAAAGGCAGATTCATGAATACCATAAAGCACCACTTCTAAATCCCTTCATGAGGGCCCACTACTAATTTTTAATTAAAAACATAATTTCTTCATACTGTAAGAACAAAGATTTTAATGTCACCAATAACAAAAAAGTAGGACATATCTTTTTCTACACAGAGCCCTCTCTTCTTCCAGTCTCATCCACGATAATTTAAGGCAGCTTCAGGACCTGGTAAGGCAATTCCAATCACTTAAGGATAACTGAATTTAATTGCAGGTCACTTTGTTTCACAAATGAAAACTAGTCCCCCTTGTAGTATCCATGGTGTTCCAGTTTCATTTCAATGGAAGTACAGAAAATGCAGCCTTCTATAATAGCTGTAGGTTACTGCTGCTCAAAAGAACTCTGCAAAAGATCTCAAACCTTCCCGCTGAGAGCTTTCATTACTGCCTCTTCTCCCACCCACCCTCGCTTCATTACATCACACGCAACCCATTCCCTAAGCCTATTGGTGTATTATAGATTAGGTAAAAATACAGGAAGAAGACTCAAGAGACTGTAATGATTAAACCCTATTCACAGAACCTGCATTTCCCAGCTGCCACCAGAAAATAGCTCCTCAGAGCTCCCACCACTATAGAATCAGAGAAATGTCAACATAGGCCAACATCAGCACATTCTACACGCTAAGCAAAAAGTAATATTGTGGTACTGTTTGCACCGGGAAGTTACATTCACACTCTGGTTTCTCTCTGAAATATAAGCCCATTCTCACATAAGGCATGTTCTCCATCTGCTAAGTTTATTCTCAGCCCTCGGGGCCTGATATCCATATTTTATCTTTCTGACTTACTCTTTGAATATATTTTCTGGTCCTCATTTATATATATAGATATTTTTCTACTTTTTAAATACCATGCTTTCTAAGCTGACTCAAATATACTGTAGGAAGGGGTGGAATTCAAATAAAAGAACTGCTTTTTTATTATCTTCATTTCTTTAATAATTATTTTTGAGAACGGATGAAATTAGAGCTCTGTTCTAATTCAATATAAACTTCCCCCAGCAAAACAACCTTTACATATATAGGGATCACTGTGTATATGTGTGAAACAACTCTTTCAGTATGTTGTCAAATAGGCTATACTCTGGGCAGTAAGAGCCTTGACATCCTGAGGGTTGGAAGTTTAGGGACTTCATCAGACATGGTGAAAATTCTCTTAAATGAGCCTGACAGTGATTCCAACACTCCTTCCTGGAGAAACCTGACTACATTTGCTTAAAAAGGTCACTCTAGAAAGAGGCACGGCCCATAGCCCTTCAGCCACGCCATGTCCTCATAGCAGGGGTCACGTAAAACCAAAAGTCCTTAGGGATGGACAGGTAGCATAAATTTACCAGCCAGCAGGACAACAGTTGTTAGGCAGGCAATGACACACTGGAGTAAAACATTCCTTTTAAAGGAAGCAGACACTTGTCAGCTCCAGCAAGTAGTTACCATTTGTGAATGTGTTGTCAGATTTTTCCATTTTTCAAGAGTAACTAGAATTCAGATTTTTATGTGAAACTTCAAGATTTTAAAATATTGAGAAAGAATTCAAACGTTAAAGCCACTGTACAGCTAAACCAAACTAAGTGCAAACCAGATCTATCCTGTGGGCCCCAGACTTGTGATCTCTGACTAGAAAGGTTTACTTACCCCACAGCTCCCAATGGAATGTTGTCTTCCATAAGCACTCATGAGAGAAAAAACAAAAAATGGTTTTTCCTTAGTTTCTTTTTTAAGCGTATGTTCCTATGGAAGCTCTGGTGAGGATCATGAAACCTAGTCTTTGGCTGAATTATTTGCCTCTTAATTCTTAAGAACTAGTGATATGAATTATTGTCTGAATTAATAATCTTCTTTGCATAATTGCTTATCTCCAAAGGCAAATCTTTTTAAGGATAAAGGCAAAAACCAAACGTAAAGGTGGTGCTATTAATATATCAATTTATGCCATATAGTGACTCTAATAACCTTCAAGAAACCTAAAAGAATTAATCATATCAACAGTTAGTACAGAAAGCGCTCATTTTCCTTTTCAAGGTTTCCTAATGTGTGTTCTGTGAACAGCAGGTCCGTAGGGTTGTTCTGCCAGACAAGCAGTGTTTAGGAAAAGTTACAGGAGATCTCTTCCTTCTTGGAGTTTCATGGTACCTATTGGTGTGTATTAATCAAAGGCTCTAAGAAGTTCTACAGGAAAGAAGTCTGTTCAAATGTTGTTTAATCCAGCATTTCCAAATTTTTTTTCATAACACCTATTAATATCCATACTTTGGATAATACTGCCCTATTATATCTTACTCTTAGTTTGTATCAAAATATGGCATAACAAGGGGCACCTGGGTGGCACAGCGGTTAAGCATCTGCCTTCGGCTCAGGGCGTGATCCCGGCGTTATGGGATCGAGCCCCACATCAGGCTCCTCCACTATGAGCCTGCTTCTTCCTCTCCCACTCCCCCTGCTTGTGTTCCCTCTCTCACTGGCTGTCTCTATCTCTGTCGGATAAATAAATAAAATCTTTAAAAAAATATATGGCATAACAAGGTTGAACCAACTAAACAAAATATAGAAACTTCACTCCGATCACGGCTTTTTCTCACTTATTTCCTGATATTGCTCTAAAAGGGTTGTTCTTGTAGAAATTAACGTTAAGTGGTTAAGAGTATAGTAAATATAAATTATAGCTGTTCAAAGAATTGAAAGCTTTCTGACTAAACTGCACAAAAGAGATGTTCAACTACTTTGATATCAATAAAGTATAAAGTATTAAATTACAGTTCTGTGTAAAAACTGAAGCTTCCTATTTAAAACTAAAAATCATTAATAGGTATAAGATCAGGCCAAGTGCTAGGAAAGAGAGTTTAAGAAATAGAGTATGGGTCACTTTTTTTGACCAGAAGCTATAAGATCATTTTCTAAAAAATAAATTTCGTTGAAAATTTGCAAAAGCCTCTAAGTAAAAATTCAATACAAAATGCATTTTTATTGTATCTTTAATAACTAGATAAGAGAAAACACATAGCTTTAGTAAGAACAGTTTTTTAACATAAACCTTAGGGCTTTAAGTCTCCACACATGACCAAGCCACCCTATGGCTCTAGAATTCTCTGTTTAGACCACTATTTAGAATTTAGACATTTACCTACCAATAAATAATAGTATCTTGAGCTCATTTTGAACATTTCACCTATATTTCATCCTTGTCTGATCATCTCTTTAGGTTACAAACATCCAACACAGAAACATCCTACTACATAGTGCCTTCCCTTTCATCTAGTCATCTCAGTACAGCGCCACAGAGCAACCAAACTGTTCAGAGTCAACAGTGCAATCTGGTGGCCAGCTCAGGAAACTACCTGATCAAAACCCCCTTCCTGGCTGTTTTCTTTCCCATGAATTTCCCATAAAGCACGTGGCCTAGTCTCCCTACCCTCCATTTCCTCTTTGTTTTCTCAATACCCTTCAAACTCCTACTCAGGAGAAGGTCTCCATTTTTCTCCCCTAGTCGTACACAATCCTTTCAATCTACATGAATCACAAAAGCAACACTGCAGAACTGTCAGGACTGCTCTCTCTAGCAAGCAGCACCATCGCGGCTCTTCTGACGGCCAGGATGAGTCAGCTAAACTAGGTCCGCTGACTTACAGCTGCAACAGCTCGGCTGTACTGGTAATGAACTCAGGCCCACCCCAGCTGTCAGCAATTCTATTTTAAGCATCACAGACCTCACAGAATGACTGGAGTGCCCCACAGTATCACAAATAAACTAGTTTGTGGTTTGTGAGGCATCTTTATCTCTTCCATGCTATAATGGGTTGTTTTATTATTATTAACCACCAAAACTAACAACCACAACAGCAATAATTGTGGTTTGGATTCTCCAATGTACATTCATATTTGGTATCTCATTTCAACCTAATTTCTTTTTTTTAAAATTAATTAATTTTTAAAAGATTTTATTTATTTATTTGTCAGAGAGAGAAAGAGCACAAGCAGAGGGAGTGCAGGCAGTGAGAGAAGCAGGCTCCCTACTGAGCAAGCAGCCATCGGATGTGGGACTCCATCCCAGGATCCTGGGATTATGACCTGAGCTGAAGGCGGATGTTTAACCGACTGAGCCACCCAGGCGTCCCTCAACATAATTTCTACCATACAGCACCCTAACAAAAAGGTCAGCCAATTTCCAGGAGTTTAGATGCTACTTATTATTCTCAAGTGCTGCTCTCTACCTATTGGAGAGGAGGAGATACCCTCCCTGTATCTTCTGGGGGAAGTGGCCAGAGAGCAGCTTAATAGCTCATTGGTTTCATTGCTCTTGATAAGAGTTTTCTACCCTGGGCTGCTCTGGGGCCTCCAGTCAGAATTCCACTGGGCCTCTAAGCAAAAAACTAACTCTCAGACTCAAACTATTCCTCCCATTCCTTAGATAGAAATAGATTACAGGCCCCAGAGAGCTTCATCAAAAATAGGCAGGATTCTTCCTGGACAGGGAGCCAAAAGTAACCCTGGGAAATTCTCTCATGTCCTCCCAGAATGCTCCAGGTCCACCATCAGGGTCAGGAAATGGTCTGGGTACAAAAAGGAAACCCCTGCCATCTGTACCAAGCTGCACAACCTGTCTGACGTACGGAAACCACAGGCTTTCAGCGCTTTCAGCGCTTCAGCTACTTTTGAACAATTCAAATAGCACTCTGCATACTGTTTTTCATAAGGGCACCCAGTAGAAAAACAGAACACGCATAAACTGTGCCCTGAAAAGGGTGATGTATACCCTTGTTCTGTGCTTGACTTAGTAAAGCAATTATCAATTAAATACAATGATTAATACCCATACTTCTAACTGGAAGATTCAAGGGAATACCTTCTCTCTAAAGGCTTTCCTGACTCCCTCAGGTACATGTGACCACTCTGCCTTTGAGCCCCCACCCATGGCCACTCCCTAGAAAACTTATCTCATAGCACCTTTGACTCCTTACTTCACTTAGCATTTACATGTCTATTTCCTTCCACTGGGCTCTAGGGTACTCTAAGGCTGAGACCATATATCTGAGTGGGGTCCCAACTGCCTGGCAAAGTGCCCAACAGAGTGAGCTCTCTGTGCTCCTTGGTGTTCTGGTGAATTAACAAAAGTTTTCTTGAAGGGCAGATGCTGATGCCACAAGATGTCCAGCTGCTGCCTTTCTAAAGCTCCCAGATCACCCTCCTCACTCCACTGAAAGCCACCTGACAGGGATATGGAAATACAGTGTGTCTGATCACCAGTGGGTGCCCCAAAGCTTGGCCTAATCAGTGCAAATTTCTGATACTCCCCTCCCCCCACCGTGACCTACTCAGTGATCAGAATTACCTAGTGCTCATCATCGCTGCTGATACTCTTAACATCATTTAGAAAACATAAGCATGACAGATGATTTCCTTTTGAAAGAATGAAGAAACTAGCACTTTTGAAGACATACACTACACCACTGTGCTAGGCATTTTAACGCACTGTCACACTTAAACTCACCATAACTGTTACGCTGTAAACATTATCCCTACTTTAGAGATAAGGAAACTAAGGCTAAGAAGACTGAAGTCAAGTCAGAACTGAAACTCAGGTTTACCTGACCCAGAGTCTATATAGATACTCTTTCCAATGCAATGATGTCCTGTGCCTGCAACACTCCTTGTCCTCCAGGCTACTGGCCACCAGCCATGATTCCTGAGAGTTACCTGAACAAGTCAAAATGCATTTTGATTTGTGAATGATTAATTTCTCTCTTCTTTCTAAATTCATTCTGCTCCTTTCCAATTAAGAAATGACTGATAGATTCTTCTTAAACCTACTAACAAAATTAGCAGTTAGAAAAGCTGAAGAAAATGATTTAGCAATGAACTGGCATTATGTTCAGCTATTTTAACTTTCAGATTCATAGCCTCAAGCAATTGTGCTCTTGCAGCCAGACAATTTTGTCCAATGTCTACAGAAATGTGTATTTTCAGCTCCATGGTACTAGGACAAGGATGTTGTTACTGGCATGCAAATCACTAAAACTCTTGAGAGTAATGTACATATAAAAGTTCAAGTTACCTAAGGTTTTCCTGGGAAGAAGCCTATTCTTTGAATGAGCTTCATGGAATACTAATTCCACCAAAATTTTCACAAGTATAATCCCCAAACAGGTATATCAAATGCTGGATTAAAAAATACTACACAAATTTATTTACTAGAAGACTTCTCAGAACCTTAATATATCAATTTTTCCCAAATGTTCTTGGCTATGGAACCTATAATAGAAGGAGGAAATGGATAGAAAATGCATGAAGTTCTCAACAAATGACACCTATTATTGTTATGAGCAAATCTTTTGTCAAGGATGCTCTCAAGAGATCAGTGTCTGATGGGACAGGTGTTCTTCAGAATACAGTTTGAAAAACACTAAATATGGTCCCTTAGGGGATGGTATTAGCTATTTTGTCCACTAGAAACTATTTTAGTATATCAGAACTGCAGCATCTTTTAGACCTTCCTAGAAAAGAAAAATAGGTCCAAAGACTCAAACACTAAGAAACTCTGGACTAAATGCAAATTCAGAGACTGGGGAGAGGAGAATGATTTATTATGAATAAAGGGCATTTCTCTCATTTTAGAGGAGAAATTCCTTCTTTGGAGAAATTCCTATGATAGAAGATGCCCAAACCACGAATTTAGACCAAAAGGAACAAATAAATAAATAAAGAAGATTAGAAATGCTGAAGATTTCCAAGGAGGGATATGACAAATCCAATTTGACTGAGCCAAGATAAAATTATAGTTATTGTCTTAGGAGGTAGTAGGTGGAGAATGAAAGAGTTTAAGTAAATAAACCACAAACTCAAGGGCTGAAGCCATCAGTCAAGGAGCCCTGTAACTTAGCCCCTACTTATTTTCCCAATTTAATTTCCCTCTGCTCCCTTTCATACATTTGTGCTCCATCTAACCAACCTAAATGTTCTCCACTCATTCTGCACACTTTCTCATTTCTGTGTTTATACCGTTGCCTTTCTCTGCAATGTCCATTTCCCACACTTCCACAGCTCCACCTCTCCTCTGGCTAATCTCCAAACCCTTTTCAACTTTCAAGGCCTGGTTCCAATGACACTTCATCCAAGAGGCTTTCTTTCATCACTCCAGGTATATATAAACTCTCCAAAGCACTAAATCTTATCTTCATTGTATTTGTTATTTTTCCTAATTTGACAAATATTTGGAAAACTTTTATGTGCCAGGCTCTATAGGTTTGTGTGTTTATATACTTGTTTTATCTACCCATTATACTATTAACTTTCTGAACACAGGATTTTATGTCTAATTCATAGTAACCAGCTCTAATGTCTTGCCCATAGCTGGCACTCAAACATGATTTAAAGGAAGGAAGGCACATTATTTTGAAAAGATGGCTGTATGTGGGCTGGAGATAGCTATAATAGTAGGTGTGAGTCACTATAGATGGTGTAGTGATCAGAGAAGGCTTCAGGAGAGAGATGGCATTTGAGAGGGATCTTAAAATAAGTGTAGCAATTAGAAATTGAGACAGGAACAGAAATATTGCAGTTGACTGGAATACAGGGTTCAGAAGGAAAGCAGAAAAAAGAAAGATTGAAAAAAATCTTGAAGTCAGACTGGGAAGGTCTTCAGTCCCAGGCAAAAGGATCTGGACTGTCTTTGTACCTAAAGAGAGACTAAAAGTGCTAGAGATTCTGCTGATATATAAACGGGAGTAGGAAAGACCAGAATTACAGACAGATTGGACAGAATTAAAAATTAAAGAACTGAACCAGCCTCCAACTGGTTTCCAGCTTCCTTGCTCCCAACATTTTTTTCAGTTTTTGTTTTTCAAATTTTGAGTGGATGACCATGTTACCTGAGAAATAACCAAACTTCAGTTTTAAATATACGGTTGACCCTTGAACGACACAGATTTGAAATGCACAAGTCCACTTACATGCAGATTTTTTTCGATAAATGCAGGATAGTACACTTTCTTTTCCTTATGATTTTCTTAGTAACATTCTCTTTTCTCTAGCTTACTTTGTTGTAAGAATATGATATACAGTACGTAAAACATACAATATGTTTAATCAAGTGTATATGTTATCGTTAAGTCTTGTGGTCAATAGTACAATATTGGTAGTTAAGTTTCTAGGGAGTCAAAAGTTATATGTGGATTTTTCAACTACATGGGGGTCAGTGACCCTATTACCGCTACCCCACTCCATTGTTCAAGAGTCACCTGCATAGCAAAATCAATCTGTCATATTTCAGGATATTTATAAATTGTGATTATGCTATAAATTATAAGGAGGAGGAAGCAGGAAACTTCTAGGATACTTTTTTCAAGGTGTCTATTATTTCACATCTCTGGCCAAAGTGTTTTAGAAGGTTAAGAACCATAAACATCTCCTTCCATACCTGATCTTCAAGGTTACTGTTTTTCAGCCCCTATCTCTGTTAGGAAACTCTGGCAAGTTTCCTGCTCTATCAATTTGCTGTTTTGAACCTTCAGGTTCAGTCTTTTTATACGTTCAAAAAGTGGAGTCACTTTGACAAGAGAGACCACTGTCACAATGTCTGTCCACTTCACTGGAAGCCTGGACAAGAACACAGCTATCCTTTGGGATGCCTAGAACATCTGAACAATGGAACTTCTCTTGCTGGAGGAGGGAAAAAAAATCACACATCTAGAAGCTTTGCAATAACTCCTGCCCTTGCCAATTTGTTTACCCTTCTTTGGGACCAAGAAGTCAATTGAACAAGCTATAAATACAGTCCTCTGCCATCTTTCAGGATCAGACCTATACATAGGGTAGGCTGCGTGGTCATAAATGAAATGTAATCACCGACCAAAAATATCTCCCTAATACTATCTGAAATCCAATGATTAGGGATTTGTTTGAGTTAAAAAACAAATATGATCTTAGAAAGGTGAGAGGGGACCTTGCTATCAGGCTCTGTATTAGGAAAACAATCTGATTAACCTAATCCACACAAAAGGAATGTGGGTTTGATTGGGAGGAAGGGATAAGGGAGAAGGTCAAAGGATAGAAAATCTGTGAGACCATTCTGGAACACTGTATATTTCCAAGGAGAAATCCAGGGAGGATCAGAGAGAACTAAACAATAGAACGAGGGCACTAGGATCCTGAAAGGTAGCCAAGCCAAGAAGTAGAAAAAGCAAGAAAGAGCCATAGCTCAGAAGGTTTGGTGAATGAGTTCCAAAGGTTGACTTTGCCTTGAGTTATCGCCAAGGTCCTCATGTACTCCCAATAGTTCAGCCCAGCTCTCACTTTCTGTGGGAGCATCCAAAATGAGGTGGAATGTACTGAAACTTGGGTGGGGAAGTGTGGCCAAATGAGGTTGGGAGTGATAGATGTGGAGCTGAAGCCAAGAAAGAGAAGCTTTCAAAAATGGAACCAAAAGAGCTGGAACCCAAAATGGGATCCAGTTCATTAGAATTACAGGTATTTGGGGACTTTTCTGTTTCCCATCCTAAGTTTTATTCAAATTGTTTATGCTGAAAATTCTGAGTATGCCTGGGTTAAAGAAATACGTGATCAGCAGCCACCATTCAGAATTCACCAAGCTCCAATAAGACCGCTTCACTTGAGTTCAGAAAATGAAAACTGCAATAAGGCAGAAATTTGTAGAAACACAAACAGTGAAAGTTAGTTTTCCCATCAACATTTCCAAAACAGATAATTACACTAATTATTTTCAAAAGTCCTTCAAGTCCAGGGTAATACATGTATTTGGAGGGAAAACAATCAACATACCACAGCCATCTGCAACCACCACTGCTCATTCCCTTTTCATGAGATGTCCAGTCCTGGTGAAGGCTTGCCCTGACAAGCCATAATATCCTCCTTCTCTCACAAAGCCAGTAACGTGACCCTTC
Source organism: Ursus maritimus (assembly GCF_017311325.1). Taxonomy (NCBI): domain Eukaryota; kingdom Metazoa; phylum Chordata; class Mammalia; order Carnivora; family Ursidae; genus Ursus; species Ursus maritimus. The sequence continues at coordinate 34,257,225 of NW_024426885.1, read as the reverse complement.
CAAGGTACACAAGCCCATTTGCTCATCTCCATTCTCCTCCCCTCAATTCAGCAGCTTCTTAGTCTACTCTGGGCACAACTATCTCCATGTGGACCTCTACCCCTCTGCCTTCTTTATGTGTAAATATATTTCAAATCCTCTCCTACAGCGACAGAGGCTCTCTGGAGGTTGACCATTTACCTTTCAGATATCCGACCCTGCCAAATTGGGATCAGTCTTTCCCAAATCACTATCCCAAAGAGATTTAGAGACGTTACTTCAGCGTTCTCATTATTTACTCCGATGAAACACAGCATACTCCCATTCTAGACACAAAGCACAGCCTCTCCACACCATTTAAATTAAGATCAAAGTTAACAAAGGTTCCCTACTCTTTTTCCTGACCTGTACAACTACCTTATCCAAGTCTGCTATAAAAATTTGGTAATGACCCCAGAATTTGAAAAATACAGTGGCACTGTCACACTTGCTAAAATCCTTGCTTCTTCTGCATCCATCATTCTATGACTCAATATCCCCATTCTTTAGTAACTCCTTCTACTTTCCATGCTGCAGTCTTCCCCTTATAGGTGGACAAGTCCTAGCATCATTGTTTTGCAACCAACTGTAAACCCTGTTCTAGCTGTCACCATTCTTCTCAGCAGACCTTACCATGTAGATAAGCTCTAAACTTGCTCTCCTAACTACAGCATTATTTGGCACTAATAGCATCATCCAGTTATATTTGTACAAGTTCCAAATGCTTTCGCATTCATTTTCCTCTTACCTGAGCTGCTCAACATCCCAGAGAGAAACCATATCCCTGCCATTTTATAGATAAGGAAACCAAGATTCTACAAGTATTAGGTGACTTATTCTGAGCGAAGCAGATAATTTAAATGAGCTGGAGTCAGGACTTCTACTTCTGACCCCAACTCTTCCCCCATGCGCATTTCTGAGAATAAACCTAACTGCCAAGCAAGCCCCACATGTCTGGTGTAAGTCTGATAGGACATGCTGCAGGCCCCATGAGAGATATCTGCATTGGTCCCTTGGTCTATATCACTATTTTTACCCTATTTCCCATTCCTAGCACTAAGTCTTGATACACAAACTCACCCCCTCCCAATTTTCCTCCATCCTACTTCTACCATGTTAACCAATTTCTTTTGTTGTTGTTGTTCTGTATACAGTATTGCCCCTTCTCCACTGATCACCCTTCTGTCAGGAGAAAAGAAACAGTCTTCTTCTCTTACCCAACGACTTACTCACACCCTTTGGCTCAGAAACCACAAACTGTTAACACAAACTCCATATAAGTGTACATTTATTTATGGTTTTGGTTTCATGTTCTCTGTCCTTGCCTTCTCCTGCCCTTCGAAGCTATCCATTTGAGAGTGTAAGCTCCTGGCCCAGAAGGCTCTAGTTAGTCGATTGTGGGTACCATCCAGCACAATGCCTTGCATTCATAGGAGCATAAACATTGCCGATTATGATCTTTATAAAAAAAAAAAATTATTCTGTCCTTGATCTGAAATAATGACAGAAACCAGTTGCCAAAACCACTAAGTGCATTGTTTACTTCAATTCAGAGTTACTAAATAGGAATTAGCTTAAAAGAGCTGTAAAGTGAAAGACAAGGACACATTTGTTTACACGCAGTCCCAAAGGTATAAAATGAAATACTGAGTAATTTGTTATTAGTTCCTCATCCACAACAGTCCAGCTCTACTGCATAGCAAGGTCACCCCGGGTAAGACGATCCTAGTTACCAGCATTCCCATTACAAAAAGGAGGTGATCAGCTATTTCAAATGCATATGTGCTCTAGAAAAGCACCAGCTGGCTGCATACCACTTACCGGTTTGTCCTTGATGGTGGGGCTTGACACGCACAGGTACAGCTTCCCATCTTCTTCTAGGCAGGCATCTATCAACGCTTGCACTGAGCTTTCCTCCTGGAACAGCAGAAAGGCATAGCCTTGGGAGAACAAAAACAAAAGGATAGAGAGAGAAATCAGTACATTAAACTCAAAGTACCAAATAAAAATTTACATGTTGTTTCACTTTGGCAAATTCTTACTAAAATCCAAGAACTTGAAATGGGACACAGGGACGTAATAGTCACTGAGACCTTCATATGCCAAGCATTGAGTTAGGTACTTGTGGACATTATCTTGCTTAATTCTCGTAATTACTCAGGGGAGCAAGTTCAGAACTCCTCTATGGAATTTCCATGAAATACAAGCATACCTCATTTTATTGTCCTTCACTTTTTGTGTTTTGCAGATACTGCATTTTTTTTTTACAAATTGAAAGCCTGTGGCAACCCTACATCAAGTAAATCTATTGGAGCCATTTTTTCAACAGCATTTGCTTACTTTGTGTCACCGTGTCACATTTTGGCAATTCTCACAATATTTCAAAATTTTTCACCATTATTATTATATTTGTCATGGCGATCTGTGATCGGGGACCTTTGAGATTACTACCATGATTGTTCTGGGGAGCCATGAACCGGTCCCACATGGGAAAGCGAACTTAACAGATATTGTGTCTGTTCTGACTGCTCCACTGACCAGCCATTCCACTGTCTCTCTCCCTCTCTGTGGGCCTATTTCCTGAGACACAACAATATTGAAAATAGGCCAATTAATAACCCTACAATGGCCTCTAAGTGTTCAAGTAAAAGGAAGAGTCTCACGTCACTCACTTTAAATCAACAGCTAGAAATGATTAAGCATAGCGTAGAAGACATGTTGAAAGCTGAGAGAGGCTGAAGGCTAGGCCTCTTGGGCCAGTTAGTCAAGTTGCAAATGCAAAAGAAAAGTTCTTGAAGGAAATTAAAAGTGCTGCTCCAGTGAACACATGAATGATAAGAAAGCAAAACAGCTTTATGGCTGATATGAAAAAAGTTCTAGTGGTCTAGATAAAGCAAACCGGCACAACATTCCCTTCAACCAAAGCCTAATCCAGAGCAAGGCCTTAACTCTCTGCAATTCTGTGAAGGCTGAGAGAGGTGAGGAAGCTGAAGAAGAAAAGTTGGAAGCTTATTTCAAGCAGAGAAAGACAATTATCATATGGTTTCTCTCATCTATGGAACATAAGAACTAGGAAGATCGGTAGGAGAAGAAAGGGATAAAGAAAGGGGGGGTAATCAGAAGGGGGAATGAAGCATGACAGACTATGGACTCTGAGAAACAAACTGAGGGCTTCAGAGGGGAGGGGGGTAGGGGAATGGGATAGACTGGTGATGGGTGGTGGGGAGGGCACGTATTGCATGGTGCACCGGGTGTTATACGCAACTAATGAATCATCGAACTTTACATCAAAAACCAGGGATGTACTGTATGGTGACTAACATAATATAATAAAAAAAATTAAAAAAAAAAAAAGAAAAGTTGGAAGCTAGCAGAGGTTGATTCATGAAGTTTAAAGAGAGCAGCCATTTCTATGACATAAAAGTGCAAGGTAAAGCAGCAAGCGCTGATGTAGAAGATGCAGCAGATTATCCAGAAGCTCTCGCTAAGGTAATTAATGAAGGTGCCTGCAGTAAACAGCAGCTTTTCCAACGTAGATGAAACAGCCTTTTATTGGTAGAAGATGCCATCTAGGACTTTTACAGCTAAAGAGAAGTCAATGCTAACCTTCAAAGCTTCCAAGGACAGGCTCACTCTCTTATTAGGCATTAATACAGCTGGTGACTTTATGCTGAAGCCAAAGCTCACTGACTGTTCTGGAAATCCTGCAGCCCTTAAGAATTATGATAGATTTACTTTGCCTGTGCTCTATAAATGGAACAATAAAGCCTGGATGACAGCACATCTGTGTACAAGATAGTTTATTGAATATTTTAGGCCCACTGTTGATATACTGCTCAGAAAAATAGATACCTTTCAAAATATTACTGCTCTTTGACAACATACTAGGTCACGCGAGAGCACCGATGGAGATGTACAATGAAATGAATGTTGTCTTCATGCCTGCTAACACAATGTCTGTTCTGCAGCCCATGGATCAAGGAGTCATTTCAACTTTCAAGTTTTATTATTATTTTTTTTAGAGTTTATTTACTTATTTTAGTAGCAATCTCACACCCCAAGATCAAGAGTCACATGCGCCTCCAACTGAAATAGCCAGGCACCTCCCAGTCTTACTATTTAAGAAATACATTTCATAAGACTATAGCTGCCAGAGACTCCTCTGATGGATCTGGGCAAAGTAAATTGAAAACCTTTTGGAAAAGATCTACTGTTTTAGATGTCATTAAGAACAATTATGATCACAGGAAGAGGTCAAAATATCACCATGACAGGAGTTTGGAAGAAGTTGATTCCAACTTAAGGATGGCTTTGAGGGGTTCAAGACTTAAGTGGAGGAAGTAACTGCAGATGTGGCAGAAATAGCAAGAGAATTTGAATAAGCATACGTAAGGTGAAGATGTAACTGAATGGCTATAATCTCAGCCAGTTTTAATGATAAAACTTTAACAGATGAGGAGTTGTTTCTCGTGGATGAGCGAAGAAAGTGGTTTCTTGAGATGCAATCTCTTCCCAGTGAAGATGATATGAAGATTGTTGAAATGATAACAAAAGATTTAGAATATTACATAAACTTAGCTGATAAAGCAGAGGCAGTCTGAAAGGAATGACCCCAATTTTGAAAGAAGTTCTACCGTAGGTAAAATGCCATCAAACAGCATTGTATGCTACAGAGAAATCACTTGTGAAAGAAGTCAATCGATGTGGCAAAGTTAATTGTTGTCTTATTTTAAGAAATCTCCACATCCATCCCAACTTTTAACAATCCCCATACCCTGATCTGTCAGCACTCATAAACGATAAGATTCTCCACGAACAAAAAGATTACAACTCACCAAAAGCTTAGATATATTTTAGCAATAAAGTAATTTTTAATTAAGGTATGTAGAGTTTTTTTAGATATAATGCTACTGCACACTTAATAGACTACAATACTGTGTAAACACAACTTTTATATGCACTGGGAAACTAAAAAATTTGATTCACTTTGTTGAAATATTTGCTTTATTGGGGTGGTCTAGAACTGACCCCACAATATCTCCACGGTATGACTGTAGATCTGATCATCAAGAGAGTAGGCAGAATCATCACTAGCCTGACCTACAACCACTAGCCAAAAAACTAGCATCATCTGCCCCCCAACTTCCATCAAGCTTTAGGTTTGACACATGCTACAACATGGATGCACCTTGAAAATATTATGCTAAGTGAAGAAACCAGGCACAAATATCGTATGATTCCATTTATATAAAATACCCAGAATAAGCAAATCTATGGAGACAAAAAATAGATTAGTGGTTGCCTAGGGTTAAGAACTGGAGGGAATAGGTACAGGGTTTCTTTTGAAGATGATGAGTATTTTCTAAGATTGATTGTGGTGATGATAGTGGCATAACTCAATGGACATACTGAAAACCACTGAATTTTACACTTGAAACAGGTAAACTGTATGGTATGTGAATTATATCCCAACAAAAGCTGTCCAAAAAAAAAAAAAAGCCCAATAACAGTCTAATGTTTTTACATGTTACTTCTGATGATGTTGCTTGCTTTCTCCAAGGATATTCCCCTATCTCACGGAAGAGTATACAACTGATAAACATGGATACCAGCTGCAGAATTTCCATAGAGACAGCCAGCTTTGCTCACTTAGATTCAGTAAGATTTATTGAGCAACTGTTACAAGTGGGACACAATCTATGGATTATGAGAAAACTGAGATGGAGGAGAGTACACTCCTACTGTTAAGAGACTTATGTAGTAGAAGAAACAGACATTTAGACAATTAACTATTTGCTACAAAACTGAAGGAGATATATGGGGACAAAAAGTGCCTTGGTTGCCCAGAGGAGCAAGGACTCTGACTTGAGAGAATCAGCAGACTTCAAACAGGTCAACAGATGTTCAAGGGACCAATTCTGGCATCTGCTGCCAAACCGGCATTCAAGTATGGCAGCTGCGCAAAGGCCCATCATGAGCTAGTCTATGTTTGACTAGTCAACTATTCAACCCCTCTGCAACCCCTCTAGCTTTGCTCAGTCTCTCAGCTGTCACCCCAGTCCTGCTACTGACCTCAAAAAAAGCCCATCACCAATATGGTTCTACCCTGGTGCACTGCATACCAGAAAGGTGTAAATGGTGGAGAAGAATAAGAACCTCAATATTCAGACGATTCCCACACATCAAACAAAGATGTTAATCAACTGGCCTAGAAGCAAAGCTCTTGGAGTCCTGGGCAGCACATAATGACAGTAGCAACAGATAATGAATAATGGGTACTTTTTTTTTAAATCCTTTTTCTCAACTCCTTGTCTACTATACACAACATCCAAGCAAATAAGAGCAAAGAAAGGTTAACCACTACATCCAAACACACAGCAGGAAAAAGATCAACCATTACCTGACACACCAAGAGTGGCCAATTCAACAGGAAGACGTCAATGCACAGGGGAACACCAAGCCCACAGGAGTGGGTATATAGATACGACAGGGAGGCTGCTGACATGGGGGATCCAGAGCTGTTTTCTGGGCTCTGCTCCTAGGCTAGATGGGTCAGAAGATTCAGCAGGTGGCTAGGCAAGAAAAATACAACCTAACTGCAAAATCAGAAAAAATATCATTTCTTCATATCCCTTCTCTACTGGAAACAGTATCAAACAATCACCAAGCCCCAAGGAATCTATTAAAAATTCAGTGTTTTCATTTAATGTGAGAACATTAATTCCACTTGCCAAAGTGAATATTAAAGATGAGTGAGTTAAAAAATGCCAATCACAAAGAGGAGGTCTCAGCATGTCCTCTCAAACTTCCTGTCTCACCACGTTAAACCCTGGTACAGATGGCCCACAAAGGTCCTAAGAGGCACTCTGGATATCTTGTTCTTGGAGAGGACCCCATCTGTGTACATTATGCACAGGCCCATCAAAAAGGCCTGGGGAGGGGCATCTGGGTGGCTCAGTCAGCTGAGCGTCCAACTCTTGATCTTGGCTTGAGTCTTGATCTCAGGGTCATGAGTTCAGGCCCCGTGATGGGCTTCAAGCTGGCCATGGAGCCTACTTTAAAAAAAAAAAAAAAAAGGCCTGGGAATGAGGCATGCTCACTGAGCTGGGGCTTTCTCCAGCTCCTTGCCATCAGAAGGCCACCAAGCTGACTACATTTTTCTGGCACATTGCTGCCCACACTCTGGAATCTTCCACATCAATTCCTGCACTGAGCTCAACTTGTGCATCAGAAGAGAGGGAGAGCATCTCCCCATAGCAGCTGAGTAGCTACCACAAAAGCCTGGAGATCTTCAATCAGGCCTCTCTCACAGCCATGAATGTTAACATTAGCAGTAGACAGAGTAAAAACAATGGGGAGTCAGAAGTAAAAGCTTGCTACAAATACTATTATCAAGAAAAATATCTACAGGGGCGCCTGGGTGGCACAGCGGTTAAGCGCCTGCCTTCGGCTCAGGGCGTGATCCCGGCGTTATGGGATTGAGCCCCACATCAGGCTCCTCCGCTGTGAGCCTGCTTCTTCCTCTCCCACTCCCCCTGCTTGTGTTCCCTCTCTTGCTGGCTGTCTCTATCTCTGTTGAATAAATAAATAAAATCTTTAAAAAAAAAAATCTACAAACAACTTCTTCTCCTTTCCCAAGAATGGCTCATAATACTTTACCAATTTTTTCAGGATAACTCTTTTACAACAAATAATCTTTTATAATAAATAATCTCTACTCCCTGATCAGCAAGCTGCCACTCACCGTAATGACAATATTCTCCTAGCGTTATAGATAAGGGGTGTTGACTCCAGTTCAACAATTTCCTTCAACCCTACTTCATACCTCAGGCCTTCCAACCAAAACAAAATTCACCAGAGACACCCAAAATCACTAATGAACACAACTTTATTGTACCTTCACCTACTAAAAACACCTTCTGACACCTCAAGGTCAACTAAACCCAGATGACAACAGAAATCAGAGTACTTAAAAACAAATCAGGAAGGAAGAATCCTTCAAACATGTCTCCCTTTTGATCTTCGGAAATTTAAGACCAAAGTAAACAAAGTAGAAAAAGATTCCTTCTAGAATAACAAGGTCAATGTGAAATGAAAATTAAACCAATTATTTACTAAAAGGCAAATTCCACATGGTACTATAAAAAGAGTTCTGAACTAGGAGTCAGAGGTCTAGAATCAGATTCAAGTTCTCACATTTACTAGCTGTGTGTAATAATAGCTAACATTTAGTGAGCATCTATCTACTATGTACCAGGCACCATTCTAAGTGCATTCATTCATCATCACACACACCCTGTGAAGTAGGGATTACTTTTAGTTGTTTCACAGTTAAAGAAATTGCACAGAATGATTAAGCAACTTGCTCAAGGTAACCTAACAAGTGGTGGAACCATGAATTTGAATATTAACTTAAAGTTTCTGAGTCTTGGCTTTTTTCTCTGTAAAATGAAAAAAGAAAGTATTTGTCCTGATTAACTTACAGAGCTGTAGGTTTTGAAATGAACATATGTAAAGGTACTTTGTAAACTAGGTATTGTGCAAGTGTCAATTTTTCTTTCTGCATTTTCAGTTATTTGTGTGATATGTAAAATTGAGTTTTGCATACAGTCTCATAAAATTTGGAGTTCAAATTAATGATGTACACTTTCTACTGTGCATTTTCAAGTGTTTGGTGAATAAAGGGCAGTAATCTAGATACTAAAGATAAACCTTAAAGTTATTTGAATAATAGGCTGAGTATTACTGTAAACAAATAATAAAGTGACTGAATATTTTGCTTCCATATATAATTAGCCATTTCCACCAGGAGAGAGAATTATCCCATGTGATATTATTTGCTGATTCTAATACATTCTTTAAAAAAAAAGCCTGTTATTGGGGTACCTGGGTGGTTCAGTCAGTTGAATATCTGACTCTTGATTTCAGCTAAGGGTATGATCTCAGGGTGGTGGCATCGAGCCCGGTGTTGGGCTCCATGCTTAGCGGGGAGTCTGCTTAAGACTCTACCCCTCCCCCTACATGTGCATGGGCTTTCTCTCTCTCTCAAATAAGTAAATAAATCTTAAAAAAAAAAAACAAATAAAAGCCTATTATACTTACAAATAGATCTCCTCAAACTGTCACTATGATGGCAGGTTCTTCTATTAGTTTGAAAGGTATATAAAAAAGCTTGACAAAAAATTTATAAGGTTCTCCCTTGCCGTCTAAGCCAGTAAGAAACAACAGGATCATAAAACTCAAGTTTCAGAAATGGTACTTTGTTTCCCACATACCTGAGGAGGGTGAGGGGGTTTCAGAGATGTGGTGAGCTGTGGGAGGCCCTCAACTCAGAGCCAGTCTGTGGGTGGAACTATGGGCTCTGGGGGAAGTAACAGGAACTCTTAACACTATCACCATCATGACTCTGGGTTGGGCAGAATGGATGACAGGAAACTGTTTGCTTTCCCACTGGTGCCAAATAGGTTGGGAGAGGAAGGGGAAAACAGTGAGGGACTTTTAGACAAGCCTGGACTGACCACACTTCTCTGGGGTAAAGAGGAACAGGAAGGTATGGGCTTAGGGGACTTAATTGGGATAATTCCATTTTTATTTGGCCAGGTTTTTACAGGGTAAATTTAATTAATAGATTTTTTTTTCTTAATACCAAAGAACACATTAAGTACAACAATCTCCAAAATGTTCTTGGCTACCTATAAAAACAACGCTTCCTGAGCTCTTAAATACATAATTTTTGATGTTAGAATTTTTTCATACTTGATCCCTAGTACAAACAACCATCACCACCAACTTCACCACCACAAACACCAGTTACAAAGTGCTTACAGTGTACCACTTTGCTGATGATAAACACTTTACATCTGCAAGCTCTTTTCGTCCTCACAGTAATTCTATGAGGTAAATACAGTTGTTATTCTTATTCTACAGATGAGCACACCGAAACTCCAAGGGTTTAAGGGACACCTCAGATTAAAAACCAGGTCAGTTTACAGAGCCCTCATTCTTTATCCATTCACTTATACTGTCTTGCCTAAAAATGATGAGGCAAAAATTTCATTATCATTAGCAAATGAGGATTGGCCTGTTTATTATTTATGGTTACTTTTGTGACAGTGATCATTTCCCAGTGTTTTAAGTAGCAGAGAGTGGTCACCTGTGCTTTAATGCTACAATTTAAGGCCTATGCAGATATATTTGCTCTAAAGCACACAGTACTATATTAAGAAGAATTGAAATGATAAATTTCAAAATCATCAGGAGAAGTTTGGATTTAGTTTTATTTAGGTCAATCGAATTGTCATATTTAGTAAAGATGCTTATTGGCTTTCAATGTATTTCTAAGTTATGTAGTTATGTATTTATTTATTTATTTTAAAGACTTTATTTATTTATTTATTTATTTATTTATTTATTTATTTATTTGAGAGAGAGAGTGAGCAGGAGGGAAAGTGACAGAGAATCTGAAACAGACATGGGGCTCAATCCCATGACCGAAAGATCATGACCTAAGCCTAAACCAAGAGTCAGACGCTCAACCGACTGAACCACCTAGGTGCCCCATAAATTATGTATTTAGGATAAAGGTACTTGAGGGCGTGAAAAAGCATATATCTCACTAAATTAAGATTTTAAAAAAATGAATATCATCATTACAGTAATAATTGACTTAAGCAAGAATCATCAATGGATTCTAAAACCATCTGGTAAATTTGGGAAGGGGATACCAGATATTTAACATACTCTTAAAGTATCACTTCACAGATTAATCAGCATTTGCAAAGGGAGAGAGAGGCACTTTTCAAATGGAGGAACCTGGCAGACAATACCTTAACCAAATGATCAAACTTAACATCACCAACAAAGGGGCAAACTGACTTAATGTGCCTTCTGCACTACGTCCTTCTTAATGCAGCATCTCATCTACATACTATTCCTGCTGACGGTTTTTTACTTGAATCTCATTATGAGGAAAAAATCAGATAATTCCAAATTAAGCAATATTCTATAAAACATCTGACATGGACCTGTGAATGATACAAAAGATAAAAAGCCTAGGAAACTGTCTAAATTAAAGGACAGATATGAGATATGACCATAGAGAGATCTGAAAACTAAATGTAAGACTACATCTGGATGTTAAGGCTATATGTTTGGATCTTGGATATTAAAAAAAAAAAAAAAA
>NW_024426885.1:34225715-34246015 GCF_017311325.1 Ursus maritimus | reverse complement strand
AAAAAAAAAAAAAAAACAGCTCTAAAGGACATTACTGGAACAATCCGGATATTTCTTGTTCATAGGAGACATTCAGAAGCACTTAGGAGTGAGGGGTCTTGATGTCTACAACTTACTCTCAAATGATAATCACACACACAAACACACACAGAGAGAAAAAAAAGAAAAAACAAATATGGCAAAATGCTGACAACTGGTAAATCTAGAAAAAGGTTAAATAGGTGTTTGTTGCATTTATTCTTACAGCTTTTTTTAGGTTTGAATTTTTTGTTCAAATTTTTGTTTAAATACTCGTCAACATGTAGTGTAATATTGGTTTCAGGAGTAGAATTTAGTGATCCATCACTTACATATAACACCCAGTGCTCATCACAACAAGTGTGCTCCTTAATGCCCATCACCCATTATGCCCATCCCCTCACCCTCCTCCCCTCCATCAACCCTCAGTTTGTTCTCTATCATTTAAGTGTCTTTTATGGTTTGCTTCCCTCTCTCTCTTTTTTTTCCTTCCAATATGTTCATCTGCTTTGTTTCTTAAATTCCACAGATGAGTGAAATCATGTGGCATTTGCCTTTGTCTGACTGACTTATTTTGCTTAGCGTAATATCCTCTAGCTCCACCCATGTTGCCGCAAATGGCAAGAGTTCATTCTTTTTGATGGCTGAGTAATATTCCATTGTGTATATCTGCCACATCTTTATCCATTAATCAGTCGATGGACATTTGGGCTCTTTCCATAGTTTGGCTATTGTTGATAATGCTGCTATAAACATCGGGGTGCATGTACCCCTTCAAATCTGTATTTTTGTATCCTTTGGGTTAATACCTAACAGTGCAATTGCTGGGTCATAGGGTAGTTCTATTTTTAACTTTTTGAAGAACCTCCATGCTGTTTCTCAGAGTGTCTGTATCAGCTTGCATTCCTACCAACAGTGTAAGAGGGTTCTCCTTTCTCTGCATCCTCGCCAACATCTGTTGTTTCCTGTGTTGTTAATTTTAGACATTCTGACAGGTGTGAGGTGGTATCTCATCATGACTTTGATTTGTATTTCTGTAGGTTTTTAATTTCTGAAAATAAAAATTTGTGAGGAAAAAAAAAATAAAAACCACAAGGTCTTTTTGGGGAAGAGAGTAATGTATTCTCCCATTCTCTCAAGAGCTGTTTGGTATTTTTAAAGACCCAACAGTTCTTAAAATCAACTAATGCTCTTGGTGATTTATATGTTTCAAGTATCAACTACAACGGGAAAACAATTTCGGCTTGTAGGGCTGTGCCCCAAACCACTACTACATTCATAAAACAGTAGTTGATCAAGGGATAGCCAGTTTCTGATTAAGTGAGATCAGCCGCAGAAGGAAAAAAATCCATGGTCAGGAATCACAGAGAGAGATCTCTCCTTGCACAGAATCCAGGCTCCCTGATTTCCTCTGACCTTCCTAGACAGACCTGAAGGGCGCCCCCCCCCCCCCCCCCAGCCAGAGCTGCCTGAATTCAGACACATTTTGGCACAGAAGGCTGTTCTAAACATTCTCACTAACCTTGGCTCTCAGGTCAGAAGACTTACTTGGTTTGCCTCAGGAGTCTTTGTCTTTAGATTCAATTCAATAGAACCAAAAATACTTATGAGGGACAAGGTATGAAGCTAGGCAATGAAGCTACAAAGATGAAGAAGCCAAGTCCTAGAAAAATCCAACCTACAAATAAATGACTAAGGGATACCATGAAAAGTGTTGTGTTAGGGGTGTGTCCTACAGAACACAGGTGAGATACTAATGGAGCAGAGGTGCCCAAACTCTGGGAAAGCCAGAGAACAAAGGCCATATATGAGCTGGATGAAAATTAGTCTTCCAGGAAGTAAGGGCATTCCAAGTTCAGAAAAGAGTGCAGGCCAAGGCATAGAAGGTCAAAGGTTTGGCTCATTTGGAAAACAGAGACTAGAGTTCATTAGTTAAGAGTATAGGATTAGGGGCAGTGGGCAGGAAGAGCTGGAACACCTCATCAATTCCCTGCCTGCTGCCTGGAGAACACTGTAGGTCTCTGAACTGGATTCCCTATTCATTTTCCCTCTTGGATGAAAACATGCGACTTCCAAAACTTACTGAACACTTACTATGTGCTCTAGGCACTGCAGAGGAATACCAACATAAGAAAGACTTTGTTCTTAAGGAATTTTTAAGCTAGTTCAAGAAAGTCATGAAGAATAAGTACATAAAGACCTGTAATCTAGGAACAACACAGTAAGGATCCCAAGAAGTATTTTTTTGAAGTGTTTGTAAAAGTTGGACTTCATAGAAAGAAGACAGATCTTTCAGTGAGGAAGACACGGATAGAGAAATCAGGGAAGTCTTTCTGTAGGTGGTAGCAGAGCTCAATGGCATCATGACATAGGTGAAAAAAATGGAGGACATTCCAAGCGAAGGAATTAGCCTAAGATAAGACATAGAGATGGCTCTGCAGATACTGCCCAAATCCATGGATTCCTGAACGTTTCCTGTGGATTCAGAACTAAACATATTTCTTTGACTATATTTCCTACGTAAGGCTGAGGCTCAAACATTTTGGTCTAGCCTGTTTTGTGTTTTTATTGCACTAGTAACTGTTTCTTTGTGGACTTCTGGCTTGACAGACAGGGGCAGAGGAAAGTGGGAATGGACAAGAAAACAAGTCTGATGGGCAGAACCACCTCAGAGCTAAAAATTGGCAATCTACTTTCCGTGTTCTTAGTAAAGTCCTGCAGTCCAGGGCAGTGACCTGGGGCATTTGGGCTTAAAACCTGCTCTGTTTATGTAACCTCACATTTCCTACATAAAGAGGTCCTTGTGAAGTCAGCCAGTCTGTCATTTCTAGTCACAGTCAGTTCTAACAAGCACCTGACCATGAAAACTGACACCAGACTGGGGGTGTGGGAGGAAACTGGTCAAACTAGCTGGGCAGTTTTACTATTACTGAGCATTACATTTTCATGGGTGGGGGGGGGACGACACTAATATTACTTAACATCTATTAAGCCTAAGTACTGTGTTGGTATGAATGTGCCCTGTTTCCAAATCCATTTAGTAACCCAATGAGTAGTATTAACTCAGATGAGTAAACTGAGGGTCAGAGATTAAATAATTTGCTCAGTGTCACCCAGTTAGTAACTGCTGCCCATGTCTGAGTCCATAAATACCCAGCTCTTGCCCCACTGCTTGTCACTCTCCTCATTTAGCACCAGACAACTTTTAACCTAACAGACACTTCTCTACAGATGAAGCTTTGGTCCAAACCTGCTTGCACAGTGTTTGAATTTGGACAATCTAATTTCTCCTCCTTCTTGCACTTTAATACTCCTCTGATGAGTTCCTGATGCTGCTGACAACAGGTTTTCTCTGTGCCACCACTTCCCCTGCGCAAGACTAAAGCCATGATTAAAGCTCTCCATTCTATTTTAAAAGACAACCCAAGTCTTTGTTCTCAGCTTTCAAAATTGTTCACCAGATACTCTCAGTTTCCCATTCCAAACCTTTTCAACTGACATATCCTCTCCGGGTCTCACTTGCTCATCCAATTCCTGTCAGCAAGTCCTGTCCCAATCTACACCCTCTGCGAAAACATTCACCCTGCCTCGGCCTGTCAAATTTGCACCTTCCATTTCACTTCCTGAGAGCTACTCTCTTCCAAAGAACGTTCTCCTCAGGGGTGGTTCTGACCTCTCTATACTAGTATAAACAAGCATCTCCCCCGTTCCTAGCACTTCTGTGTGGACATAGCATGACAGGTACTGCTATGACAGACTACAGGGTGTCTGTTATGTATGCGGCCGCTCAGGCTCCGTCTTGTCGCCTGTACATTCCTCTGCCTACTCCTTTCTATACCGCCCCTCAAACCATAAATGCTCGGAAATCAAAGACTCACTCTTTCAGTTCACCTTTGGTACAATGCAGAAGAGATAGATGTTTAATAAAACAGCTTAAACTGAGGTTGTCCTAAGCTTTGAAAAGCAGTAATAGGTCGAAAAAGGACAAAACAAAACAAAAAGCCCACTCCTGCCACCCTGCAGTACAGTTTCCATATTTTTATAAGAAAATCCTTCTGGAGGATGAAAACTTTGATCAATTAAAATACAGAATTCACTAAAGAGTATGAGTATTATAAGGCAGGGCCTGCTTTTTAAAAAAGGGCCAAAGTATTACTCAAAAGCTTGCAAACTGCAAAAGGTTAAGTACAGGCTAAAACCCTTTAGTTTCCCAACTTGGATCAGTTTATGTAACTCAGAGAGCAGAAAAACTTGGAATCTGGGCCTAAAACAACAGACTTATTTCCATTCAAGTTATACTACAAGGGAAAAAAATGTGAAGTTTGAAAACCTTCCTTTCCAAAGCCAGATTTAGATAAACTGAAGGAAAAAGAAATAGATGCCATGAATCCAGCCTATGCAACTTCACAATGACCTACTTTTGTCCATTTAAACTAGAGTCTTCTTTCCTGTTCTTCAAACAGTATCTCTGTTGCAGGCTGCCTCAAAGTTAATCTGAAACCCATGTGGCCTGGCTTGAGCCAGGTTCATAAACTACGCTGCTATTGTATACCCTCCCACAACTGCATGACCCTGGTTCCGAGAACCAGTAGTCAAGCCAGCCTGGCCAGCGCAGAAGGAATACATGATCACCAGAACAGCCACTCACAACTGCACACTTTACTCGAGGTGGCTGGGAATCACCAGATGGAAAGGCACGAGTTATTCTTGCATAAATCTGCATGCCTGTTACCACTCCTGTTCACCCAGCTGTGCATCTGAATCCTGTGCCCCTGGACTTGCCGGAACTGAAACTGGCTGCCCATGTGGGCTGAGGCAGCCTCCTCCACTCTGCGGCCTGCATCGCCAACTTCTGAACATGGTTTCAGACCCATGTGGTCAATCTCCTGCCCAACATCTGCAGCTGGCTGCTCTCCTTACCTTTGTCCCAGAAGCCTCTGCCAACAGTGGTACTGCAGTTGTAGTGACTGCCCAGGAGATGCCAGTTCTTTTCCCTGGCCCCCGCCCCACCACAAGACGTGGGACTATTGGCAGTATCAAGAGCAGCTGCTTAGTACAGAACGAGGGGTAGAAGGCTCAGGGTGGACAGAGATTTTTTTGTAGCTCTAGTGATAGCAACTTTGGACATAGGCTAGTCTTCCAGGAGGGAGGTTATGATAAACATACCTATCATCATAAAAGCTTGTCATGCCCGCCTTATCCTCCTACTAGTCACATTCACAGCCCCACATTCAAGGAAGCAGAACTAAGCTGTTTCTTTACTAAGCAGTCAAGGGTTCTAGGCCACTGTCTTTAGGACGGCCTATGTCACAGCTAGGTGTTAAAAAATGAACTGGGCCAATCAGATTCCCTCTTTCTGGAATTCAAGTAGAAATATGAAAACAATTTTCCCACTGGAAGCACAGTCAGAGACGAGCACACATGCAGAGAAGAGCTGAGTCACGATAATGGTGAAATATAAAAATGGAGAATTCAAAGCTCCCACTGTTTGAATCCCTGCAGCCTGCCACCCCCTAGCAAGATACCTCCATGATATCTGGTTCTACCACAGCTCCTACTTTGGGGCTCTCCTTGTCGCTTATAACCACATCCCCAATTTGAGGTAGTACAAGAGAACCTCTGATCCTTGTACTCAAAGAACTCAATTACAAAGCAGAGCACTCATGTCCGGAAATGGTGTGGCATCACCCAAGAGGCAGACCCCCACGGTTACACTACATGGGATGTAATCCCATGCTCATAGCTATAGCTAAAGGACAGCTCAGACCCACAGCCTGAGCCTAAACCAGCTCTTGGAAATAGCCCCGTTATGTGAGCGTGACGGAGAGAACAGAAGCATTCAGGAAAAAGCCAAGGACCACTTTCATTTTTAAAAAGCTGTGAAAGCGTTCCACAGGTCACACAACTTAAGTTGCAAATTTTTATATAAAATCCAGTCTTGTAAGTAACAGCATAATTTATCAGATTTTATAGTTTAAACCAATATTCCTTTCCCACAAATGATACACACCAGTCAAACAAATAAAAACGACTTTTTTTATAATTCACCAGATAAAATAGTATAATCTCTTGGGGCGCCTGGGTGGCACAGTGGTTGAGCGTCTGCCTTCGGCTCAGGGCGTGATCCCGGCGATCTGGGATTGAGCCCCACATCAGGCTCCTCCCCTATGAGCCTGCTTCTTCCTCTCCCACTCCCCCTGTTTGTGTTCCCTCTCTCACCGGCTGTCTCTATCTCTGTCAAATAAATAAATAAAATCTTTAAAAAAAAATAGTATAATCTCTTGGTCAGCCAGTTCCAAGACGGTCTGATAAAAGCTATGTGTTCTTTAGAAAAAGACACTTTACCTCTTCGAATCTCAGTTTAAAATAATGATTATGGTAAAATGAGCCGATCTTTATGGAACTTCCCAGCTTTAAAATATGATAGACTTCTACTCTCTGAGCAAGTAGTGAACTCATCATTTGCAAAGATAAAATTCATTCATTTAACAAATATCTGAGGGCCAGCCACTGGTACTGAGCACAGAGGAGTGAACAAAACATAAAAACACCCTACTCTCATAAAACTTACATTCCGATCCAGAAAACAGAGAGAAATGTCAGTTTTTCAGGTCATGATAAGCACTTTGAAGAAAAATAAAATGAGACTAAAAAAGAAATAAAATGAGGGTAAGAGGGACAAAGAGCAAGAGGATGGAGGGACTGCTATTTTAGATAAGGAAATCAGGAAAGATCCCTCTGTTAAGGTGACATTTGAGTAGAGATCTGCCTAAGGGAAGAGATGAGCAGTCCATTCAGAAATCTGGGAAAAGTTGGTTTCAGACAAAAGGAAGTACGAAAGCCCTGAAGGGCCTGAGTGGACCTCCAGGAATAGCAAGGAAGTCAGTGTGGCCAGAATGGGTAAAGGAGAGAATGATAGGAGATGAAGTCAAAGAACACCAAGATTCAACAGATGTGACCCAAGTGGAAAGGTTTAAATGCTTCAAGTAGAAGATTCATACCAATGTGGTTTCTGGCTTCTGCCGGGGTCCATTACATTCCAAGCCCACAGGCAAAAGGTAAGTCTACACTGCAACGTACCATCTATCTAACTTGGAACAAAGCAAAAATGGTGCTGCAGATGTCTAAATTAGCATAAACTTCATAAAGAAAATTGCTTTGGGAAGCCATGTGACATCAAATCTGGAGTCATTAAGATTTTCATTTCTTTTAACTCTAGTTAAGCTTCTGCCAATTTATCCTAAAGAGAATCCTATGAAAGAAAAAACCACATACAAGTATATATTAACAGGAAGGAATATTATTTATAATAGCCTAAATAACCAGCAAGCAAGTAATTAAAGTGTAACAACAGGTTGGCAGACTCTTGAAAAATATGAAAATTATGTAGTAACGTGGCAGAGAAGAAGGATAGAAAACTGTATTTCTGCTATAATTACACCCCCCACAAAAAAGGATATATATGAATAGAGACTGGAAAGAAACAAAAAATGATGATGGTTGGTTCTGCTGGGGAGGCAGGATTATTCTTATTTATAACACTCGTTCAGTGCAAACTAGATTTCTTTGTTCTGGTTTTCCTACTTCATTACAACACTAACACCTAGAATTAAGATAACAATAGAAATTCCTATGATCATGTAGTTGACAAGAGGGCCACACTCATTTCTATTCCATAGCAGTCTTTTTTTTTTAACATTTTACTTATTTTTTAATTAAAAAAATGTTTTTCTTGAGTAATCTCCACACCAAACGTGGGGCTTGAACTCACACACTGTTGTTGATGAAGTCACACACTCTACTGGCTGAGCCAGCCAGATGCCCCTCCCTGGAGATCTTCTCAGTGACTCTACAATATCTGATGGTGCTGATGTACTTTCTTGAAGCTTCTTTCCTTAGCCTCTGAGGCCACAAATATACTCCCAGTCCTTCACTCACCCACATCTCTACTGACATGTTTTTTATTTTCTTTTAGTTCCTAACAACATTTACTTATTATTTATCATTTTCTTCTCCCTCTTCTCTGTAAAGATGACTCTCAAGAGATGTGTGTCTCTAGCCCCAGTCTCTTTTCCCAAACTACCTCACCACAATCTCATTGCCTATTAGTAATTTCCTCTCAGATCACATGTGAAGACACACCGAACTCTATATGTCTTTAATCAAATTGTCACATCATCAAACTGGTTTTCTCTCAATTAACTGCCCTACATTCAGCAAAATCACGACTCTCCCATTCAGTGGAAGTAATTTAAGTACAACCCTACCATCAAAGTTTACCACTATCACGACCTACTCTCATTCAGAACCACTGGTCTCTTACTGCCACTGTTCTGGTAACATCTCAACGCTAATATCTTAGGTCTTTGCGGTCCTTATTACTGCTTATAAACTGGATTACAGAAAATTCCTAGTTTTTCTGATGCTGGCTAAAACACCAAAATCAAACAAAAAAACTCAACCACCTCTCCCTTGCTTTAAAAAAAAAAAAGGCTTCAATGATATCTAGGTACTATGAAAGTATTCTATATACATTTTCCTCATAACAATTCTATATACATTTAATCCTCATAACAAACCAGAATTAGACACTATTATTATTTCCATTTTGTAGATTAAAAAAAAAATAGAGATTTAGGAAAATAACCAGCCCAGGGATACAGATATGGTAAGTAGTGGAACAGGAATCCAACCCAGACAGCTTGCTCCAGAGCCTTTATTCTTGATCACTGATAACTCAGCCTAAACCCTAGGCTTGGCAGTCGGGCTACCACATAATCTTGCCTGAATTAAGCGTGCTGCCTATCTCTGGGCCATCCTTATTCCTAAATGAGAATAGTAGAATGCAATATTTAAGAGCCTTGGGCTCTGAGGCCAGCCTATTTAGGCTCAAATCCCAGCTCTAGCATTTAACACATGACCACGGACAAACTGCCCTCCTCTTCTTCTTCTTTTTTTTTTTTTTTTTTTAGATTTTATTTATTTATTTGACAGAGACAGCCAGCGAGAGAGGGAACACAGGCAGGGGGAATGGGAGAGGAAGAAGCAGGCTCCCAGCAGAGGAGCCTGATGTGGGGCTTGATCCCAGGACTCCAGGATCATGCCCTGAGCTGAAGGCAAGACGCTTAACAACTGAGCCACCCAGGCGCCCCAAACTGCCCTCTTCTAAATCTGTTTCTTCTTCTATATAAAACGGAAATACTAAGGGTATCTACCTTGTGCAGTTGGGAAGATTAAATATGATTTAGAAAACAGTAACCCAATGCCTGGCTGATGGCAAGCCCTCAGTAAAGGTTAGCCATCCTAATTATCATAATTCCAGACCCCTGCAATTTCTGCCTATTCTTTTCCTGCCTAGCTTTGAAGATCAAGGTCTTGCATAGCCTGCAGCAATCTGTTCCTCTTCTGGCTGCGTAGAATATTTTTTGCTCATTTGTCATTAAGCATAAGTTGATCTGTATTTTAATAAAAATAACAGTATCATTCATAATATCTACTGTATGCAGGGACTGCTTTAATCACCCCACATGAACTTATGTACTCATTTTAATCCTCATCGTGACCTTCTGAAGTAGGTACTATCATGATCCCTCTTTTGCAGATGATGAAACTAAGGCACAGAAAGGTTAAACAGCAAGCTTAAGGTCATACAATAGATGGAGGAGCCTAGCAAGTCTAGTCCCAGAATCCATGCTCTTTACCATTACTTAGTATTTCACATCTGTTGTTTCCATGTCTCCTCCAGGAAACTGCAACCTTCTCAAAAACAAGAATGGTATCTTCTCTAGATCCCCCATAAGGCCAAATATGGACTCCTTCACAGATTGACAAGCAACAAACATTTGATGGATTGATATTCCCAATGCTGCATAATCACTTGCATCAGGACCTAACCCCTCTGTTTGCATTTATTCTGTTCTCTCGCCATCCCCTTTCAAGAACTATCTTTAAATTACCTGCACCCAAGCTATTATAAACGTAAGTGACATTGACACTATTCCATATAAGTGTGGGATTGGGTTCATGCCCTAAGACTTGGAAGAACCTCTCTTTACAGACCTCACAATTTCAACTCTGCTATTCCAGAACTAAAAAGTATGCAAACACAATCTTGAAAACTTTTCCTCAATAGCTTGGCTAGAGTTGGATTTCTTTTCATATCAAGAACTAAATGCAGAAAACACAAAACAAGACTTTGCTTCAATTTTATCAATAGCTATTTGAAAGTATTTTAAACTGATATTTCTATTAGACCAACTCCATTCTTCCTTCACCCCAAAGACAAAAACACCACACAAATGCCTCCACGTCCACTCTCTCTGGGGGATGAAATCAACTTAAGGAAGAAAAATAAATCCTACTGTTTCAAGGCTCATTCTTTTGCATCATTTTCTCCTAACATTCCAACCACACTTCATTTATTCAAAGGCACTAACACCCTTTCATACTCAGTCGTTCCCATATGGTACTCCTCCACTCAGAACCTGCTTCACTAACTATCTAGCTAACTCCTCAATTTTCAGGTCTGCCTAACTGTCATCTTCTCAGAGAAGCTTTCTCCATATTCCTCCTCTAAATTGATGCCCCCTTTTTAGAGTCACTGCACTCTCTACTTACCCTTTACAGAACTATCACAGTTTGTAATTGTGTTTATCTTTTGACTAGTTGACTAATTTCTTATTTTCCCCACAGGACTATAAGGACACATTCTGACTTCTATGCCTTCCTCCACTTTTCATGTTCTCAGTGTTGCTCTGGAGAACAAGCAGCAATTACCTGCTTGTGGCCTACAGACAAACTGATCCACAGGACTTTGCATAACCTCAAATGGCTGATCAAATACCTCAGTGGTCTTTGTGCGGGAGAGAGCCCCAGACTTCATTACCTCCCATTGTGTTGGCCCAACAGCACTTGAAGGGACAACTGAAGTGCCTGGTCACTGTTTCTCTACATGGATTTTAAACTCTCCATAGTCCATTGAAATGGTCATGGTTTTTACAAGCCTTACCCTATATCTGTAGAGGTAAACCTGCCAGATGAATGAATGTGTATTTCATTAGGCATATACTTTCTGAGAAACAGGCCAAAGGGCTCAATAGTGGATGGTTCCTTTCTACTTACATATAAACCATAAAGGACAGCCAAACAAACTGTACCTAATGGCCAACCTAAGGTAACCTAAAGAAAGGTACACTCAGCATGAAGGGCATTAGCAAGAAGGCATGGACCCGAATTAAAACCTAAGGAATTTAAGGAAAAGTAAAAATAGCACAAGGGGGGCATTATTAAGAACAGTTGGGGTGAACTCCTTAGATGTCCCCAACATTCAAAGCAATGGGCATGGATTCTCAAAGTTACTTCAATCTTGGAGTAACCCCGAATCTCTTTAGGTCCTCCCAAAACAGGTCAACCTTCAGACTTTAGCTGAAAGCCAAAACACAAAAGGAACCAACAGTATAATAATTATTTCTCTTCCTAACCCCTAATCACAGGGAAGGCTATCTCTTCTGCAAGGATCCAAGCCTGTGGACCAGAACTGGGACATCTAGATTCTCCTCTTGGCCTTGCTGTCACTGGCCCATCTCAACACTTAACCTCAGGTGCAAAATAAAGGCACCAGATATAATAATGTTCTACAGCTCTATATTATTATGCTGGTATATAGGAATGGCACCAAAAACCATGGAGTTTTTAGTTTTACAAACTAACATTTGTACTGCTCATACCAACACAAATGTTTTCTCTCCAACTCTAAGCAACAAATTTAAGTAGGATATTGTAAACGTGACATATATACAGAAGAGGCAGACCAAAAAAATGGTGATACACAAACCATTAGACATAAGTTATGACTGAGAGAAGTGAAAATATTTATCTTTGAAAAGAGAAGACTTAAAGAGAAACTAGTAGTCTTCTAAGTACCAAGAGACAGATGTCACAATGCTAATTTATTCTATTTTACTTTATAGGACACAATTGATCAGTAGGGTAAAGATCGCAGGGAAGCATTTGACTTAATTGAAAAGCAAACTTAAGAATTAGCTAGGTCTAGCAAATATATAGACTTCCTCTAAAATAAACTGCCTCCTTTGTCACTGGGTGTCTCAGAAGCTACTGAGGAGATCCAAAGACTATTTTAAAGCAGGGGACAACGAACTTTCTGCAAAGGAATTTGAGGGCCACATATAGTCTCTGCTACATATTCTTCCTGCATGTGTATTTTTACAACCTTTAAAAATATAAAAACCATCCTTAGCTTATAGGCCATATAAAAACAGGTAGTTTGCAGATTCCTGTTCTAGAGAAGTGCTTTCCAATAGAAAGATGAGTCACATATGTAACTTAAAATTTTCACTAACAAAAAACACCAAAAAAAAAAAAAAACCCACACAAAAATTTTCTAATATCTACATTGTAAAGGCAAAAAGAAACAGGTGAAGTTCATTTTAATATATTTTATTTAATCCAATATATCAAAAAATTATCATTCTAACATGAATACAAAATTACTGATGAGATATTTTACTTTTTTCTAAAACTAAGTCTTCAAAATCCAGTGTCTATTTTACCCTTACAGCATATCTCAATTCAAATTAGTTACCTTTCAAGTGCTCATTAGCTACACGTGGCTAGTAGCTATCACACTGGACAGAGTAGTTCCAGAGAAACTTGTGCACTCCACTGAGAAACAGAAGTGATAACCTTCCAATCAACACTTTTCTTTTTTTTCTTACACTTATTTCTAATGATTCAAATTGATGAGAAAAAATTTATTAGTCAATAAATGACTACTGAGATGACTGGCATGCTACTTGGAAAAAGAGAACTGGATCTCTTCTTGTGCCTTACTCCAATATGAAGTCCAGAGAAAGATGAGAAGTCAATCTAAGAAAGTAAAATACATTTAAAGGCCAGTAAAGAGAAAAGAATGCAAAAAAGGGGGGGGGGGAAGAGGATGTTATTTTAACCCTCAGATTGGCAAAGATTGAAAAACAGTCATTTCTTCAGACTTAATAAAACTGCTTTACAAATCAGATACTATTGGTGGGAACATAAATGTATATGACCTTTCTTAAGGGCAGCTTTGCTATCTGTATAAATATGTACCTCACTTCTGGAAATTCACCCTAAGAGGTAATGATAAAGAGCAAAAAGATGAAGGCACAAGGATATTCACTGAAGCATGATCCATAAGAAGAAAAAGCTGGAAGCAACTTACGTGTCCATCAAAAGGACAGATTAAATAAAATAAGGTCATTGAAATTATGTGGGTCTCTTACAGAAAGATGTTTACATTGTGGAGGGGGAAATGCAGGTTACTGAACAGCATGTACAGTGTGATCCCACTTATGCAAAATGCAAAATTTCATATAAATGTTCATATTCATAAAGAGACATCAGAAGGAAACTTAATAAAATGTTTACAGTGGTTATGTCTGATATAGGTTTGGGATAATTTTCTTTGGACACAACTATATATGTTTATCTTCATTTTTTTATGATGATCACCTGACACGTTTTATCCCAGAGTTGTTTTTATAACCTTCTCAGTATGATTTTTTTTAACCAGAACCCTTAGAAATATCTTTTATACATGTATTTTACAGAGTGTGCTACATGCACCACAGTGTACTGAAGACATTGTTTCACTGAGATAACATGTCTTGATGCTCATGTGCAACTCGTACTCTTAGGAGTATCTTTTTATACATGTGACTTTCCAGAGCATATTACCTACAGCACAGGGTGGTGAACTCACTCGCTCACTGAAATAACCCTACTCTGATTCAAGGAATTATTAGCACTCTTAGAAACACGTTTTAAACATGTGGCTTTACAGAGTGTCAAACATGTAGTACGAAGTGGTAAACACGTTCCTTCAGTGGAATAATCAACATGGTGATTTTTATCTTTTCTGATTAATACAAAACTTATTTTTTAACTTTAAAAATTCTTGGAGAAAATTAAAAAGGAAATGTTAAAAGTAAACAAACAGCCTCTATTTAGTGAGTAACTTCTTTTCATAGGTTGTAGAGGGAGTGGGGAGAAATACAGGTGGCAAAGAAACCTAATAAACCAGACATAAAAGGAAGCCACCTGCCTTTCCCAAGTTAAGCTATAATTTCATTCCTGTAAGAAAGCACAGGAAGGGTCAGTATTTTGGCTCCATCGTCTTGTGGTGACTAATGTTATGTAATAATACATATAAAAAAAACCAATTCTTTAGAGATGAAAGACATCCTTGAAACATATCTACAGAACACAACACATGAAGAAAACTTCCTTTTTAACCCAAAACACTCTTCTATATAATTCTAGGAACTCACCCAGAGTTAACATCACTAGAAAAGTTCCCTGAATTCTGCAGAAATGACAAACTATGAACAAAATAATATATTTTCATGTCTTTGTAATGACCAAAAAGCCTACACCCCAAACATAAGGGATGAGGTCACGTGAGGAGTTCTTTGCTAGTTTGCCTCCACCCCTCAACAAGCTAAGTCACTTAAAATACAGACATGAATAAAGGTAATTTCATACAATGTCACTTTTTAGCCACCAGGTTTTCCAAGTTTGGGGTTTATAAGATCTATAAAATCACAGGACTACAGAACACAAATAAAATTTGACTCTAAATGATCTTTTCCTCTCCCATCACTGACATTCTTCAAACCCCTAGATTTTTTTCTCTCAAATAATGAAAATTTAGCACAAGGCTCATTTACAACAGACTCACAGGATCTCACTGTCAGTACAATAGATGCCCTGAAATAATCAGTGTGCTCCTCGGGGAATAGTCTCCAAATGAAAACAGTAAGACACAAAAAGATGATCAACATTAAAATATTTTCTTAGGGGAAAAAAGCGAATTGCTATTTCTAGAATTAAAAGGCTGTCTTTTATTGAACTGTCATGCTAGCTCTCCAACAGGCAGGCAGTGGAGACATTTTAAGTGCATTACCTTTAGGAGGAAAATAGGACTTGCTTTCAGCTTTGTGAGGCCAGTCTACAACGAGAGGTCCAAACCTGCGAAAGCTGGCAGTGATCTCATCTACAAAGTAAAGAAGTAATCTCAGCAAGAGAAAAAAAAATATTGCAAGCGGAATAGCATAAAGCGTATCTTTTTATTTAAAAAATATTTTGAGAACTATTTCTAAAGCATTTTTACAGAAGTCAGACCTACTAAGTGAAATACAATTGTTTGCTGGGTACGTTTGGTTATTCACTTTCAACCATGCAGAATGTGTTTCTAACTATAATTCACTGCTCTTCACTGCCAACAAATTTGATATAAAGAATTTGGAAGGAAAAAATCTGACATAACCAAGGTGACCTCTCTGTCAAGAAAAAAAAAATTCTAAAAATAGAAATGTTCTCTGTTCTGAGAAAAAAGGCAGAAGTACACAAAATGTTTAAAGTGTGCTTTCACTTATGTAAGATAATCTCTAAAATATCTAAGATCATTAATATTAGGTTATGATTATTAGTAATCTAAGATTATTATCTATAAGATTATTTTACAAATGGATACAATTTTTTTGGTAAGAAATAGGGGCAATAAGTAGGTAATTCTATTTGATGATAAAAGTTAATAAACCAATGATCTCTTTCCCTCATACTTACCTACTACACATCCTATAAAGAAAATGTTTCCAAAGTTATAGGCTCAATAAATTTACCTTTTCCTTCTGACTCCTGACTCAAAGCAGAAGGTTATAACTTAGTCCAACTCAGATTTAAGTTGCTACTCTCTTAGCCATGATCTAAACTATGTCGTAAAAAAAAAATCCAATTGATAGAGGAGATTAACACTAGTATGAGAATAGTTTGGAGGAAAATGAGTCTCCAGCTCTGTACAACTTTAAAGCAATAAGTCTTAAATAAAAATATTTTTACACTATTCCTTTCTCATCATGAAAAAGAAAATCATGATAAATTAGAGAAATGTCACAACTAGAACAATGTTGATGAAGCAATTGTTTTAACAATATTTTTACAGCAGATCCAAAGCCTACTAACTAGGACTAGAGTTGTTTTTCTCCTTTAACTGTCGCAATTTTATTTCATTCATCTGTTCAACAAATATTTATTGACAACCTACTATGTGCTCATTGGCTTCGGGCATTAGTGAAAACTCACTTTTGGATTGATAGTATCTTAAGAACATTATTAAGAAAAATTCTAATTAGTCTTTATTCTTTTAAAGGCAAGGGGGGCTTTTCACTAATAGATATCTATATTAAAATATGAGATGGGATAGTGTGATGAACATGGGCAAAAGCGCTGGAATAAGACTAATTTTGAATGCCAGCTGCACCATTAGCCACATAACCTGGGACAAACTGTCTCGCTCTGATCCTCAGTTTCCTCATCTATAAAATGGAGTTGGTAGGATATGTCTTAAGGGATAGCTGTAAGGATTAAATGAGATAATGTAATGTGAAGCTCTTAGCATAATTATGGGCTTATAAAGAATTTCATAAATATTAACTTTCATTATTATTTTACAGCTTACCCCCAAATTAATGACTGGGAAACAGGAAGTTGTTGGGAGACTGCCCTGTATGAACACATCTGAAGAGCAGACCTGAAATGCACCATCTATTACTTCCCCATCTATGGAATATTTTCCTCCTCCAAACACTAAAATAGGAATGTCCCAAAGGTGCTTGGAGAGGAGAGGCAGGGTCAAATCACACAAAGAACAAACCTGGCCTTTATAAAGTCATTAATGAATGCATCATACCTTCATCAATATCAGGAGGAAGGCCTCCAACAAACACCTTCCTAGAGTAACGTTCTACTCGTTCTCCGTTTTGACAGCGAGTGGGAGAACTTAAGCCAGATGACAAGGATTGATCGCCGTGACTGTCGTCCAGGAAGGCATCTTCAAAGGGAAAGAGAGAAGACCGACCTGAAACAAATGTGGAAGTTTCTACAGTTAAAATTATTTTCTTGGACAACAAATGCTTTTTTAGGAGCCAAAGCGTAGAGTGAATCATCCAAAAAAATGTATCCTGAACTGTGATTTTTACAATAGGACAAGCAACTGTAGATTGCAGAGCCTAGACAATACCATCATTTTTGTGTAAAGGTATGCATAGCACAGAAATACCTGGACTAATAGGAGAAAGCATCAAAAATTACAGCTGTTTTCACTGCTAAAAATCACCACCTTTTACTCATAGAGTCCCTATCACTGCTACTAAAAGTATTCAGCAGCTATTTTTCCTTTCCCCAGACATTTCTTAAAATAAATGGAAAAGTAATCTTTATTCACAGATTTTTATTTGCTCAAAGGTTCAGGCTGGCTGGCCCTAACCACGGAAGGAATATTAAACTGATGACAAAGGCTGATAGCCTCTCTGATAGCAGGGCTAAAGATGATCAAGTTTTCCCTGCCACTCTGAACTAATCCAATTTGGGAATAAACATTTGCAGTAATACCAGGTGAAACAAGTAAATGAAAAGACATAAATTAAGATGTGGGAGTATGTAGATGTGGTTACGACATTTTTACCCTACTAATCTAGGCAGTATTTTATATCCCTCAAAAAGTTATTTACATTGTTAATTTCTATAGCCAAATAGAGTTTATACAGCAAAGGCATCTACCCATTCCACAAGACTGTAAGAAAGATGCCAGCAGTTAGAGTCTGTTAATAAACGTAACATAATAATTCCATCTGGCATTACAAAATAAAATCTAAGTTTAAAAACAAATATATTTCCTGTTTGAGTCAGTGAGTTCCTGGTAAAACTTTCCATTAGGTTACACTCTAAAAATGAACTGTCTTGAACATCCTAACTTTTGAAAAAAGAAGAATTCCCCTCTAAAATAAATTCATATACTCTTCAAAAAAAGAACAGTGTCTTCCGCATTTAGTCTATCCTGTCTATCTTTCCCTGAAACCTAGTTTCTGCGTCACTATAGCCAACTCTCAAACAGAATATAAATAGCCTTATAAAAATACTGAACATTTATTTCTTTTACAAAAAAAATGGCTATTAATATAACTATTTATTTTATGAACAACCCAGGTGGTACAAGAAAGGCCCTATTTTGATGTTGGGAGTTAATAAATAAAAGGACCTAAGAATTTTTTGTTCAGCTCTTCCCAGATTAGCTACAAAGAAACAGAATAAAATTTGTCACCTCATGCCACCTAGCTTTCTTAGCCTGGGGGGAACAAACAATAGGCAGTAAATTCTCATCCCTTGATGTCTGTTTTGATCACTGGGGGTAAAAGAAATAGATTTGCAGCAACTATAGGCAAAATGACCTTTCCAAAGACACCCAGAGAAGTACTCACACAACTGTCAGGTTTGCTTTTCACGGAGTCCACACTCAGTGAGTTCTATGCTTGCTCTGTGACAGGCACACACCCAAATCAGCATTGCCCGCCGAAAACACCTATCCCCACCTCTTACCCTCAACACTAGCAACGTGAGATGCTCAGAAAACAAAGGCTGTTGGGGGCAGGGAGTGGGGAGACAACAAAATAATACTGGAAAATACTGCACACCTTATGCCCTTCCCAGACATTCGCAATCCACATTAGAATACAAAAGGCTGGGAAAAGTCATGCAGTAAAATAAATTGATCCAGCATTACCTGGATTTAAGATAAAGGAAATGTTAACATATATAACTCAGGGGAAAACACTTGAAGAAATATTTATCCATATTCTAGAATCACCAAACTAATATGAGTTATTTGAAAGTTCTTGACAAAGAAATCAAGTCTGGTAAGAGATAGGCAAGTGCATAAGTATAAAAAAGAGAAATAAGTACTAAGTGAAGACCGTACCAAGAGCTCAATTTACTGCCCTATGGGAGATGGGGCGGGCAGAGACCTTTAGAGTGATTTCATAGGAAGGCAACCTTGAGCAGAATCTTGTGGGGCTGGGAGTTTCTAAGATAAAGAACAAGAATCCACAGAGAAAGAACTTTCAAAACAGCTTAGACTTTTCCCTCCAAACCAGGTCCTCTAGCATTCCCTGCAATCTCAATAGAAATGACTATTATCCACACCCAATTCAATCCAAAAATCTAGGAGTCCTCCTTGACATCTCCCTTTCTTTCTTACTCCACATCTAATCTCTAACTCCTATCAATTCGAGCTATGAAGTAACTCTTCAATCCATTCACTTCTCCCATCTTCGGTCCTAACACCCTAGGGTCCCAATCGTCATCATCTCTGCCCTGAACTAATGGGTTCCAACAAGTCTATATGACAGCCTATTTAGTCTACTGGTTTCTATCTTGAACCCCACAATGCTTTCTCCACACAACAGCCCAAGTCATCATTTTCAAATATTAATCTGACCACATAGCCACACTCCTCACCTTCATTCTTAAAACCCCTCGATAACGTCCCACTGTTTCTGGATCAAGTACAAAAACATCACGGTAAACTCTAAGCCCTCTGCCATCTCCTACATCATAGTTGCTGCCTCTCTCCTTCTGTCTGGTTCACTAACCTCCTATCATTCAGACCTCCTCTGAATTTCCTAATTCCTCCTTGCCTTGGCACTAAGGACAAGGTGTTACCCCCTTCCCCCAAATAAATAGTCTCTTCCCAACTCCCCAGTTTTCTAGTTAATTCCCACTAATCCTTCAGGTCTCAGTTGAAAAGTCATTTCCTCAAGTGGAACTTTCCTGAACTTCTAGATCAGGTTAGGTTCCCGTTTCTATCCACTCATAGCACGTCTCCTAACACTTTTCCCAATTACCATTATACTATCATGTGGGTTTTAATTTGGTATCTCATTCCCCAGCCCCATTAAATTGTAAGCTCTATTAGGACAGGGACCAATTTAATCTTGTTCACCACTGTATCTTCATGTCCTAATGAGGGCACATAAAAGGTATTCAATAAATATTAAAAGTGAGGCAGCATCCAGAAAAGGATAACAGTACATGCAAAGACATGCGGCTGCAAGTATATGCTGGCACCCACGTGTGAGAATGGCAAGAGATGGAACCACATCCTAGGAAATTGAGGCCTTTTCTATTGCTTCTATTTGCTCAAACATATTCCATACTCTATACTACAAAAGCAATAAGAAATTTCCCCATTTCCCAAGTTTAATATTTCCTTCTAATACTAGTTTAAAAAAAAAAAAAAAAAAACTTCACTCACTTCCTGGAGACTGATACTCCTATCTAATTCATCTTCCATCCTGTCAGAATGACTTTTCTGAGATGCCTATGACCATGTGATTCCCTCCACCCCACACCCTACAAAAGCTACCATGACCTTCACCAGCAATTTGTAC
>NW_024426885.1:34121012-34225710 GCF_017311325.1 Ursus maritimus | reverse complement strand
GGGAAAGAGGGGATGGGGTGAGAGTCTGAAGAAATCTGGGACCGTCCAAATGAGAAACAAGGAAATTTTGAACAAGAGCTGTGAAGAAGGAGAAGTAGTAGATATTCAAGACATTTCGGAACAAAGAGAACTGCCTTTGTGCATGGCCGACATAACCACAGCTTCCCAGAATATTTTGGCAAAGAAAAGAAAAGCAAGAGTTAAATGTAAAAATTGGGACTGTTTTAAAAATTGTTTATGGGTACTTAAGAAACTTGCCAAGGTTTTAAAACCAAACCTCTGATTATTAATATTTAGAGTACCATGGACTTTAGTGATAAAGTTGCCCTTGGAAATGAAACTGTGAACAATCCAAACATATATGACATTTCTCTGTGGATAAGAACGAAGACTATAGGTCTCAGAGTCCAATCCCCAGATCTACTTAATCTGAATGCATGGCGTTCAAATTTGAAAGTCTGCACTTTTAACAAAGTTCCCCAGTGATCCCTATGCTCAAGTTTAAAAGCAACTAAAATGGAGGTTAACTGTCTGTAGAGCAGGCATCCACTGAAAGTGATATTGTGTGAGGTGTATGGAGTGTTGGGAAACATCCAAGTTCAGTCAAGTTAAAGAAAGTATATCCTCAGAACAGAATGTAAAATCTATAATCTAGTCAACCGTACTGTAATATGACTGCCTAAGTGCTGATGGACAAAAAGTTAGTCTGTAGGAAGCATTTAAAAGACAGAATTGTAGACCAAAAGAAGTTAGGAGGGTTTTATCATACGGGTAAGACTACTCCTCTGTGGAGAGAATGGTTCGTTTGATGTTTCCATAGCCTGAAAACCATCTATTTCCCCATGCTCTAATTATAAGCTCCTGAAGGACTGTTCTATTAATTAATTTAGTACCTTGCTACTGGGAAGAGGTACCACTGTGACTCCTAAACTAGTAGACAAATCAGCCACTAAAATTGTCTTCTGTTACATTCATCTCTGTAAGTTAAAACATTGGTATTCTGGTTTGTCCAGGGTTCCTCATGAGGTTAGTATTCGTGCATTCATTTGGTTGGCATAAATCCATTCCCCCCAAGACAAACCATCCCTGGGAAGACTGGTAAAGTTTTAGTTCTCACATATGTGTTACTAGAAACTGAAACTAAGAGGCTACACCCAAATTGTGTCCCATGAGAGGCCCTACTTTACAAGCTAGCATCTCTCTGACACACTACTTTTCTTTAATAACAACATCACCCAAGACCAAAACGTTTTAAGTAAGCCATGTTACTTCCCCAAAATTATATTCTTATGTACCTAGCATATTAGTCTGCTTTAGAATCTGATACTTCCTTGTATAATATTCTTATTGAGTATTTCAAGAGAAGGAGAATACTTCCCAACAGCTGCCATTTGGCCATTTGGCTTTCCCTTCCACCAATGGTCTGGTTTATGATATTTATTTTCAATTAATAACCAGAATGTAATTGAACAAATAATCTCTGAATGTAGAGGTAACTTAAAACTATGTTGAATGCTCTGGAAGAGGTAGGAGCCTTGTAGGAAAAGTACAAAATAAGAAACCCACAAAGCACTAGTTAAGCAGGAAGGCTTGTCCAAAACTCTTGCTTACTTAGGAGGCTCCCTTTCCTGCAGCTTATGATGGGGAAACAAAAGCCACTGGCCATGATGGGTTGCCAAAGCAGCCCAGGCCTCACCTCTAAGCTCCCACCAAAGCCTCTGTGGTCAATCCAGCAGCTCCAGCATACTTCTAGCCCAGTAATTCCATTCCAAGCCTGACCATTTTCATCTTAGTTTTTGTAAGTAGCTCAGAAATTAGTCACTTCAGGAGTTTTGCTTTTTTTTTTTTTTTTTAAATGGATTATGAGGCATGACTCCCCTAAGGAAAAAAAAATTGCCTGACAGTCAGGTTCCAGCTTTACTCTGTAACCTTGGACAAAACATTTCACACATCTGAGTCTCATTTACGTAATGAGAGATTTGAACTAGACGAATGGTTTTCAAGTCTCTGGGAGCAGAATTCCTCTTATTACACAAAAATCTTTCATAAAACTTTAATATACAAATATTAAAGTGCATCTTACTTGGCATTATTATGTAGGTATCTCTTAGGCATCACAAACTTAATGTGTTTTTAAATGAACTCTTGACATCCACCTTGAACATATTCTCTCCCAGTCCCATTTCAATACGTGGCATCGCAATTCACCCAATTGCTCAAGCTAGAAGCTGAACATCATTTTTGAGTCTTCCTTATTTACTTCCCACATTCAATCCTTCAGTTTAATGCCATTAAAAAAGGTTCATTCTACCCTCTAGAAGATATTTTCCATTTGTTCATTTCTTTCCAATTCTATTGCCATCACTCTATTTTAAAACACCATCATCTCTTGCCTGGATTACTACTACCTTCTTTCTGAACTAGACAACCCACTTCTCTTCTCACTTCCCTTTAAACAGTAGGAGCCACAGTGTTCTTTTAAAAACATATATCTGATCATTTGACCCTGCTTTAAAACATTCATAGATTTCCTCTTGTACTTGGACCACACTCAAAATCCTTACCGGGAGCTAAAGCACAGCAAGATCATATTTCCTTCCTTCCTCCAGCTTCATCTTAATATACCCTCCTCTTTCTCCTATCAAGCTCAGTCATTCTGGTCTCTACTTCCTCAAATACACAAAGCCCTTTCAGGCCTCACCTACCCCCCCCACACTTTTTAAATAAAAGCTTTATGAAGATATAATTCACCTATCATACAATTCATCCATTTAACCCATTAGCAGCCACTCCCCATTTTCCTTGAACTCTCTCAGGCCTAGGCAAACACTAGTCTATTTTCTGTGTCAACAGAAAGGACATTTCATAAAAGTGGAATAATATAATACGCAATCTTTTGTAATTGCCTTCTTTCACTTAGTATAATGTTTTCAAAGTTTATCAATGTTGTCACATCTATCAGTATTTTGCCTCAAGCCCCTTAAAATAGCTGTCTTATAATGTCTGGAATTTCCTTTAAGACATTCTAAGGGGGGAAAAAGAGGGAACATATGAAACAAGATTGGCAAAAATGAAGCTAACTGATGGGTAGATAGTTCAATAAACTATTCTATTTTTGTGTATGTTTGAAAATTTCCACAATAAAAATTTTTCTTTAAAGATACTTGTCTTGCCATCCTTTGGGTTTCAGTTTAAATAATATCTTTTCAGAGAAAACCATCCCAGGTTAGAGGGAACCTCACATTTTTCTTGCCTACTACTTTTCACAATTATTGAGTATGGAAATGTTTCACTTATTGTCTCTCTCCTACTAGAATAAACACTCTATAGGGAGACAGAACACATCTAGAGTCTGGCACAGCATCTGATCTGATAGTAAGCACACAAACTCTTAATGAATGAAATCAGGGAGGACAGCCTAGAACTCCTCCATCATTGTTTAAGACACTCCCAGACCAACTTCCTGCAAAAAGGAAAAACTGTTATTTTATTCCCCTACCATTTTCTGTGCTCAAATTTCCATATTACTATAAGGAGTAACATTTCAGATATTATAACCATGAACAGTTGGAAATTTCTTCAGCTGTCCATGTTTCACCGAGGGACCAACCATTCCTTGAGAGAAGAAAGCTCATGTAACTGGGTTTGAATTAGCAGAATGGCATGTTTGTACCATGGTCTCACTGATATGGGTGATCTCCCCTCCCTTGGGAAGGCTTTTGGCACAAAGACCCAACTTCAATTTGGCACAGAAGTTTGTTTCATTGGATTTTTTGAACCTTTGTTATTAACTAAGCTTAATACCTCATATCATGTCAACAGACTTTTATGGATTAAATATACACAGAAGTATATTTTACAAGTGTAACTCCAATTCAACAGTAACTCCAATAGTAAAGTAACCGATCATTCTTTGTATTTGCTTATTTACATTGTTTAAAAAGATCTTTTATATTTTCCTTGCTGCTTTTTAAGCAATTCCGTTAAACATCAAGAGCACTGGCACAGCTAAATATGCCTACTTATGAATAGAAGTCTCCGAGAGACCTTAAGAGCTCATATGAAATGAAAAATAAAACATATATTTTAATCAGGTGTGAAATATGTAGGCGAAGTTCTTGTATGACACTACCTTTTAGACTAGTTTCTAACAGGGTCTGCAGTTATACAGGAAGGCACATATCAAAGCTTGTGAAAGTCAAAATACTCCAGAAAGAAAATGTTAAAATTATTTGGAGTCATTTCTATTCCATAAGGGAATACGGGAAGAGAAATTAACATTTCTCTAAAGGAACACATCTTTAAAATAAAAGTGGGTATAATAGGAAATATACTTGGATATTTAAAAACTTTATATACAATCACTCATTTTCAAGTTCTATTCTTACACATCTAATTCTGCTTCCCTACTATGGTTTCAACTACACTACTAAAAGTGCTTGGTTTGCCAAGGTCTACCCTTCAATACTTGTACCCCCAGCTAAGCCTTCAGCTGATGTCCAGGTTCTCTCCTGTTTTTGTCACTTGATCATGAAACCCTCTTTCGAAAGCCTGATATATCTCTGTCTAGGAGTCTTCCCTTTTGTTTCAAAAACTATTCATCAGGGCAACACAGACCATTTCATTGCAAATTTCTCCTCTCCAGCTGGCCCCCAATGCATATACTCAGGGACATACGCTCCAAGTATCTGGTCATGCCAATCTCACCTTGAAGTTTTCTTTTAAGTTGAATCATACACCTGGAGAGGCCTCCTTCCCACTCCTCTTCCATTATCCAAATAGTTCCTGAAATTCTACCTGTTCCAGGAAGCTTTGCCAGGTTTATCAGGAGAGGTGAAAGATTCCACTGGCCTAATACTTACTGACAGATCTCAAAACTGTCATGGGTAAGTTCCTTTGCTTTCTATTCCTAAAATATTTACCAACATGTATATGTAATGTATATGTAATGAGAATATGAGTTACAGGTAATTCTTAATAATAATGTAACATACATCAGCAAGTTCAGTTTTTTAATTTTTTATTTAAATTCCAGCCAAGTTGATGTTTCATGCTTTTTTGGGAAAGTCTAAGCTCTGTTTGGAGGAAAGAAGTCGAGCAATAATATAATCCCTGATTACACAAATAAATGAGCATGAGGAAATCTGCCAGCTCACCAAATTTATACTATGTAGCAGTGGCCCAGATCAGTATGCTTTAGGAAATGAGAGTAGGTATGAGGTATTCCTGCCCCATTTCACATGCTATGTCACCACATTTAAGGAAGATGACTTCTTTTTCAGCTTTGGGAATAGAAGACTAAATAAAATGGGAGAAAATTTTTCTATTTGTTCTTTTCTCATTACAAAAAGTCAGCCTTCTGTCTTTTAATGTTCTCGCTGTCTGTCTCTCTCTCTCCCTCTCTCTCTCTCTCACACACACACACCCTCTCATTATTATCTTCTTCATCTACAATTATCGAACTGCAGACTTACAGACAGCAGGGACCAAGTCATTCTAGGCCGTGTTTAGCTTAACACTTGATGCAAAGATGACCATGTTTGTGAAAACAATTAAGTCAAGCTTTACAAATAGATATGGGGAAGGTAACATCGAAACAGGAAGAGTAATTTTTTCAGGCACTCAGAAATTATAGGTGATCTTAATATTCTTGATGTCTGGTACTTAATATACTATGATTTGTAAAAATAAAATAATTTTAAAAAATATGATGCCAAACTCTGGTCTGCATAGATGTAGGATGTTACTTCAAAAACAATCCTCATCAATAAACATTTAATAAGTGCTAATTGTATGTAGGTCACAGTGTTAGGCACAAGATACAGCTGTCTTCAAAGAACTTATCTCCAGTTGAAGAATCAGAGCATACAGAAAAAACAAGAGAAAAGTAAGGCAGTAGAAGCAGAGGAAAACACTGCCTGCAAGGCCACTGGGCAAGGCTTCATGGGAGAGATAAAGCTTAAATTTGGCTTAAATGCATGAACTAAGGATAGGCCTTAGATAAGTAAATGAAAGGAAGGGAGGACAGTACATTCAACAGCCAGACTGTGGGAAAAGTACAGAGACTAGTAGGGGAAGGTGAGATGGGGAAAATGAAGATGATGAGGCTGGTAAAACAGGGAGAGCCAGATGATGGGGAGGAGGACAACATGGTCTAAGTGGTGTTTCAGAAAGAAAGAAACAATAGAAGTGAAAAACAATAGAAATGAAAAGGGAAGGATGAGGCCCAACACACTAGGGAAAAAATTTCAACAAGATGTGGTAACTAATCAGTGTGTAAGAAGGGGAGAGGCTAGTCCCTGCTATCTACCTTCCAGACGATGTCTATTTTCTGTGTAAAATTGTCCTTTCCTTACTCCTTCCCAAGAGTGATCAATTTTCTAGCAACATGAAAAATTATATGTATAGTACAAAATGGTTTCCAGTAATATTATTGTCTATACTTTCAATTTAAAAACAATAAGGTTAAAAATATTAAATGGCATTTATTTCCATAGCTAAAAAATAATAAACTACACAAATGTTTTTCTTCACCATGATTTGAAAACAAAACTGACTATATGATTCCACTATGAAAGACGTTTTGAGTAGTAACTCGAATACATATTAGGTTCTGCCAATTTTCATCCCCTCAACAAATATTTACTGTGGAATAAATAATAAAATACTATGAATTTGGGGCACCTGGGTGGCTCAGTTGGTTAAGTGTCCAACCCTTGGTTTTGGCTCAGGTCATGGTCACAGGATTGTCAGATCGAGCCCCACGTCAGGCTCTGCGCTCAGCACAGCGTCTGCTTATCCCTCTCTCCTTTCCCCTCTCCCCCTTCCCCCACTCTCTCTCAAATAAATATAAATAAAAATAGAATCTTAAAAAAAAAGAAATGAAAGTGAGTCCTTTCAAAGCAACTTACATTTGTGGAATGCTTTTAGTGTACATGAATAGGTTTTCCTCTCCCGTTTTTTACACTATAACTTCACTAACGCTCAAAGTTGGACAAGATTGGTTTTATTACCTCATAATTTACAGATGATGATACCAGACAGAAGTAATAAGGCAGTGATGACAACCTAGGTCTTTGACCCTAAGTCTCATACTCCGTTGAAACACTACATTAGGCTTAGCTTACTTACTTCATAAAGCTATTTGAATGAATTACAGATATGGAAATGCTTTAGAAAGGTAACAGCATTACACAAATAAAAGCAACATTATTTTGTTTGGGTGTGATCAGGAGAGGATGCAAGTTTTATGGGGCTTAGAGCCTATATAAGTTGGGGATCCACTTCAAGAAAAAGAACACAAAGATAAGGTTAAGAACTTGGAGGGGATCCCCTTGAAAGTGAGGGTCCCTGAAACTTAGGCTTCTTTATCTTCAAGGTAAATCTGCCTCTGGATATAACACAGAAGAATTCACCAGTCAACCTACTAAAACCAAGAATTGCCCTCTAAAACCTAACTTTTGCCTTCTAAGTAGTATGAAAAGAACACTGCAAATAAAGGACAAAAACATATGTATGCTTGGCCTTTATTCTCTCAAGATTATTCATAATAAACCATGTAACAAAAATTTCCAGGTAGAAATAGTCTTGGCTATGTCTACATTAGGATTAAAAGAACAAACTACCAACTAACAACAAAAAATAACTATAACGAAGTGATGAGAATTATTTTGCTAAAATAAGCTAGAACATCATACCATACAATAATTATTGTTTTACACACACACGGTATAAACACGCACACACTCATATTTACTCACAATTTGGCAAGCAAAAGATCTCATTAAAAAAAAATTTACCTCGTCTCCGCCCATAGCTCCTGGCTGCATGTAAACACAGAAGAAAACCATGGGTATCTGTATCAAAATGGTGAATTTAGAAGTAAAAAAATATTCATATAAACCTTTTCTAAGTATTTTCAGTATTAATTAATCTGGAGATACTGTTCAACCTGACGGCAGAGATATTATATTAAAAAAAAAAAACCTTTATGAAGCACAAGTTAAAACACACTCACAAAGAGAAATTCACCTGGATATGGCAGCCACTGGAAAAGATACAATGGGTGCTTAAGTTACACAGTTTTATAAGGATTTATACTGTGGTCCATTATCTATATCAGATATAGATAAATAGAGTTCTTCAAAAAATTTTTTTCTGATTTATAAATCTTCATTTGTGCTATAAATTACCATCAGACATCACTTTAAAGAAAATTCATTCATTCTAAGTTAAAAACTGTAGCATGTGGTGGTCATTCTAAATTTCCTCACACACACGCACACACACACACCTACACACACACACACACACACACACACACACACCCCTTATAAATAGAGTCCCCTGAAAACCACATAGAAATTCTACACACAATTAACTCTGGTTTTACAGAATATGTTTGTGTGAAAATTTCAGTGAAGCTTCTCATGATCTCCCCATTTACTTTCCATGCAGTAGCACAGATAGGGAGAAAACAACATCTTTTCACCTGAGATGTGAATTGAAAAAGTAGAAAGGGATTAAGGTACTAGGTACATCCAGGTCAGGTTGAAAAAGAGAATGCTTTGAAGATTTTCTTCCCTTTCAAAACTCAAGGCCCACAGAACACATTATTACAACATTTAATAGAGCTAGACTGGTATCATACATAAATTGCTAGGAGTACCTGTCATCTAAAATAACTTTCAAAGTAGAAAGTTTTTCAAATTTGAAAACTCGAGGTCTATCAAATAAATGAGAACTTTAATTCATTTTTTAAGGCATGACATGTTATAATATTAGCTTAACACAAATCAAAACAAAAAACAAAGATAATTTGTGGTGACATATACAGTATAAGGTAGTAAGAAAACTATTTCTCTCCTAGAAAAAGAATTCAGACTTTTTCAGCTAGAAAGTTGAAATACCAGGTGGCCAATCTCATCTTCTGCCAGTTCCCTCTTTTCTTCAGACATCATACCCTCACCTACACACATTTGGCCTCTTCACTTTCCCATGACATAAATAGTAAAAAGGATTTTCCAGTTCAAGCCCTACTTTCTCCCTAACTCCTTCCACCACTATAACTCTCAACTTAAAAACACACAATCTTGGGGCACCTGGGTGGCTCAGTCAGTTAAGCATCTGCCTTCAGCTCAGGTCATGATCCCAGGGTAATAGGATCGAGCCCCACATTGGGCTCCCTGCTCAGCTGAGAGCCTGCGTCTCCCTCTCCCTCTGCCTGCCACTCTCCCTGCTGTGTTCTTTCTCTGTGTCAAATAAATAAAATCTTTAAAAAATTTAAAAATTAAAAAACACAATCTCTTCTGAATTTACATAGCAGTACCGCTTACATCAGTTACAAAAGGAACATATTACCAAAAAAAAAAAATTAAGGAACTTTAATACTTTTCATTATGTAGAACATGGAATTCATCTCCCCACAGAATGTATAATAAATGGTAGTTAGTTTCCTAGTTTGGCCCCCAAAAAGCCTACTTCATTTATAATAACATGGGTGAGTTAATACTAATAGACAACACTTAAAAAGAGATTAAGTATGGGGGCATTTGGGTGGCTCAGTCAGCAGAGCATTCAATTCTTGATTTCAGCTCACGTCATAATCTTGGGGTTGTGGGGTCGAGCCCCATGTTGGGCTCTACTCTCAGCACTGGGTTTGCTTGAATTCTCTCCCTCTGCCCCTACCCCTGCTTGAGCTTTCTCCCCTCTCTGTCTCTCGTGCGCTCTCTCTCTCAAATAAATAAATAAAATCCTTTAAAAAAGAGAGAGATTAAGTATGTTTTGATATCATACCATTATTTCTTTGTCCCTTCCCCCATTCCCATGCCCAATGATGTCATACTGCCCAACACCCCCCACTGCAAACCTTTATTTAGAGAGGAAATAAAACATTCTGTATTTCAAAATTACTCATTTCTCTCCCAAACAACAAATTCCCATTCTTTCATTATATCTGATTTCTGGCCAGATGCTCAATGAAAAAGAATCTGATTACAATACTAAGGTACAAATGACTCATCAGACCTTAACACCCCTAAAAGATAAATGAGAATGCTGTTCACTCGAGTCTTCAACTGCCAAATTTTCAGGTAATAGAGAACATGAAGTGAATAGATCCAGTCCTGGGGTGAGGTGGAGCATCCTGAGTTGGGGAGTGGGTAAGACTTGCAAAAGACATACTTGGGAGTTTTAGTCAAAGCTTCCTTAAATAATTCATGATTTTTATGGATTTTTTTTTCTTTTTCCATTTCTAATCACAAACAGTAAACTGGCTCACATTGGCCTGGTGACGGATATGGGGGCAAGACAACATATGGGATAGGTAGCCAATTTAAAGTGGTGATGTGAGATGCTTCAGTGTGCTTTCATCATTCATTGTGGAATTTAATTATGTGCTACCCTGGTTCTAATTTCAGTATTTTATCTATGATCCCTATGGTGGTTATTATTATAGCAGCTACCACTTAATGAGTACTTGCTATGTACCAGAATAGTTCAAATGCTTTACATGTATTAATGCCATTTAATACAACTGATAACTTTATGACATAAGAATTCTTATTAGCCTCTTCTTATAGATGAAGAAAATGGGACACAGAATTAAGTAACTTGCCTAAAATCTTACAGCAAGGAAGTGGAGGACTTGGAATATGAATCTAAGCACTCCAGCTCCAGAGTTCACACTTGCAACCACCTCACAGTACTATTAAATTCCTAGAGGGCAAGGTCAATATCTTGTATTCTTTTTAATATCCTCTCATGCACTTGGTAGAATGCTCTGTACCAAGCTGGTATTCAACAAATACAGGTTTGTTAGCTGAGTGTGTAATCTAGGGAAGGAGTAACACATGCCTTGATGGCCTTTGGAATATATGCCACCTCTGTTGGTGATTAAAAATTTGCTCATATGAAGGCCACTTGCAAATAGACTAATTAGAGTCAACCTCTTCCCTAAGGGAAAGGTAATGAAATGAACATCACGGAGAGAAATTTGGGAGCACAAAAATAGTGCTTTCCCTTGAGAACAAATATGACTTTTAAACAAGAATATCAGACACATAAACTTACATGGATTGACACAAAACGATCCCACATAAAAAAAGGGGGAGTAAATATGACTAATACCATCTGCATAATACGTCTTATGCTAGTACAGTTTTATACCAGATGTAAGACGGTATGATATACTTTCAAAGTCTTAAATAGTTTCTCCAATAACTTTGTTATTTGTCAACCATCATCATCATTACAGATAAAATTCTTTTTACCATTTCATATGTATTACTTTTAGAACTCATAAAAAGTTACATTTAATTTTTAGAAGTCATGGTAATGGTTACCCTTGGCTAGGGGTATTAACCAGAAGGCAGACTAAGCGGGAGTTCTGGGGTGTTGCTAATGTTTTGGTCTTGATCTAGGTACTGGTTATATGGGTGTGTTCAACTTGTAATAATACATTAACTTATATATTTATAATTTGTGCATTATTTGGTACGTATGTTATAGTTCAATAAAAAACAAAACACAAACATTTTAGATTGTTTCACTAAGATAAAAGGTTATAAGACTAATGTAGAAAATCCATAATGCTAACATTTTTATAGTCTTTAAATCTTAAATCTGCATAATTTAAAATTGAAAACATTAAAGATTTTTCATCCATCACAATAAATATGAAAAGGTACATGTATTTTACAATGGGATATGCCAGAGTTATTCTAAAAATAAGCTTATGTGATCAGTGACTAGTACGTTGTGAATGATACTTTCATGTAAATGTTATGGTTTATTAGGCATATGAGGCAACAAAATAAAATGGATCATCTGTTACTCTTTATGACTTGGCCTGCACTGAGTCTTAAATGGCTGCATTCATCCATATGATTCCCCAAGAGCGTGTTATGATCTGATTTTAAAATCTAAACTAATTCTTCAGCCACATGGATTCACCCAAATATGCTGAAGTTTCTCTAAGCAGAGTAACAACATAAACAGATTCCACCACAGAGGCTCAAAAATGAGAGAGAGAGAGAGAGAGAGAGGGAGAGAGAGAGAGGAGAGAGAGGGAAAGGGAAGCAGGACAGAGAAAGATCTCTATTCTATTGTGTATCAAAGTAGCATGCACCATTTCAGGAACTTAAGCAGAGTCCCTGGGATCCTGTACTGATGTAAAACAAATGAACAAGATATAAAGACCTTAGTACAACATTTTACTAACTAGCCTGGAAATATCTGTCAAGACGGTTAGAAGTCAACTCTAGGAAAAAATTGTTAATTACTTTCCTTGTAATAAAATCAGTTTCTTAAAAACCCCTTGTAAACTTGGGGCACCTGGCTGGCACAGTCAATTAAGTGTCTGACTCTTGATTTCAGCTCAGGTCATGATCTTAGGGTTGTAGGATCAAGTCCCACATTGGGCTCCACACGGGATGTGGAGCCTGCTTAAGATTATCTCTCCCTCTGCCCTTCCCCTCACCTCTCTCTCTCTTAAAAAAACAAAAAACAAAAAAACCCTTGTAAACTTATGTTTTGAATATCATTTCAGTATACAAAATTAAATTCTATTGAAACATCTAATGGTCCCTTTCAGCTTCCATCTAAGTCATACAAAAAATAAAAAAATCCCACCCAAGGGGCGCCTGAGTGACTCAGTCAGTTAAGCGTCTGACTCTTGGTTTCAGCTCAGGTCAGATCTCAGGGTCGTGAGATCAAGCCCTGAGTTGGGCTCTGCACTCAGCACAGAGTCCACTTGAGATGCTCTCTCTCTCTCCCTCCACCCCTCCCTCTGCTTGTGCTCTCTCTCTCTGAAAGAAAGGGAAGGAGGGAGGGATCTTTTAAAAAATTCCACCTAAGATGGGGTAAGATCTTAAAATTTGTACAAAAATACCCCCTTCTTTCCCTAATTAGATAATTCCCAAAGAGCAGGAGTGATGGAGTTTGTCCCATAAATGCTCCTCCTCTTTGTCTTTATAATGGCAGGGAAGACACTTTTAGCCCAATGAGTCCCAAATCTAGCAAATTATAATTGAAAAGTGATCAATTTTTCCACAAACAATATGAACTTAGGTAAAAATTATGCTTGAAAGGACGGGATACATTTTCCACTGTTATATTCACATAAAGTATTTGGATGTTTTAAAATCTCTTCTTCCTACCCTTCTCACTTTGACTCATCCATTTTTCTCAGAAAAATCTTTCTATTCAATTTGCAAGCCTAAAAAGTAACACAAACAGCTATCATAATATACATTTTCAGATGGGTAAACTGAGGGCCAGAAAGGATGACTGGCT
Organism: Ursus maritimus; assembly: GCF_017311325.1. Lineage (NCBI taxonomy): Eukaryota > Metazoa > Chordata > Mammalia > Carnivora > Ursidae > Ursus > Ursus maritimus. Next base: position 34,212,417 of record NW_024426885.1, on the reverse strand, counting down.
CCAGGTTGTTCAGCTACACAGAACTGGGACTGAATCCAGGTCCACACTGGTTCTAAGGCATTTATTCTTTCTTTAAGTTGAGGTATTATTTACATTCAATAAAACTCATCCCCTGTAAATGTACAGTTTGACCAATTTTGGTAATCATATATAGTCATGTCACCACTGTGTTACATCATACAGAACAATTGATCTTCCTACTTAATCTGCTTTTTTAAGAAAAGATTTATTTATTTTATTTTAGAGGGAGAGAGAATCTCAAGCAGACTCTACACTGAGCACAGAGCCAACGTGGGGCTCCATCTCACAAACTCAAGATCACGTCCTGAGCCAGAACCAAGAGTCAGTCACTTAATCAACCCTGCCACCCAGGTGCCCCTTAATCTGCTTTCTGTACTATAGTTTTGTTTGCCCCTTCCACAACTTCATATTAATAGAATCAATGTGTTTGACTTCCTTTAATGTTTTTGAGATTTATCCATGTTGTTACATATGTGCATGTTTTGTTTCTCATTACTAATATTCCATAGTATGGAAATACCACAATTTATCTACTCATCAGTTGTTATAGGCTAAAATGTGTGCCCCCAAAACACATAGGCTGAAGCATCCCCAGTGTGATTTAGTTGAAGACAGGGTCTTTAAAGAGGTAATTAAGGTTAAATGAAGTCATAAGGGTAGAGCTCTAATCCAATACAACTGGTGTCCTTATAAGAAAAGGAGATACCAAGAATGCTCAGAACACAGAAAAGGCCATGGAAGGTCACAGCAAGAAGACAGCCATCCGCCAGTCAAGGAGAGAGCCCTCAAGAGAAGCCAACCCTGCCAGCACCTTAATCTTGGACTTCCAGCCTCCAGACTGTGAGAAAATAAATTTCTGTTGTTTAAACCATCCAGCCTATGCTATTTTGTTACGACAGCCCTAGTAAAGAAATACATCAGTCCATGGACATTTGAAAAGCCCTTACTCTTAACTTAGCAAGACTGAAGAGCCAGTATTTCAAACCTATAAAGTCCGTGAAAGTACTTAAAAATTCCCTTTAGAATTTCTACAACTTCATCATCCTTTAAGTGTTTGCTTTTAGCAGCATAATCCAAGTTTAATAAAAAGGAACTTTTCACTCCAATTTTTTTTGTTTTATTTCATTTTTACTACCATAGCACTAATGTTTTCTATTAATCACTACACTGCTATTTTATGAATTAAAATCAGTATTTTTAATAGACATTTTTGTGGATTGGTCAGAAAAATCTAATTGTCATTAATAACATATGAAATTGTATCCTGCATCCTAAACAACTGAACTTTTGCAATATTCTGCTTCACTGCTTACAAAATCTTATAGGAAACCTATAGATTTTAATCAATCTCACAAACAAAACAGGAATTCCTTCTTTAACCAACACAAAGGTGTTCTACCTGGTTCAGCTAGAATACCTTAAAATCAAGAGTTAAGATAAAAGACTAAGGAGACTCACACTTCAGCCTCTTCCAGTCATTTTTTTTTTAAAGCAGAACTCTCTCTCCTTCAAAAGCTGAACCCCAACAGATGTGAAATAACTGTTCCCCAAAGCATTACAAGGACCCAGAGCCCAACCTGTCATGTATCCTTCCCCCACAGTGGCTTTTAAAGTACCTCCTTGGATGCTGGGGTTCCAGAGAACATGATTAGAAAACTAAAGAGCTATACTCTATGGTAGGACCATTCTTACGAGGTAGAAAGTTCTTTCTAACATGTGCCTCTCTACTATCCTTAACCACAGACCCCAGCCTAATCCCACTTTTATTTGAAGGTCATTGCTTAATCTCTTTTTGGTTTTCTCTTTTCTATAAAGAAAATATAGTTAGCTACTCTTCATAAGAAATGGTTTTCCTTAACCCATATCATCCTGAACATTCTCCTTTGGATAAACCTAATTTTCCAGTAAGACAACACTTGTCTTTCCCAAGCTTCTCATGGGAACATCCAAGGCCCTTCACCATCTGACCCCTAACCACCTTTCAGATCCTCATACCTATTATTCTACACATCAAACCCATATATTCCAGTCGCACCAATTCAACCCACTCTTCCCATACTATCAATATAATATAAACACTTATCTGGTCAGCATAAGAATCTGGATATCCATGTCTTAACATCTATTCTTCTCTGACCCTAAGAAACCCTTAACCCCATTAGTCCACTTCCACGCACTATTATTTTTCCCATCTCATTCAAAATATAAGTTCAAGGCTTCTCTATATCATCTTGCTGTATCCACACATACTCAGTATTAAGTTAGTTTCCAAAGTACATTTACCATATAGGTTACTTAAAGAATCTCAATATGTGATATGTTATCAAAGTAATCACTTTAGAACTTCTAAGCCCATTTCCTAAATTCCTCATGAAAGCAGAAAAAAAATCAATCAAAATCTGTATGTCTAACAAGATCTCTCTGGAAGTAAACCTAAAGAATCTCTGCATTATACTGCTCTCCCTACTTGTAGAGGGTGGGCATCCACAGCTACTCACATCAGGTGATGTCTATGCACCTTCACATCTGTAGCCTAATAGCATTCCACTGAGAGTAACTACCACCTTACTTTCAGTAGAATGTTATTAAATCATGGAATAACTGTCCCCCCCACCAAAAAAGGGAAGAAATCAAGAAAAGTCCTGAGAATTCTCATCACATGCCAGAGTATTTTGTATTTTACACAGATCAACCTGTCCAGATCAGGTCAGGCCTACTATAGAAGTATGCACCCAAATATCTGGCATATGTTCTCAAGAAACCATCTTCTCTGAACCACTATGTCAAAATCTGATGAGGTCTCTTCAAACTTTATATAACAACTCAATTTCTAGACTGTTCAGGACAAACAATACTTGCTAATCCTACATTTTTGAACTCCAAAATAATGTAGGGAATTATACAGAGAGAAGAAAGTATGAATAAATGGGTGCTAGTGTGCTCAGGAGTCTAAAAAGAACCAAAGGCCCAGCCCCTTGGTCACCATTCCTTTGTCCTCCCTGTCAACAAGGCTCTTATCATGTGAGAAGGAGGGTTCCTTCATGGAAGAAAATTATGGAAAAGAAATGACTTGAGAATTTGGGAAGAGCTCCAGCAACATGGAATGCTGCTCATTAGCCTCACCCTTGCCCTGACCGCCCCAAAACAGCTTCCTTTTCTGACCTGGACTTGGGAAAACCTCAGGGAATGATAAAGGCAGAGCATGCTTCGAGAGGGAAGGAAGAATAGAAGGGAATGCATAGCATAGTCCTTATGCTACTTGATTCCTTCATGCTCAGATAAAGACAGACGTTGGCAAGGAGGAGTGGCACTGGATCTCCCAAGAGGTAATTTCTAATTGTTCTTTTCCATCCACCCCTTGCCCACCACTCACAGCCAAGTTTCAAATAAATTAAATTACAGTTCAAATAAATTAAATTACAGTCTCTGGTACAGTGTCACAGGAATTTTCTATTTTTATTCCCATTTTGACCATACAGCTGGGATTAAGAATTACTGTTAACTCTTAAATTCCATATGAGTGAAATCATATGGTATCTTTCTCTGACTTGTTTTGCTTATAGCATTATACCCTCTAGTTCTATCCATGTCACTGCAAATGGTAAGATTTCACTCTTTTTGATGGCTGAGTAATATTCCATTGTGTATATAAATCTATGTATGTATGTATATACATACATACATATATATCACACATCTTCTTTATCCATTCATTTGTTGATGGATATCTGGGCTCTCTCCAAATTTTGGCTATTGTGGACATTGCTGCTATAAACATCAGGGTGCATGTGCCCCTTCAAATATCACTATGTTTGTATCCTTTAGATAAATACCCAGTAGTAAAACAGATGAACATAGGGGAAGGGAAAAATAAAATAAGATGAAAATTGAGAGGGAGGAAAACCGTAAGAGACTCTTAACTCTAGGAAACAAACAGAGGGCTGCTGGAGGGGAGGTGAGTGGGGGAATGGGATAACTGGGTGATGGGCATTAAGGAGGGCACGTGATGTAACGAGCACTGGGTGTTTTATGCAACTGATGAATCACTAAATTCTACCTCTGAAACTAATTTAAAAAGAAAAAGAATTACTGCTAACTCAAAAAGGGAAAAAGGGGGACGAGGGGGAAAAGAGGGAAGAAGCAGAGCCTAGCATTTGTTAGGTGTGTATTTCTTGCCAGGTCTGGTAACAGAAGCATTGCACACTTGTCCTTACTGTTTGTAAAGAAGGGGTTAATAACTCCATTTAAAATAAAAAAACACAGGTAACTTGTCTAAGGTCACAGAGAAAATAAGTGATAGATCTAGGATTTACTTTCAGATCTGTTCGGCCACCCAAAACTTCATTATTACCACTTATTTTAGGGGGGAAAACCCCTTTAGTTAGATAACAAAGGTATAAGTATGCAGAGGATAACAGAAAAGGCAGAGTTTCACCTACTTAACTTTACCTAGGGATCACCTGTATACCAAGTTTTTGTTCAAGTCTCAGACTCCCTGTCTGCACATACTAAAGGCCTGAGTGGAAGGGTGGTTAAAATTCCTGCCACTGACAAGGGAGACTATGTTCTAGAAAGTAAAACTGGTCACTTTTGGAAATGCACTAATTCTCCACAATCAATAAAGTATTATTTAACTAATGTTACAAAAGAAGCTAAATGAAACGTAAGTATCTTTTTGGGAAAATCCAAGAGTAGAAGTCACACTAGATTAAGGGGCTGGCTGGCAGAATAATCTTTATGTATAAGCCATAGATGACTATTCGTTGGCTGTAGGACACCAGCAAGTTCCTTTACCTTTTTCAGAAAATGAAGATACTGCTATGTTTTAAATAAGGCTGCAATAAATGAAATGAATGGCCATGATTCTCAACTTTTCTATCAAAGTGCCCCCAAAGCAGAGGGAAACAGATCACAGAGCATTCTTAAAACTTATTAAAATCTTAGGATCCTCGGGGCGCCTGGGTAGCGCAGTCGTTAGGTGTCTGCCTTTGGCTCAGGGCGTGATCCTGGCGTTCTGGGATCGAGCCCCGCATCAGGCTCCCTGCTCTGCTGGCAGCCTGCTTCTTCCTCTCCCACTCCCCCTGCTTGTGTTCCCTCTCTCGCTGGCTGTCTATCTCTGTCAAATAAATAAATAAATAAAAATCTTAAAAAAAAAATCTTAGGATCCTCTTTGAAATAGTCAGCTTTCTCTTAAAAACTGCATATCAATTTCATATATTACTCTATCACATAACCCATGTTTTGTTTGGATAAGAGAAGAATCTTGGGTAAAACTGGTGTTCAGGAAAGTGGATTTTGACCATGTCCTGTCAACCCATTATATGCATTACTAAAGCACAGAGGTCTAAGAAAGCACTTCATAAACTGTTCATTGCTAGATCCATATATATCATTACCATTTTCCAAAAGAAGAGTTAAAACAAATCTTTATAAAGGAACTAAGGTAGCCTGGATATTCTCTCAGGCTGTTACACTGTGCTTTTCACAGTTTCTCTGAGCTATTTTTCCATGTCTTTTGGTCTCCAATATTGAGTACCTACTGAATAGGTTTGGCACTGCACTTGAAGCCAGTGAAGACCTGTGAATAAAAGCTAGTCTCAGCTCTCTTGAAACATACATATTAAAGACCAACATTAAATAGTTAATTATAAGTGTGGTGAGTGCCATAAATGGGAAGTCCAGGTTCTACAGCCTACACAAGAGGAGAAAGCAAACAGGGAGGGGAGGGAAAAGTAGGTAACTTTTCAGTTTCCTGTATCTTTTATTATTGGATTGGAAGCACCTAATTACTAGCACTTTGGACATAGTCACACACGTAAGGAACTTCTTCCAAAATCCAATTAATAAGTCAAGAATATTTCAGACTACACTTATTTACAATGTTCAATGTCCGACTATGTAGACCAGGTTTATTGCTCTATTTTTCAGGAAAAGAGGCTTTATTAAGCATTCAGAGCATAAACAAGGTGACAAGGAACATTATTAGCAAAACAATTTTCCCTAAGACAATGAATTTGTGTGTTTGTGCTAAACTAGTATAAAAATAATACAACCATTCTTAACAATTAAGTATTTAAAGCAAAGGTTATCATCCTCAACCTGGAGGCAAAAGGTTCTACTCCTGCCTCCCTTGTCACCCTACCCAATTCACACAGTCTCTGGAACCTCAGCTTCCACATCTGTAAATGAGAAGGTCAAAACAGAACAAAACAGCAATGCCCTTGGGTTCCCTACCACATTCACATACAGCATCCACTTAATATAGTTTGAAACTTGAGTACTTAAAAGTTATAGAACATCACATATCTCTATAATTACTGTTTTTCATTTTTAAATTAGCCATCTTTTACAATATATTCATACCACAGCTGTATACTAATTTTACTCCTAAATCTGTTCATATGGAAGCAACAGCAGATCTTGTCTCTAAATGTTCAAAATACTCAGAGATGACGTCTTTAATATGAGAATCTCAAAATAATTCCTTCACTATCTCATTACTCTGCTAAAAAATTATTTACTTATATCCACTCATGGTGAGCAGAAACACAATGCACTCTTCAAATTTTGGAAAATTCCATTTGGAATTCTAGCAAACCTGGCTCTCTTCCCGTTTTGGCATAAAAGCATCATGTGTTCAGCTCCCTCTCTGCCACTTCCTCTCAGCTGAGCCTTTCCCCAAGGAGCTCACTCCCAGCACAGAAAGAAAGGGTGGAGGAAGAGGAAGCCCTGCAACCACACAGGAGTCTCTGCCCAACTTGAAAGTTCAGAAAAAAACCCTTTCATGTTTCCTCTTTTGATTCAACAAATGCTCTAGCAGCCCACAGTTCAAACAGAAATATAAGCAAAATCTTCCAAAATATTTTCAAGAGGAAAAAAGTGGAAGACAGCATAAACTAAAGCTCCAAGTTTCCTAGTGCATCGGCTATGTATAAGTTGTTTAACAATCACTGACCTCAGTTTCTCAAGCAGGTGAATGTCTTTGTGGCTTTTTTAAGATATTAAAAGTTTAAGTCTTCACCTCTTGTAACTTAGAATAGACTCTAGTTACAAACCGAAAGATATCAGAAAATAAATGCCAAGAAAACTTTTAATTTAAATAAAATTGAAACACTGTTACATTACAAAACTGTTGTCTAAAAAAAAAATCATTCTCTGGCATATCTTCTCTGAATGAGACTATGCCCCTTACTTTCCAAATGTAGCAGTAGTGATACCTTATTTGTACATGTACCTAATCTTCTCTAAATCTCACAAAACAATGAGCTAGAGTATCCTAACTGTCCTCTTACAGGTTCTTAAACAAGGAGAGACTTAGGAGATTCAGAGACTTGTTCAGCTAGTTGCCATCCTGATCACATGACTCCTCCAAGATCTAAGCCCTTACATCTGTCATCTGAAGAAAGGGAGACAATATTACTTCAAAATATCCTTGAAGCTGTCATATTTTTACCACTCTATATCAGTTTACATTTTCTAGAATTTTATATTAACGGAATCATCTAGTACATACTCTGTCCAGCTTTTCAACTCAGCATAATTGAGTCATTCGTGTTGTTACATGTATCAATAGTTTACTTCCTTTTACTGCTGAAAGTATTCCATTGTATCAATGTACCACAATTTGTTTACCCATTCTCCAGTTGAGAAACATTTGGATTATTTGTAATTTTGGCAATCATGAATAATGCTGCTTTGAACATGTGCATAAAATCTTTACATGGAGATACATTTTCATTTTTACTCTAAAGTACAGTCCTAGGAGTAGAACTAACTGCTGCATCATATGGTAGATGTATGTTTAACTTTGTGTGTGTGTATGTTTAACTTTTTAAGAAACTGCCAAAATGTTGTCCAAAATGACTATACCATTTTACATTACAAACATTACAGTATGGCACCTCTAAAGGTGCTAAACTTCACTAGAGATGGAGCAACTCTAAGGCCCCAAAGGTGCATGTCCCAAAGTCAGGGGATAGAGGCAGAAGGCATTTCATACAGAAAAAAAGATTCATTAAAAAAGAAGTGGCATTGTTCCCTGGTACAGTCATTGTAGTTTATGAGCAACTTGTAGGTGTGCTGCGTTAAACCACCTCAGGAAAACATCTATTTAAAAACAACCAATATAATATAGACTCGTGTTTGGGAAGTCACATGCAAGGAAAAAAAAAATCTTTAAAAGGCAGCAATAAAGCTGATGCAAGCAATCACAACAGCAGCTCACCAGAGCATTATTTCCTAGTCAGACACTATGCTAAGCTTCATAAGATTTATATACGCCTACTTCAGTGGTCACTATCTCCATTTTTCCAGGGAAGAAACCAGAGGCAGAGGAGTTAAGAATGTGGCACTAAGGTCATATGGCTCGTAAGGCACGGAAGGAGAACAGCCTGGCTCTAGACAATGCTTTTCATGGCTTTGCTAATTTACTGCTTCATCCTCAGGTTTTACACGCCTTCCAGCCTGCTTGGAGGATGCCTTCTTGAAGCTGAATGATCCTACCCCTTCAGCAACACTTCCAATTTCATACTCATCAGCAACTTTCTGATATTCAACTGGTTTTCCAAGCCTAATCTCTACGTGGAAAAAGAAGAGCTGACTGGTCAAGAAACATAAAGTGGATACACCTGGCAGTGATTATCTCTTAGAGTAAATTATCAGACCAGGCATTCTGGCTTTGAACATTAATTTGACCATAAATTTGGTTCACTTGACTAATCATGGAGGTAACTAATATTCTTTTCAGAGGATCATCATAACAGGGGAAAAATCATCAAAGTCAGGTATCAATGCTACACAAGCCCACAACTGCTAAGCTCAACTCTATACCTAAGAGTTTAACAAAACGAAACCAAAACCAAAAGCTACTGCTGGTGTTAGAAAAAATCTGGCTGATAGAACTACTACATATATAGCTGGATGCATTCTCAGTACCCTTCTTCCTCCTCCAGCAGGAAAAATAAAAATACATTATGCAAATTTCTAGTGTTTTTGCTGTAAATGTGAAGAGACGAAAGGACAGAATTTTTACAAAGTTAAGAAAAAATATATTATCAGTTTAAATGGAAGGGACTTACTGCTTCAAAACTAATTTTATTTTGGAAATACCAGACAAGTGGCAGGTCTTACTGATGGATCAGAATTTCCTCCCCCAATCTTCCCTTCCATACTCTATAATGCTTGAGGACCTAATAATTTGGGGGAAAGCTAAAATTTAGATATGTCTCTTGGTTTCCTCCCCGAAGGCTGGCTTGCTAATTCTTACTAGATTCATAGTCTTGAACAGGAAAAATCAGTAGATTCTTTGGTTTCACACAAATCTTGCTAGTTCTTCCATACCCTACATGTCTATAGAGTTACTATTTTCTAAAGTTAGTATCCTATCCTCCACTCCCACTTTCTGTCTTGTAGATGACTTCAGTGGCAGTGATCCTCAGAGGAAAGTGTAACTGGAAGACATGCTTGAAGAACACCAAAACATGGGAAACTGGCCCGTTCAAAGCTGGGAAGTAGTACTGAGAAGTAAGAATGCTCACCACAGACCTTTGTCATTCCCCTCAAGTCAGGAGAGGTTAGAATATGGTGTCTTCAGAAGAGATTGCGGTTTGGTAAGGCCAAGGAAATAAAATAAGGATGGACGTTTTTTGAAGACACAATGAATGGCAGCATTATGTGCAGAATTAGGAAGCATGGATTTTGTAAAGCAAAAAAAAAAAAAAAAGGGAAAAAATTAAGCAAAAAAGGGTAACAAAGAAGGAATTTCTTTTTTAAAAATTTAAACTTGATTCAATTCTCTTTAATTTTCTTAGCCAGTCCCTTCTTGTCTGAAAATACAATTCAACCCAGTCCCTTTCAGTAAGCACCAAAAAAGTTTCAGTGATTTCAATTATGTCTATATGAAGGCTGAGGGGAAGGAAGGACAGACAAGTCACAAGACAATAACTGTTGGGCCGACAAATGGTAGATATAAAAGGAAAGACAATACATAGATGTGCTTGTCCATGTGTCACATATATAAGGCACTGGTTGAGTAGGCTCAACCGCACAAAAGGGAAGCAAAGCTTTATCACAGCAAGTCTGTCAAAATCTGTAGGTCTCACAAGTTATCTACCAAGGAGGATATTTTGTTTATTCTCATCATTTCAAGTTGGAGTCAACTTTGAAAGAGAACTGACAGTAATGCAAATGTCAAATTCTGGTTGTTTTTATGGTTTACTTTGAGGAGCCTACAGGGCAGTACTCAGAGTCATCTGAAGATAGATATACTCTCATATCTGCCATAATGTAGCAAATATCTGTAACTCATCAACATTTGATATAGATATTGGCAAAATGCCCCTTTTGGTACTTTAAGAAAACATTACATGAGGCTCAGTCGGTAGGGCATGTGACTCTTGATCTCAGGGTCTTGAGTTCAAGCCCCAGGTTGGGTAGGCATAGAGCTTACTTAAAAAAAAAATAGTAAAAATAGAAAGTAAAAATAAGAAAATAAAAAAATATTACAGACTCACGGAATCATTAAAGATGACCTAATTCAGTCCCCTTCTCTTACAGATAAGGAAACTTAGAGGCTCAAAGGGGGATTTAAGCATCATGCACAAACTGGAAAGAACATAAACAAAATCTTATTTAAAAGCAGATAATTAAAGAGAATCAAATCAAAGAGAATCAAACCCTTTTAAAAAGAAAAGTGTCTTTTAGCTTCATTTTATACACAAAACAATGGTAAATTATATCCTCTCCTTCTTGCGGAAGAGGACTCACACCACAGCAAATCCGGTCTTTTCTAAAATACACACTCATTCCTTCAGGCAGACATTCTACCATACTGTTTTTTCCATTTACATTCAACTCTAGATCCATCACCTCACTCAGGTGTTTCCACAAAGTTTCACAAAATTGCTGAGGTTCAGCAAGTTAAGCATGTTTATTAATCCTCATCCCAATGCACCTGCTTCTAAGGAAAAAAAAAATAGAGGTACCATAATCTAAAGGTAAAGTGACCTTTCTTTTAGAAATTAGAAAATAGAGGTGGATAGTCTGAAATTTTTACAGTTTCCAAGACACTCCAAAAGAGGGGATACTCGCTATTTAGAACAAAATGCTCATGCAGTGGATTAGGACCTGTGTCATCGAGTACTGCCCGTGGTTCTCAGCAGTGGCCGCTGCGAGGTAGGCTACATGTCAGAACCAAAAGAAATGTAGAATACGTATTTTAGAGATAACGTAGGTAAAATCTCCCCTAAGGAACTCCAATGGTAGGAAGGAAAGGGGTAATATTGTACACAGCTCTAGATTTACCAGTATGTCTCCTATGTGCATCCACAGTCAGCTTGTATATCTCGGAGGATAACAGGGAACAATTTGATATCACTCATTTAACAGAGGAAAAAAAACCTAAGTCCTGAGAGATTCAATGGCTTTTATGTTCCTTCTGACAACTGACAATTTCTATTTAGAGACTGTTTTGCAAAGCTATTCAGTCCACAGACACTAGGAAGAAGAACTGATGCCAGCCAGACATTTCTTCCAGTATTAACTAATACAATGACTTTTTGGTTAATTAGGTTTTGATGCTCCAGAACTCAACCCAACAATTATACTGACAAAACCATTTCTAACCTGCAAAGCTGCTGGCCACCTATCCCACACAAATTCCACTAATGGGAGACCCCTGATGTCCAGTTTGAAGCACCTGCTGGCTATCCACCAAAATGAGAAAAGCCTGAGTTATGAATAAATAAATCGATCTATCCATTCACATTCTCTACCCTACTCCTCCTCTCTCCCTTCACCTGCCTCCTTTCTTCCTTTCCTCCTTCCTTCCCCCACCCCAGTGGTATGCAGCAGGGGTCCGCAAACTTCTCTTTTAAGGGCCAGACAGTAAATAGTTCAGACTTTTTGGGCTATGCCACTGTGGCACAAAAATAGCTAGAAATAATCCCTAAATGAATGAGTGTGGCTGTGTTTCAACAAAACTATAAAACCAGGCAATGGGCCAGATTTGGCTCAAAGGGCTGTAGTTTGTGAACCCCTGGCATAGAGTAGCAGTTCTCAACTTTCGGCCTGCATTAGAATTTCCTATAGAATTTGTTAATACCCAGATTTCTCAACCCCATCCTTAAAGTTTCTGATGCAGCAGGTCTGTTATGGGGCCTGAGATTTTGCATTTTTACTAAGTTCCCAAGTAATGCTGATGCTGCTGGTCCAGGGACCACACTTCAAGAACCACAGGGAGAGAATAATGGTCTATCCTGCACTAAGTGGGAGGCTGAAATGTAATGAACAATTAAGAAAGTGGAAATTATATGCTGTAACCTTTACTGCTAATTTTATAGAATATTTCATATGAAGACTTACTGTTAAGTGCCATAATATTATCTGTTCCTGGATGATGGAAATTTATTCCCATGCGTCCTAAAAAATAAAATAATTTTATTTTAAGCACAAAGAAAAGAATGCTTAATATAATTTCAAATACACTGTAAAAGATAAACATTACAAAAAGCTAAAACAGATTAATCTATAACAATGCCATAATCTATAACAAGGCCATAGCAGTTACGACAGTTTTTAAATCAAGTCATAAAACATACGAATGAAAAAAATCTTAAAAACAAGCCAAAATCTCAATAACAACAAATAAATAAAACAAAATGAAAAAGAAGCTTCCATTACAATACACTGAAATTTTAAAGCATTTCTCGCATTCCGATTTAAACATGCCAACTGGATTAAGCATTTTATTTAAACAATCATTCATACTGCCCTTCAAATTCAAGCCGCAAAAAATGAATTCAGAGAAGTATATAAACTGGAAGCTTATATAGAGGGAATAGAAGATAAATGTTTCACAGTGGCTCAAAAACGCAACATAATTATCAGAATGGCAGCAAGAAGAAAGATGGTAAAATTTATACAACAGGTATAGTGGGGAACAACGACCGGCCTAAAAATCTAGGGTTCTTAAGCTTTCCTTACCTCTAACTAGTTATATGACCTTGGGCATAATGCTTATCTCCAGACCTTCATCCTTATAGTAACGGATTTCAAACATTTGCCCACACTGACTGGCTGCCTATTTTGGTACACCTCTGAGCTAAGAATCATTTTTACATTGTTGAAGGGTTGTAAAAATAAAAACTAAAAAACAAAGAATAATAGTGACAGAGACCATATGAACCACAGGCTTAAAATATTTCCTCTCTGGACCTTTACAGACTAAAGTTTGCCAACCTCTGGTCTATAACATGGTAAGTCTGAATCAGATGTTTTAACAAATAGCCTCCAGGGTTAAGAGAGTGTAAGATGTAGACAGCTGGTATGTGTTTCATGAATTATTTGGGAAAAGGAGGTGGATATATTAAAAGAATAATGGAACAGAGAGTCTTATGTGGAAAAAAAATGTATTTAAGTTTTCTAGACCAAGCTCTTCAACAATTGATGGATTCTAAGGAGATTATTCTAATTTTACTGTGAAGCATTATAGGACTTTCAGTAAAAATTATTTTTAGCTTTCATTATTTTAAACTTATTAGGAGGAAGATGTTACATACATCTATCTCTAATTTTATGGAAACTATTTTGCTAGCATTTATATTACAGTAATATCATTTTTAGAATGTATTTTAATGTTTTCTAGAGAAAAATCATATTAGTAAAGAACCATTTTTTAAATAATAGAATTGCTTGTTTTATTTTTTGTTGATTTCATAGATCTTTTCATATTTACTAGAAGTTAATTGTGAGGAGTTTCAGAAACTACCCATTGTTTAAAGACACATTTAACAGTATCTATATATGTAATTACTCTGGTGTCTTATGTTCTTCCAGCTCCTAAGTCATTTTAGAGTTTCTAAAAATTATAGTCTACTCCATATGCAATGAGTGCTACCTCCTACCACCACCTTGATCAGAACCTATAATAGGAAAATCTGTCATGAGAATAAGTCTTGCGGATCAGTAGGGAAAATTTACATTCTGGTTTTAGTTAGCTATATCAATATTCTATTATTTTCAGATAATCAAGACCTTATTTGTATTCATTACCACCAAATACTAACATCCATAAGAACTAGATGTGATTTACTCATTATATTCTGAGATACCCAAATTTAACAGTAAATAGACAGTCACTGGAAAGTATGCCTAAAAACCCAACAAGAGATCAAAATCACTGCCCAGGAGAACCCAAGGAAATGGCATATAGAGATGGTCTCTTCAATCTCTGACCAAGGAATATTCAGACGTGGGTGTGGTTCCTAAAAAGCCAGGGTGTTCCCTAAAATCATAAAGCGTTATCAAGAAAACTAAGCAAGGCTTGGGGCACCTGCATGGCTCAGTGGGTTGGGCATCCAACTCTTGATTTCAACTCAGGTCATGATGTCAGGGTCATGATCACAGGGTCCTGAGATCAAGTCCCGCATCTGGTTCTGTGCTCAGCATGGAGCTTGCTTGGAATTCTCTCTCTCCCTCTTCCTCTGTCCCTCCCGCCCCCTCTAAAACAAAAACAAAAACCAAGCAAGCCCAAATTTAGTTCATCCTCATTAAACTTCTTTTATTTCCCATGCTACAATCATTTATGTTAAAGAATTATGGGATTTTAAATTGGCTACATCAAATAACAGTTTTTATATGTTTCTGGAACCACTGCTATTCCCACATTTAAAGGGTAGCCCTCTCTGCATTCGTCCAGAAGCTGGGTCCTTTTTGGGCTCTTTCCAGGAGGTCTTAGGACTTTACAGCTTGAAAAGATGACTGAAAGGAAGCTCAGTAGTTTTCCGATTATCATCCCCTAGCCCACACTGATGACTTCCAATTCAATCTTTCTAAAGATGCAGAAAAAAAAAAAAAAAAAAAAAAGAGCCTTAGGCAATGTTTTGTAGATGAAGGCATCAGAATTCGCTGAAAAGCAGAAAACTTTTTGCCTTTCCTGGTATCCTTCCTGATTCTGTTGGTCTCTCTAACGTCAGTGGATCTCTTGATCAACATCATCCACAAAAGATTTTATAAGAAACTGTGTCACGCCAGACCCATCAGAACCAATTATTTAAATACAATCTGTTTCCCAACTAAATGCAAATTCTTTCTATTAAACCACTTATGGTTTCTTTAAGCTACTTTCTTTACCTCTTCAAAAATTGTTTAGATTACAAAATGCAATATATTTTCATAGGAGAAAAATTGGATGATACAAAAAAATGCAAACAATAAGATCACCAATTAAATACTAGCTCTATTAACACTTTGGTTTATAGTCTTCCAGTTTAAGGAGTGTTTATCTGTAAAGATTCTTTTCTAAAAGTAGAATTATATGTTTTTTTCTTAATATATTTTGCATCTTAAATTTTATTGTTATGAGATTTTGAAGGAGAAAATATATAACAGCAAAAGAAAAACTGATTCTAAATTCAGATGAGGCCATTTCTTTTTTCTTCCTTTTGTCCAACAAATACTGCTGTTTAATCAGCTGTGAAAATAGAATCAAGTGTGTGACATCTGGTGATTTTTGTTAATGCAGTCTGGTGCTGCCAGCGTGACATTTTGTCACCTGTCTATGGTCTGCTATTTTTAAATTGTTCTTGTCAGCCAGCTATCTTTTAAGTATAGTGTAAAATATAAGGTTTCAAAAACTGAAAGGCATACTTGGTTTTACAGAGTTAAATGATGCTGTGGAAATCTGAGACTGTCCTATTTTCCCCACTGTACAGGGCCTGATAAATGGAGGTGAGGGGTTGGAGGGAGAGGTTAGAGAATAGGGTTACATATGTTTATCCGGACTGTGAAAATCACAATCTCATAAGCTCAAGTCACATTCATATTTAAAAGGCTAGTTATAAAAAATGACCTCTACTGTTATTCAAAGTTTCAGAGTCCAACCAACCCATATTATTACATGTCCAAAATAAAAACTGGAATTTTTATGAATTCATAATTAATTACGAAAGTCACCTCTTCACTTCTGCAATATGTTATGAGATAGGGAACAACCGCTATATCTTCCTCTAATCATTCCTATTTGCTCTAAAAAGTCAAGCCCTTCAGAGACCTTCACATAATAGAATGTAAGTGCTGTATTCTAGAAAAGGTTATAAGAAAAATGCATATTCTGCTGGGTTGTACTTTCCACCAATTTTCTCTATAAAATTGAAGATACATTCCTTCAGAAAAAGTATCCACAAGATAAATAACATATTATGTAAGAATACAATAAAATGGTGTTTTAAAGTCCTTTTAAGGAAAAATGATAAAATTTTGGCACTAAAGTATTCTAAATATGTTCCAAAGAACAAAGAAGCAAAAGCTATGAGCTTAGACCTGAGGTCAAATTCTAGTTTCTTTTCATACCAGTAATGGATAATTTTGGGCATGCTATCAATTTCTTTGTTCCTATGTTTCCTCATTACAGGCTCTACTCTAAAATAGTTAAATCATTCTTTTAAAACTCTCAGATAGTGGTGCTTGGGTGGCTCAGTGGGTTAAGCACCTAACTCTTGATTTTGGCTCCAGTCATGATCTCAGGGTCCCGGGATGGCAGGTGTGTCCGGCTCCGTGCTCAGCAGGAGGTTTGCTTGAAGATTCTCTCTCCCTCTCCCTTTGTCCCTCCCCCTGCTTGTGCTCTCTCTAAAATGAACAAATAAATCTTTAAAAAATAAATAAGTAAAACTCTCAGGTGATTACACTGCTATATAGAAAGGACCACTGAGTAAATTAATGGGAGATTCTTATTTAAAAAAAAAATCACTCAACTTGTATTTACTACCCCCTCTTGTATAGAAACAGAACAATCACTTTTTGCTAACTCAGAACCTGTGCCCCAAACAATTTGTAGACTCTGCTAACTTTTATACAAGACAAACTGCTATGGGCCAAAGGTAGGTAGCACAAAAATAGAACTCAAGCAACAATATAAGTAAGGAGACAGCATATTTTTCTGGAACAAACTAAATGTAATGAAGATGCACTTTTTCTGAAACAAGGGAACCTCGACATATCACAAAAGGGGCCAATTTTGTGAAAGGCTATACAATACTAAATTTAAATTATGATGAATAAAGAAAAATGCTTCCATAACACCAAAAGGGTGGCACTTATTTCTTCCAAGTTTCTGTCAGTTTAAATGTTTTAAAGCACTATTATCAGAAGATAGTTATTTTTTCCCAGATTCAGTATACATTTGAAAAGCAAACCCTTCAATATCAGTTCTCAACTGACACCTGGTCTTTTCATTTTTCAAATTTCAGTTCCACGAATAGTGAGGAAAGAGAAAATTCAAATATATAGAAATGTTTCATCAGGTACAACCCCCAAGTAGTCAGCCAGGTCTACTCTTCTGTTGTAAGAGGGAGACTACATGGATGACAGAAAGGGGACTCTTTGCCAAGATATCTTCTATAAAGTGCTACCCCAACCAGGGGATGGACCTTGCTTTACAATGTCACCTACACTGCCCAACACTCTGCTTGGTATTTCCCTATTATCCCTCCTCTTATCACTTTGTACTCTTTGAATGTTAATCCTAAGGGAGGCTATGATTAATCAGACCTAATGACCCTGGATTTTCATAGGGGTTCCCCAGTGGCTAGGTAAACTTTCATCATTAGTAGCAAGCTGGGGAACACCTATAAGAAGGGTACAGAGAGGAATCTTTCCTATCTTCACAGCAAACAATTTTTTTTAAAGATTTTATTTATTTATTTGAGAGAGAGAGAGAGAGAGAACATGAGTAGGGAGGAGGGGCAGAGGGAGAGGGAGAAGAGGACTCCCCGCTGAGCAGGGAGCCCGATACAGGGCTTGAACCCAGGACCCTGAGATCATGACCTGAGCTGAAGGCAGACACTTAATCGACTGAGCCACCCAGGTGCTCGCTTTTTCCCTATGTTTAATCCTACCTCTCCCAATGCCAGAAATCCCTTTAATCTTCATAGTTGTAAGGAAAATTGTGGCTTTCCTTCCCTTCAGCCCACGTGAAAAGTATGCAGAGAACAATTCCTCTCTCCTAGGTCTCACTCATATCTCTATCAACCCAAGGATTTCTGCACTTAGAAAAGAAATAAGGGACAGTTTTCATTAGTTGATCACCCTTCTCAAAACCATCCTTCTCACTTCTTGGAGGCATTCTCTCAAATAAACAATAGGAAAAGTCATACATAATATGGTAAAAGATGATTGATAATTATTAATATGTTATTCTGTTATAACCAAGAACTGTAGTTTGATATCTTTAAGAAGCCAAATAAATTAGTCTAATTTTTATTTAAATAAGGGTGCTGTGATCTGATCAACACTACTAAACAACACTTTCCTCAAGTGCTGTGAAGAAAGCTTAATTCAACTTTTCCTCCATATTACTTGACATTTTTATCATGGGGGAGGAGGTAGAGACTCTTCGATATTTTCCACAAACATCTTCAAGACTGCCTTAGTTTTACTGAGTATAAGTATAAATGTGACTGAAAAACCATTAAAGTTCTTTACTAGGGGTGCCTGGGTGGCTCTGTTGGTTAAGCGACTGCCTCTGGCTCAGGTCATGATCTCCAGGTCCTGGGATCCAGCCCCATATCAGGCTCCCTCCTCAGCAGGGAGTCTGCTTCTCTTTCTCTCTCCCTCTGCTCCTTCCCCCTGCTCATTCTCTCTCTCCCTCTAATAAATAAATAAAATATTTAAAAAAAAATAAAATTCTTTACTAAAACAGATGTCATTACTTTCTGAACTTCCTATTCTGTCATTTCTCCCACTAACAGTTAAATAAAGGGATTTCTCATTGCATACATTTTTTTTTTTTAGATTTTATTTATTTATTTGAGAGAGAGTGAGTGGAAGAGGGAGAGAATCTGAAGCAGCCTCCACACTGAGCTCAGAGCCAGGTGTGGGGCTCAATCCCACGACCGTGAGATCATGACCTGAGTTGAAACCAAGAGCCAGACACTTAAAGAACTGAGCCACCCAGGCACCCCTCATTGCATACATTTCTTTTTTTTTTTTTTAAGATTTTATTTATTTATTTGACAGAGAGAGAGACAGCCAGCGAGAGAGGGAACACAAGCAGGGAGCGTGGGAGAGGAAGAAGCAGGCTCCCAGCAGATCAGCCTGATGTGGGACTCGATCCTAGGACTCTGGGATCACACCCTGAGCCTAAGGCAGATGCTTAACACTGAGCCACCCAGGCACCCCTCATTGCATACATTTCTAAGACGAAATTTTGCTGTGAACATATTTCATTGGGTTCACTTTAAATACATCATGAAGTACTTTATTTTTCATGAATGTGATATCCTATTATATTTTCTTTACATTGTTTAGATACACAATTTTGGAAAGCCAACATAAGAGGATTATTTTCCTTTCTCCTTCAGGTGATTTTTTATAATGACAAAATGTTTATCCTTCAGTAATCACTACTTATCTATGGCAAATACAAAATTTTGACAACTTGCATCTGAAAGCTTTTAACATTTAGCTACAGTCTAGCTAAAAGGAAAGTAAATATTGTAGGAATATAAGGTTTAATTTATTACCCAGGCCAGGCAATAGCACACCACTACCACTGTCAGCCAAAAAAAAAAAAAAATAACATCTGAGCAGTTTCTAGTCTCAAGGAACTTTATCTGACCTTTGCAGCCACTCCATGAAGTGGGTGCTTTATTTCAATGATGAGGAAACTAAGGCTTTGAAGAGGCTAACTGATTTATCTAGATCAACGGCCATAGAGACAGAGCCAGGATTCAAACCCAGGTTTGAATGACTGCAAAGTCAGAAAGGCTAAGTTGAAATTTAATCTCCTACCAAGAGAATATAAAATGCCTGGAAAAATGTTAATAAAAATAATAATCTTTGTTATCTCTAGGTAGTAAGTCTCGGATTATTTTTTCACTTTCCTTTTTGTTTTTTTAATGTACTATCTGAAATTCCCACACTAAGTAAGAAAGTATTTTTTTCCTAAAGAAAATCAAACTCCAGGAAGAAAAACAAAACAAGCATACAAAAACCTATGATTCTGTAACTTGAGTTTTGAGACGCTCAAAAAAGTGCTCCCATCGTCAAGTGGGAGAAGATATTAAAGGTAGGAGGAAAAACAGGATGGAGTAGAAGAAAGTGTTTTTGGACAGACTCCTAGGGAAGCCACATGGTAAGTCCCCTAGCCTACCACCTTTCTCTTAAAGCTCTGTTCACCTAGATGTCTGCATCTTTTGACCCAGAGATCTTCTCTATGACTTTACCTTAAGGAAAAGCTATGTGCAAGAACTTATCCATGGCAGCATCACCTATTATGGAGAAAAAGCTGGAAACAATCTAAGAGTCCAAAGTTCAGGCCTATTAATAAATTATAAAGATCAGATAAAATCATGGATAACGTTTACCACGTAAGATATATAAAAATAAGGATACACTATCACGTTTATTTTTTCAGTTACATTTTTGTTATTATAATTTTCTCCATTTTTAAGTCAAAAATTACTTAAAATTTTTCCTTTAAAATGCCAGCATCATAATTATGTTATTAGAAGTAATAAGAATCAAATACATGGTGCCATAGGCCAGATCTAAAAGTCTCCCAGCTGGAAAAGGGAAGCAGGAAGCTCAAACACTCTAACCAGAGGACAATGACATGGTGATGTAATTGACCATGGGAAATAGTCCATTAGTAGGAAATCAAGGTGGGTGGTATGATGAACAGAGAAGTTGCAAGCATACTAAGGCTGCAAAAAAGTACATATTATACGCCTCCCAACTTATTAGGACATATTGTGAGTACAATGCAAAAGACTTTTACAGATGAAACCTCACATTTGCAAATGTGGCAGAGAAATATATGCAGAGGTAGTTGGACACGCACTTTAAAAAGGCGCCTCCAAAAATGGAATAAGGGGTTTACATTACCCCATAGTGAAGTACCCTCTTTTACACTTTGCCACTGCTACTCTGAACAGGGCACAATAGCTCCTGTGTAAACAATATTCACAAAATTCTGGAAAATTATTTACAGACTATAATATAAGATCCTTTCATAATCTTTTATTGCTAGAAGAAAAGAATACAGATCAAGATAAAACAGGTATGCATAAAGGACAAAGGCTGAATATTTTAGAATAATTAGGAGAGGCTTATAGCTGTTTGTGGTAGAGAAGGAAGACAAATGCAGCCTTAGAAGATACTAAAAACACAAAACAGTCTGTGAATATCACTGTTTTTTTTTTTTTTTAACACCATTCTCACTTCTAAGTGAAATATTCTCTAAATTACCATGTACCTAATCTTTCAACTGAGCAAAGACGTGGTAACGGTGACTAAATATAACAATGAATAAATGAAAGATCTTTTTTTCTAATTCTGAAGGCCTTAAAATACAGCTTTTCTCAAAATCCTTTACTTTCTTGATAGCCTGTTAACTACTTTATTTTCACTGGAAATTGAGGAAAGCAACAGAAAATCATGAGTGTGACAAGAAAATGATGAAATGGATTTCTGAGGTGGCTTGAGGAAATGACTATCAGGTGTTCATAGTCAGTCACAATCTATATAAAAGCCTGGAGAGAACCAGAGAGGATCCAATTCCTCACAGCTCCAGGGAACATAAGGATTCAAACAAGATGGGCATTCTTGTGGCCAACTCTTCACAGTTTTCAGATATTTAGGCTCTAAACACAAGTGGATATTTCCACAGGAAATTTCCATTACGGTATTTTAAAATATCACAGGGCCCCTAAAAAGTCCCATAACACATAAAAAGAACTATCTGTACTTAGGAATGTAACATCAACCACTAACCTGAATTTACATGGGCTCTAAAAATAGCAAGTCCTAATACTGCTGACCTTGGGACTTTCTGCCTTACATTTAACCCAAAACATTTACACACTTTAAGACATTTTCTTTCTGTTTTAGCCTTAGAGAATGTAAAGAATCACTGGCTGCTCTTAAGTCTGTGTAGTGATACTTCCTATATGAGGAGAGTGATTATATTTTAATAAAATGGAACTCTTTTTCTATGCAGTTTTCTGAAGTAGTCTTTGGAGATTGGTTTACTAAATCTCACATTTCCTTGCAGTGTACTTTGACTTAAATGCAGGTTCAGCTAAGGATTCCAAACGCACCAAGCCCAGAAAACTTGACTTCTGGTCTCATGCTACCCAACACATGCTTCTGCCAGACATTATGATTAAAGCAATCAACCTTGATTATTGTAGGTAGCTAAACCCAGGTTAAAAAAAAAAAATCAACTTTAAATACATTCCACAATGCTTTACAGAAGCAAAAAAAAACAAACGGGAAAAAAAAAAAAGAAAAAAATCACAATTATTAAGAAGCTGATTTTTATTTAAAACACCAAGCAAGGAATGGACATATGAATATTCCTAACCTGCAAAATGATTCCTCCACATTATATCAGCGAAACTCATTGGTGGGCCACTGGGAGGGTAGTGTTTACCTTTCAGAGGCTCATGATCAGTCCTTATCATATCCATTAAGGAGTTCTCCAACGAGTGCAAGTTAAAAGTGTCATACGGCCTACTCCGGTCCTAAAAAAAAAAAAACAAAAAAACAAAAAAACACAGAACATGACAATACATAAAATTACTTCATAAAATTAATACTATATCATTTGCTTCTTGCCATGGATTGATGACATGAATCAAAGTTCCAGATAGTTCTAATAACACACATTCTTTTCATTAAGAATAATGATTTGGCAAAATTAAGCTTAATACAAGTTTCTATAATTAATTGCATCCTTTTCTCCAATATTCTTTAATGTATATGTCCCACTACTTCAGACTTTCTCTCTAAAGAACTTAAAGTAATTCAAAGGAAAGAGTCAAGCCAGTTGACTCTGCCCTCAGTCCTTCTCCTCCGGCTCCATTGTCAAATAAACATTCTATTCAAATGAACAGAGAATTTTTTATCTAGAGGAAGTCCATAATTAAGAACTCTCAGTCTAC
This sequence comes from Ursus maritimus, assembly GCF_017311325.1. Lineage (NCBI taxonomy): Eukaryota > Metazoa > Chordata > Mammalia > Carnivora > Ursidae > Ursus > Ursus maritimus. The sequence continues at coordinate 34,189,456 of NW_024426885.1, read as the reverse complement.
AAACAGTATCACTTTCCTGAAAAATCAAAAGGTGACTATAGTTTCAATGTAATTTTATTGGGTATCTTTAATATTCATTACTGGTAAGTTCCATACATTAGATATACTCTATAAAACTTAAAATGTGTCCAAAGTACTACTAAAATTAACTTTTGAAAAGCACTCACATGAAAAAACTTTAACCCAAGATAGTGTTTACATGATGCTAGAGTCAAAAACGTTTTGAAAGTAGAGAGCTAACACAACCTAAGTGAAGAAAAATCATCGTTCCACCACATTTCACTCAAGCCCATGGGAAACCATCATGTACAAATTATTTTTACGAGTCTGAGCTAAAAGGAAGCACAACTCACAGCTTAATTTAACCTTACAGAATACATTACATTACAGATTAAGTTTGCTTTTGATTAAGAAAAGCAAACAGGGGCACGTGGGTGGCTTCGTCGGTTGTATCTGACTCTTGATTTCAGCTCAGGTTGTGATCTAAGGGTCTTGAGATCGAGCTCTGTGTGGGGCTCTGGGCTCAAAGCAGAGTATGCTTACGATTTACTCTCCCTCTCCCCCTCCCATGCCCCCTCCCCCCACACGCCCGCGTGGGCTCTTCTCTCAAATAAACAAATACATCTTTAAAAAAGAAAAGCAAAACACACATTTCAACAACCACACCAAATCAAACTATAGCAATGAGAGATTATTTTCAGGGTCCTGAACAGTTTACCCAGCCCTACAAATGATCACTTATCGTCTCCAATGAACAACAATAATAAGTAACTGTCTGGATGAGCAAAATGGGATACAACAGGTAAAAATCCAACTTCAGTGATCATTTTCTAGCTTAAGTCTTAACTCTTGGGAAGCTATTTTTCTTCTGGTTTCTGGAAAGCACGGCTGTATATTTATTCGGGGAGGCAGAAAGGAAAGTGGCATTTCCTCAGCACTGAGCATAAAGGAGAATCAGAGGGTACTGAATGAATGAAAGCAGAATGTATACATGCAGATTCTAAGAAGAGCCCTGAACTGAGAAGCAGGAGGCAAGAATGCTAGAATAACTACTATCAATTGGGGGCTTTGGGGTACATCATGATCTGTCTCTCCAGTGTGTGCCTGAAATTCCTCCCTTTATACAAATGAGAGGACTGAGGTAGAGTATCTCTAATAACCCTTACAACTCTATACTTTTCTTTAAACTCAGAGATGAGGAGTAGGGGTGGAGGGTGCAGATGTTTTCAAACAGACAGAAATTCCATTTTTACAAATCTTTAATGCACAAGTCAAGGGTCAACTCCTATACTAGGCCCTGATGATTCAGAGATGAATGTTGCAACCTAGTCCCTATGTACAAGTAACTAGTAGAAGGAGAGAGACATAACCAATTAAAATAAGAGAATGACAGGTGTTTTGACAGGGGAATGTGTACAGTACAATGGAAACTAAGACATTTATTTCTTAAAGAACATGTATGTATTATAATTTTTTAAAAATCACATTCTGAAAAATCCCAGGTCTCCTCAATCTGGACCTGCCATCTGACCAGGTATGAGGCTTGTCTTAGTTATTCTCAGTGGTCTTCTGTACTCTCATTGGTAAAATGGGAACTTACCTGTGAAGATTAGGTTGAAATTACTTAAGTATTTATTTTACTCACATCGTGTTTGCCAAAGAGCAAGCATTCAACATTTCTTAGTTTACTGCCACTGCCCTCTCTCACTTGCTACCTCCACCCCATTTTTTTTCCTTTTTTCTTTTTTTTAAGATTTTATTTATTTATTTGAGGGAAAGCATGGGGTGGGGGGTGGTAGGGGAGGAACAGAGCAGGAGGGAGGCAGGAAAGAATCCCAAGCAGACTCCACGCTGGGCTCGGAGCCCAACATGGGGCTCAATCTCACAACCCTGAGAACATGATCTGAGCTGAAATCAAGTGTTAGACACTTAACCAACTGAGCCATCCAGGCACCCTTCCCCATTTTTTTCTTTTTAACAGTCATCAATTATCTGTCTACTGTTGGATAAGAAAGAGACATAAAATATTTTCTTTGGTTCTCCATTTTGGTCTCTATATAATTTAAGGTCTTTTACCTTTAAGGTCTTCCTGCAGATCATTTGTTTTGCACTGGGTTCAAGTTATCAGTGGAAACTCCAATTACTTAAGGAGTAAAACTGAATTTCCAGAAATGTTGGCTTATGTGTCCCCATAAGAGGTATCATATTCTTTGTCCAGAGGAAAGGCCACAGGTGAAAAAAAAAAAGGAAGTGTACGGATGAGAAGTCAAAATGACAACCTATTTCTGGCACTGACAATCCTGGAATGGATGTCTAGGAGCCTTCATATATATACATACATATATATGTATATATATAATTTCCACACTGCTAACTAGAGCCCTGAAGGTGTGGGACTGTTTCAAAAAAGACTGATAAGGTGAAGGGACTAAAAGAAATGGCTGTTTGAAGGCATTCAAGAATCTTTCCAGTCAGGACAGTTTATTTTTTTCATTTAGTTCTTGATATAATTCTTCAAGGTAGATAACAATATACTCATTTCACAAATGAGAAAGGTGAGGTTCAGAGAAGATTCCAGCCTGGATCTAACCTCAAAGCCAATACCTATGGAGTACAGACACAAGCCCAAAGAAACTGATCTGGTCCAGACAGGATAGTAAATGAAAAGTTCTATAGAAGCACAGCATTGCATCTAAATACCAATGAAATGACCTTCTTGGCAAGATGGTAGTGAGTCCCCGTCAGAAGACAATATTGGATTATTAAATGACTGTCAGGAAAATTGGAGGGGGCGTTTGGGTGGGGACTCATGCATCTGAAGTGGTACTCAAACCTGTCAAATTGTCAAAATCACATGTAGAATGGTTAAAATGCAGGTTCCAGGGCTCCAGCTAAAACCAACTTAGTCATAATTTTAAAAGAAATAAGTGTCCCAGGTGACTCTTTTGACTGGCAAGATTTGAGAACCACTAGACTGGATGATTCTTCAAGTTAAGCCTTCAAACCTGTATCTGATCAGTAAAATGGAATGGTGAAGTGAGGGAGGGACTACAAGGATAGCAGCAGGAAAGAAACAAGCATGGCCACTTTGCCAAGGGTCAGCTTTGCAGTCTCTCATTGATTGCGGGTTAGGAAAGCAGTTGGTGGTCTGGCATTTATAAGTACACACTCTGAAATCAGCCATCTGATTTTCAAATTCTGGCTCTGCCAGTGGCTGGCACGTCACTCTGAACAAGTTTCTAAACCTTGGGTATCTTCATCTATAAAATGATGATAATTTTTCCTATGGTTATTTTCAGTACTAAATGACAGAATGTACAACAAGGCATCTGTACAGTGGTGGCTACTGGAATATTAGCAAGAACACAAAGAAACTTCTATGATGCCACCTTAGAGTACTGGGACATATATTTAAAAACCCAGAGGTTCACTAGTGCTGAACAGATGAAAAGATGACAGGTGGAATGCAGGACAAAATTTGCACAGCCTTCTTAATTGAACAAATTTCAATGCGGAGACTTATTTTCTCATTAAAATTTATTCATCTATGACTCACTGATTTATATTTGCAGCATACTATTCATCCTTTTTGTTCCATAAGTAGTAAACATTGCTAAAAAACAACTGATTAACCAGATTAACAACTGCAAGAAACAGAATAAAAAGGACAGAAACACTACAAAATTTGCAGTGAAATTCAAGCAGAAATCATACATAGAGAAAACCAGACCATAATTTATCATTCAACAACAAAAGTTAGAAGTGGCAACTAACCTTTTAAGCTTTCTTTAAGTAAGTTTTGGTTCTCAATATAGGGAAAATAAGGAACACATCTTTTTTCATTTGTTTTTAACAAGCAAATACATCAGGAAGTATTAGAACATCTATAAATAATGCATCCCATTATTGGCTCTTTCTTTGAAGATAACCTATGACAACAGTTGGTTGTACATAGAGGGAGTCCACTCCCATTGTACAGTTCACTAGCCCTGCTTATTTTCTTCCCTCAGCTTGACTTAATATTAGTAAATTTATAAGGTATTTAATACGTGCTTGTCACTATTCTAAGCACGCTAAATGCATTCCCTCACAACTCTATTTTATAAATTAAGCAATTAAATCTTGGAGAGATTAATAACTGGCCCAATATTACAGGACAGTAAGCAACAGAGCCAAGGCCCCAATCCACTCAAATCCGAACTGTACTCTTAAGAAGGAGTCTCACTCTACTGCCTGACTTCCTCTGACTCCCTCTACCTTAAATCCTTTTCACAAACATTCCCTCAACCCAATCCTAACACATTCAGAGAGGGGCTTCTTTGACCACCACCCTGGCACACAGGCAACCTAATTAATCCTCACTTGCCCTTAGTCATTTACTCTTATTCAAATGACAGTTAAACTCAAGAAGTAGCTTATCTACCCTCTAGCATTGCCACAGACCCACCTCCACCAGCCCTAATCCATTCACCTGCCTTTTTCTTGAAAGAGAAATCTAGGACCCTTTCCTATTCTTTCTGGCTTATCCCCAGACATATCCTCTCTTAGAGATACAAGATAGAAGGCTGTAAGGGCCCAACAACAGCTGAGAAAAAGCAGCTCCAGAACCAAATGATAAAATTAATCATGGTGTTTACTATGTGGTAGGAACTGGGCTAAATGCTTTATTACCATGATCTCAACCCTCACCACAACCCTATAGGGTCAGCATTATCTCCATCTCACAGAAGAGAAAACTGAGGCTCACAAAGGTTATGTAACTGCTCAAAGTCACAAAGCTAGGCAGAAAGCAAGATGTGAACCCAGGTCTGTGACTTTCAAGTCTATGCCAGTAATGTTCCAGAACTTCTACACTGATCAGTTGCTTTGTGTCCCATAGACAGTGGGCACTTGGCTAGCAAAAACAGAGGCACAGGCAGGATCAAAAATCAAAAGGTGGGTAGATGTTTGAAAAGGCTAGGAAAGGATAATTGGGGTTGTGAAACAATATAGAAAAACAGGAGGAATTACTGAAGGAAGGTTTTTACATTTATCATATGGTTTCAACATAAGTATGGATAAAACATTTCAAAGTTAAATGCATTCAACATATATGGGAAGATTAACTCAAAAACTAGCCATTTTTAAATTTCCACTCTACTGCTCTTACTTTCTAAATTCTTTTTATGGGGGGGGGGGAGGGGCAGAAAGAGAAAATCTCAATCAGGCTCCACACGCAGCACAGAGCCCAACACGGGGCTCAATCCCATGACCCCAAGATCACGACCTGAGCCCAAATCAAGAGTTGGACACTTAACCGACTGAGCCATCCAGGCACCCCTACCACTCTTATATTCTAATGGGTTTACATTATTTGAAACTATCTCAGCTTCCTATTTACACTATAAACACTGTTAGTGGTAATTAATATGCTTTACTTATTTTAAATGAACATTTAATCACATAACTCACACATAAATCCATTCTTCCTGAACACAAACAAACAAAAGACTATTACAGAAAAAGCAAAAGTCTCCAATCCTGCCTTCTTATACTCTTCAGACCACTACATACATTTGGTATGTATTCTTTCAGATGTTTAAAAATACATTCATACATATATGTACCCATAGAAAAATGTTTCATGTTATTTATTCCCCTAAGCAAGAAGTATGCATATTGTTCTGCAATTTGCTTTCTTCGACCAATACTGTGCTTCTGAGATCGGTCCCTTTTAATAGGTATGTTCCTGCCTCTCCCCCACCCAACCATATACACACCCCTCCTACAAAATATATGCATAGTAACTATATTAAAAGAGTCAAGTAATTACTTCCATATACATTCTATAAAATAATTTCTGATTTTGAGATTTCTTTCCCATCCCCCAGTTTTCTCAAAATTTCTGTTCTGGCCCTTTAACTGCATCTGTTCCATGCTTGATCTACTTTAGCATAATGGTTTTCTGATCTCCAGTTTCTATGAAAGACTCTACTAATAACAAAACATAAGAATCTATACAACTTATCAGTCCTGAGTAAAAACCGAAGAGCCAATAAGTCCGAAAGTTCAACATGTAGTGATTTCAAGCACAGAATCTGCTTAAGAGTACCATAAAGAATAGACAGGACATGTAACAACAAATACTAGATGGGGGCAACAAACAATTAGAGGAGTAGTAACATAAAATTTCTATGTATCACAAAACAGAAGTCTAGGAATTTATAGTTCTAAACCAATTATTGTCATTATTTGTCAGAATCTATCAAAAACTGAGGTTCCTAGATCAAATTGAACTTTACTATAGTACTGAGCAGCTTGACATACATTTGCCCTAAGATTAAAACCTTTCCCAAATAAAGGAAAACCTGTCACTCACATGACAGAAAGGGGAAAAAATAACTTTTCAAATGAAGATTTTCATCCCATCTTCAGTATGTATCAAGTTCTTCAGTCTGTGGTCAATTTTAACCATTCCAAATGAGACTATTACATTTGTAGCCTTCTGGAAAACATGATCGTAGATTCTCCTTGTCACTCAACAGCAAGCAGATAATGCTCCTTATATTTAACCTAAAGTCCTTACAAAGTTGAAACCTTTCTCCCTTCTCTATTCTCAGAAGAGAAATAACTGATCAGGACCTGCTGCAAATTTTAATATTCTTTAAGATTATTGTTCAACCCAGTCTTCCATACAAAAAATTCTCAAGAACCCTCAATACAGCCTGGGGTACAATTAGGGTATACAAAGAAATTACGACTTCCTCATCTTTTCCTTCTTGAGGTTGACTAATTCCAGTTACTTTAACCTTTTTTTTTTTTCTAATCAGATTATTTTTTTTTCTTGCTGTTAAAAGCAAACCAAACTAACTAAGGTTCTTAAGGAGTTTAAAAAAAAAAAAAAAGCAAGATGATAGTTTCATTCAACAATCAGATGAGAACGACAAATGGCAATTTTCACCTAGCCTCTTCCAGCTCCTGGCTATCCCCAATCTTCCTACACAGCTCTTCTCACTGGTTTGCCACCCAGACCAGGTAAGAAGCCCAGTTCACCAGACACCAAGAAACATGGTTTTTGGAATCACCTTATTCACTTGAAATAACTTATATATCAAGGCCAAATCTAGCTGGATGAAGGGTAAAGAGGTGAACTGGACAAAAAGTACAAATGTCCATTGCTACCATTTCTGACTATGGTAAAGACTTCAGAGCTAAGTAATATGCACTTAAAAAAGGAGCAGGAGTAGTTTAGCAGTGTGTTAGGTAAAAGGCAGAAAGCCAGACCTAGGAAGGATATAGAAAGGGAGAAAAATAAATACAACGCTCAAAAGAGCAGGCTTCAAGAAACTACAAAAATTAGAGTTGCCCCCTTCCTTGATTACTGGGCATATGGGACTAACTGGCGTTGCCCCAAATCACTAGGTGGTTAGCAAGCAGAATATCAACCCAAGCAGCCTATTAGGCATTGGTTTATTAGGTATGATAATGCAGGGAGAGGCTTAACCTTTGCAACCAAAACCTACCTTAGAATATTAGGCAAAAATACATGTAGCCCTTCATATTGTTATCTTTCTACTGATCATAAATGTCAAAATCCTTCCATAAAACTGACCAATTCTAAGTATAGTTGTGACTCTCCTTCCCCACCCCAATATTTTTGCTCCAAATAATTAGCATTAACTCAGTATATTGTTATAACTTTTTACATGTCTACCATCATCAATAAATTGCAAATTCTATGGGAGCAGAGATGTGTCTTACTTGTATTCCCATCACCTAGCAGAGGGCCTAGCACATCATAGGCTTTCAGTAAATGCTTTTTTTACACTTTAATCATCCTTCAGATGGTTTCATATGACATGATTTTCACTTAAAACTGATGAAGAACTGCATACCTATTAGAATGACTAAAAAGCAAACAAAGAAATCCCTGACAATTCCAAATGTTGATGAGGACACAGAACAACTAGAACTCTCATAAATTACTGGTGGGAATGCAAAATGGTACAGTAACTTTGGAAAAACAACTTGGGAGCTACTTAAAAAGTTAAACATACCCGAAACCGTATAACCGAGCAACCCTAAGTATTTACCCAAGATAAATAAAAACATACGTCCATACAAAAACCGGTAAACAAATATTTATAACAACTTTATTCATAATTTCCCCAAAGTGGAAACTACCCAAATGCCCATCAACTGGTAAATGGATAAACAAATTGTGTACATTCACATAATGGAATATTATTCAGCAATTAAAAAAATGAAGTACTGATATGTGCTATAACATGGATAAGCTTTGAAAACACTATGAGAAGCCAGTCACAAACGATCACATGTTGTATAATTCCAATTACATGAAATACGCACAATAGGTAAATTAGCCAAAGAGACAGAAAGTAGACTGCTTATTGCCTCGGCTGGGGTAGTCAAGAGGGTAACTGAAATTAACTGCTGGTGGTTAAGGTGTTTCTTTTTTGGGGTGACAAAAATGTTTTAGAATTAGATGGTGATTATTGACACACAATTTTGTATATATACTAAAAACCACAGCATTTAAATAAAATTTTAAAAGGTGAATGAACTTTATGGTATGTTAATTATATCTTAAGAAAGGTATTATTTTTTTAAAGTTTTTCTAATGTTTTAACAGGAACTATGATACTACCTGCAAATTGTCTATTTTAGGTATAGGACATAAGATCTAGTAACTTTCTTCAGCTATGACTGAAGGAAGGCAAAGTCTTGACTGTAGCTGTTCCATTCAAGAGCCACAACAGGACTCAGGTAATAAAATCTAAATCAGACAGTAGTAAAGCTCAAGAGGCAAACCTACTGCCAGTCAAATAACTAATGCCATCCCTTGTCACAATGTGTCATTTACATTTCTAAGGACGTCTTTAATACTCCTGCAGAGACCTACCAGCAGTTATTAACCATATTGCCCACAAACAGCATGTTCTCTCTCCCATTGTTTCTAAGGAGTTTTTTTTTTTTTATTCCAGAGATTCCAATCTTAGAGTGATGTGCTGTGTCCTTCAGAGACCCAGCTTATCCCATACTTGTAACCAAGGCACATTTTAAAAAGGATATGCTCCAGCTTCTATCTAGAACTATTACTAGACCACAAAGGACACCTATATCCATAAACACCAAAGTCAGCCCTGCCCCTGTTCATTTCAATTGTTGTTTGGCTTGAATGGATAAATGAGGAGTTACACAGCAGAATTCGCAGATTCACCAGAATCTGACAGGGGCCGCGACGTGAACGCTTCTGCTGTGGCCCCCTGTTACCCTCTATGATCCTTGTATTTAAAAACTGAGCAGCAAAACACAGCTACTTTTACGCAAATAGTCCTGGGGCACCTGGGTGGCTCAGTTGCTTAAGTGTCTTACTTTAATTTTGGCTCATTAGCTCAGGGTCATGAAATCAAGCCCTGTATTGGGCTCCACATTGGGCATGGAGCCTGCTTAAGATTATCTCTCCCTCTCCCTCTCCCCTTCCCTCTTCTTCCCTGAAAGAAAGAAAGAAAGAAAGAAAGAAAGAAAGGGAAAGAAAGACTGCCCTATGACAATGAAAGCAATAAAGCAAAACTGTGCCAACATGATCTAGCTACAAAGTATCCTTTCTTTTTTTCTTTTCAGCTTTTTATTTAAGTTCTAGTGAGTTGGGCAACCCTCTTGGGTCCCCTCCCTCTTCGGGAGCATTGTACTCTATCACTCAATAAACTTCACTATTGGTCAAAAAAAATTCAAGTTAGTTAACATACAGTGCAATATTGGTTTCAGGAGTAGAATTCAGTGGTTCATCACTTACATACAACACTTACTGCTCATCATAACAAGTGCCCTCCTTAATACCCATTATCCATCTAGCCCATCCCCCACCCACCTCCCTCCATCAACTCTCAGTTTGTTCTCAATTGTTAAAAAGTCTCTTATGGTTTGGGGCACCTAGGTGGCTTAGTTGGTTAAGCACCCAACTCTTGACCTCAGCTCAGGTCTTGATCTCAGGGTCATGAGTTCAAGCCCCACATTGGGCTCCACACTGGGCATAAAGCCTACTCAAAAAAAAAAGTCTCTTATGGTTTGTTTCCTTCTTTTTTTCTCCTCCCATATGTTCATCTGTTTTGTGTCTTAAATTCCACACGAGTGAAATCATATGGTATTTGTCTTTCTCTGACTGACTTATTTCACTTAGCATAATTATACTCTGGCTCCATCCATGTTGTTGCAAATGGCAAGATTTCATTCTTTTTGATGGCTGAATAATATTCCATTGTAATATTCCAACACACAAACACACACACACACACATCTTCTTTATCTATTCATCAGTCAACGGATATTTGAGCTCTTTCATAGTTTGCCTATTGTTGATAATGCTGCTATAAACATTGGAGTGCATGTACCCCTTCAAATCTGTATATTTGTATCCTTTGGGTAAATACCTAGTAGTGCAATTGCTGGATTATAGGGAAGTTCTACTTTTAACGGTATGGAGGAACCTCCATACTGTTTTCCACAGTGGCTGCACCAGTTTGCATTCTCACCAACAGTGCGAGAGGGTTTCCCTTCCTCCACATCCTCAACAACAGCTGTTGTTTCTTGTGTTGTTGATTTTAGCTATTCTGACAGGTGTGAGGTGTTATCTCATCGTGATTTTGATTTGTATTTCCTTGATGATGAGTGATGTTGAGCATCTTTTCATGTGTCTGTTATAGCAGCTCTAGCAGCTAAGGTTCTTCCTCCTTTCAGAAACTAAGGTGATGCTATGCCCAGTGTACACACAGATTAAGAGCTATGGGCTATAGTTCTTCACTGTCACTCCCTGGCCACCAGTGAAGAGGTCACCAATGTACACAAGTGTTTATTTTTAAGCAGGGTGCCTGGTAAGTACCAAAAAATTTGACTCCAAGTTGACGGACTGGGAACAGAAGAAGAGAAGCACATCAGTTTTTCTCAGTTTTTGAACCCTTCTCTTCTAATGGAAGGAGAAAGGAAAACAAACAAAAAGCCCACATCTCAAGTTTATTATAATTCTGATTCCAGATGAGACCAGTAATAAAAATAGATTAAGTAACAAAACAAATATAATAGGATAGTTTGGTCAAAGCGCAAACCGTCTTAACCATTTTTAAAGCTTTATGACTTCTGAATTTGAGCAGGGCTTACTCCCTAGCCCCCTTTATGCCCAGCCCATCTCTGATATAAGATAATGCAGGTTTATAAAAACATCAATCTGCCTCTATCAATCTGCCTCTGGGGAGAGAGAAATGGATGTGTATAACTTGTAAAATTTATTGTCATAGTTACCATATAATGATTAATACATGCCAGAACCTGTGCTGAGAACTTTACTTAGATTACTTTATTTAATCTTTACATCTTTAATCTTTACAACTGTGCTATAAGGTATTACACTCTCTATTTTACAGATGAGGAAACTAAATATTAAATTAGTTTTTAATATAGATCAGGTGCCCTTGAAGAAGGCTATCTACACACAAATTATTTGTTATGTAAGCATTCCAGGAAGAAAAGAACACTTATAAACCCTTATCCTAATCTTCAATTTAATTATTACCACACTTAAGATGAACATATTAAAGGTGCACGTGGGTGGCTCAGTTGGTTAAGCATTCAGCACTTGGTTTCAGCTCAGGTCACAATCTCACGGGTCATGGGATCCAGCCCCTATTGGGCTCCATGCTCAGTGGGGAGTCTGCTTTAGGATTCTCTCCCTCTGCCCCTCCCCGACTTGCACACACTCATGCACGTGCGCTCTCTCTCTACAGGATAAATAAATGGATCTTGAGGGAAGAAAAAAGAAGTATATCAACCATTCCAATAAAAAAAAGATGAACATATTAAAGCATCTAAAATGCAAAGCATCTACATTTATTAAAATATTTGGTATGTGGAAGGTTAAAAAAATTTACTTTAAAATAAAGCCTGTATAATTCTAGTAATGCTATCTTAAGGTACTTCAGAGATCATAACGTAAAATGCAATAATTTAGATTAAGGGAAATTCAGTCAGAATTTCCAAAATGTCCACATCACCGAATATTTTTTAGAAGAAGCTTTCTTGGGGTGCCTGGCTGGCTCAGTTGGTAAAGTATGTGACTCTTGATCTTGGGGTTGTGAGTTCAAGCCCCACACTGGGTGGAGATTACTTAAAAAATAAAATCTTAGAAAAAAAAGAACAGCTTTAAAGATTTATTTATTTGGGGGGGGAAGAGAGAGAGAGCACGTGCACACACGGGTGGGGGGAGGAGCAGAGGGAGAGGGAGAAGCAGACCCCTCACTGAGTAGGGAGCCCAAGGCAGGGGTTGATCCCAGAACCCAGAGGTAATGACCTGAGCCGAAGGCAGATGCTTAACCAACTGAGCCATTCAGGTACCCCGAAGAACAGCTTTATTACTTTCAAATGTTAGTGCTAACAAAATTTTGCCGTGGGTGCTGAGGGCTGTTTTACTCTTTCTTCATTTATTCCACTTAGATTTATTGGGAATTTTAATATGCCGGGCATTAAAGATTAAAAAGTTAAGTGAGGCATAGTCTCCATCCACAGAAGCCAGCTGTCGAGTTTACAGATAATTACTATATAATGAGGTAAATGCAATGACAGAGCTATGTGCTTGGAATTATGGGAGCAAGAATGATGGAGAGATCAAAAAGGCTTCCAGAAAAGGAAGGCCAGAGGCACAGTGACTTGCACAGACATCTGGGCCCAACTTCCTCAAGAAATTTGGAAGGACCCAAGAAGTGATTCTCCAAAGGATATATAGGCTAGATGTAGGTGACAAGCAGATAACACTTTTTTGTGAATACATTAACATTAAGGATGTAATTTAGCAAATCCTTTCTACAGGACAGTATCAGGTTAACTTATATGTAAATAAGCACAATTTCAGAATAATATTCTACCACAAAAGAGCCCAACTTTATTTTAAAGACTTTTGTGTGTATGTGAGGCCTTAAATCTTTTTCCTGGTATTCAACTTAGGGGATCTAGAAGGGAATATTACCATTATCTATTGAGCTAGATCTGCAAACATTCACTCTCCAGCATACTAAGCTATAAATAATCTAATTTCTTCCTATTACCTTTTATTTATAGAGTACTTTACACCACATAAAGCATTTTCACACACACCCTTGCTCATATGAATCTCATTAAGGTGTTCTTTTGAGCCTTATTTAGCATGCCCTATCCCACTCTGACATATCTCAGAATCTTCCTCCTATTAAACCAACAACAGGGCTATCAAAAACTCTTGGAATTAAATAATAGCAGAACTGATCAATACTGGCTATGTGCCTGGTGCTGTTTTAAGCACTTTACATGTTTTATCTCATTTCCTCCTCACAAAAGTCTATGGAAGTAAATACTATTATCATCCCATTTTACAAATGAGAAAACTGAGGCACAAAGATATCACACAGAAAGTATGTGAGACAGGAGTCAAACCCAGGCAATTCAGAACCATAAAACCATTGTGCTCTTCTGCCTCTAGGTTGAGAATCATTTTCAGTTAATAATTCTTGTTTCTGTTATTGCCTAACCTTTATTTTTCCATTCATCCTGGTGTGGGGGGGGGGAATAGAGTATGAAAGAGAAATGTACCTCCTTATATATTGCTTATTCATTAAGCTGAATTCCAGACCTATTAAAAACTGAAAAAAAACTTAATGTTTTACTTAAATTTATCTGTCAAACTCTATTTTAGGGAAATAATTCAGTGAAAAACACGAAGTAATAATTTGCTTCTGAAAAGTAATTAAAGGGGCGTCTGGGTGGCTCAGTCAGTTAAGTGTTGGACTTTTGATTTCAGCTCAGGTCATGATCTCATGATCGTGGGATGGAGCCCAGTGGCGGCCTCGTGCTCAGCTCAGATTCTGCTTAAGATTCTTTCCCCTTCTCCTTCTGCCTCTCCTCCACATACTCTCTCTCTCAAATAAATAAATCTTTAAAAAAAAAGGGGGAAAGTAATTGAAGTAGGATCTCCTTTTAAGGTATAGCTATTTGGAGGTTCTTAAACTGATTCAATTTACAAAATTAATTTTAATCCCAAAATGTTGTGGAAACATTTACTGCCTAAAAAGTGAGATACCAATGTAAAAAAAAATTTTTTTAAAGATTTTATTTATTTATTTGACAGAGAGAGAGAGAGCACAAGCAGGGAGAGAGGAAGGCAGAAAGAGATGGAGAAGCCGGCCTCACGGCAAGCAGGGAACCTGACACAGGGTTCGATCCCAGGACCTCAGGGATCATGACCTGAGCTGAAGGCAGACGCTTAACCAAATGAGCCACCCGGACACCCTCCAATGTAAAAAATTTTTATATATAAACATAAATACATGTTTATGTATAAATACACACACATTACTCTTTGCACAGACTCTATCATCGCTGGAATATATTATGCCTTCTGGAGGAAAAAACAAGCAAGCTGATTGGCAGTGTTATGATTACCCTCATTCAATGAAACTATAGGGTATATACAACATTCTAAAGATTTATTTATTTATTTATTTGAGAGAGAGAGCGAGAGAGCACGTGTATATGCACATGGGGGGAAGGGGCAGAGGGAGAGAGAGAATCTCAAGCAGATCCCTGCTGAGCCTGATGCAGGGCTCGGTCTCATGACCCTGAGATCATGACCTGAGTCGAAACCAAGAGTCCAATGCTTAACCGACTGAGCCACCCAGCCACAACCCCCCCCCTTTTTAAGATTTATTTATTACTTTGGGGGGAGTATATACAATATTCCAAAAGCAAAGATTAAAAAGGAATTTCAAGGAAAGTAAATTTGAGGAAGGAAAAAGGAGAGAAAAGCTATGAAAATATAAAAAAGAAAAAGCAGACAGAACTCACTATTTGCACAACTGTACACACGAGATAATCAGTCTCTTCACTGGGATGACCAGTGATAGCCAGAATTATAATGCTTTGTTGCTCTGTAGTTAGGTAAAAGTAAAGATAGTAAATCACAGCACAGGCACTCAAATTTCAGTAGACTTGGACAAGTTACTCAATCTCCCTGTGAATCAGTTTCCTCATATGTGAATAACAATAACGATAAAAATGTGGATAACAATAATACCTACCTCATATGGATGTTATGACAACAATATTTGTAAAGCACTTAGTACACTATGTAGTATAAAGCAAACACCAAATAAATGTTAAAATAAGCAAATGAATACTATCTTCTCTATCGTGCAGGAAGGTAAGGTGGTTATATAGCATGGTATGGAAGTCCAGAATGAACCTCAATTCTGTTTTCATGAAATAATGATGAACCAACATAAAAGTCAGGCATGATTTACGGGCTTAAAACTATGGAACTGTGAAAAAAGCAAGTGGCAAATAAATTACATTCAACTACACACACTCAGTGGAACTGATTATACAGAAGGCATAAGAAAAATCTGCAGTGATTATCTTGAAATAATTGAAGATAGGGAAGTTGTGAAGACCAAAGAAAGGAACAAAAATATTATACACACATACACACTTTAAGGAGTGATATCTAAATTATTGAGCAATCTGTAGCCACTTAGAAAAACTGTAGGTATGAACAAAGCTTCAGTGGATATACAGTGCTTTTTAAGACACGTTTCACTTGAAAAATTTTATGATTTTGTCGACAACTCATCTATCCTATATAAAAACAATTTCATTTAAAATGTAAGCATAAAAGCTCAAAGATAGTAAACTAGGGATACCTTCAGTGATAAACAATGAGAACACACTTAAAATGTTTTTCTCAACTGCAAAGAAAGCACTACATAAAATTAATAGAAACAGTGGCGGTACATTATATTTATTTGCCCATTTCTGGGCAATATTTGTTGTTTCAAAAACTCAACAGCTTTAGAAAATATGATGAAACATTCTATCTACTAGAAGCAAAGGCTTAATCTAGTAGTCTATCAAGTATACAAGAAAACTCTTATATTCTCCTTATAAATTACATATTGTATCTAACATGTTTTATTAATAATGGCATGCTAATGGAAGACCACAGATCTATGCATAAAAGTGCAAAATGAAACAGAAACCACAAATTATAAAACTATACTATGATTTCCAATATAGATAAACTGCCAAATCATGACATGGAACATACACTATCTAAGATCAAACTGTTTTAATATCAGCTCATTCAGACCCATTTGTTCTAAAATATCTTCACTGTCCAATATAGTAGCTACTACCTACATGTGGCTATTGAGTAATTGAAATATTGCTAGAACAAATTGAGATGTATTATAAGTATCAAATACACCCTGGATTTCAAAGACTTAGTATGAAAAAAATAAAGTAAAATACCTAATTAATAATTTTTATATTGATCACATGTTGAAATGACGTTCTGGATATAGCAGGTTAAACACAATATATTATTAAAATTAATTTTACCTATTTCTTTTTTCTTTGTCAATGTGCTATTAGAAAATTCAAAATTATCATATGTGCCTTGCTGTCTATTTCTATTGGGCTACAGACAAGCTTAACAGAAACTGAGCTTGAATTTTTATATTCCAAAGTTAAGACCACTGACTATCCCACCAACTAGACCAGTTTACAAATTTAACCAATAATCCCTGCCCAAATATCATTTATTAATTTCTGCCCTAAAAGCACCCAATTACTAACCTTGGCCCCCAAAACTTCATTTAAGTACCTTAATTCTCCCCTCCCCCTCTTCTAAGACACTCTTGAGCCAATGTCAAGGTAGTGCTTGTTCAGCATGTTTAGGAAAACCAGCTTCGTATGATCAACAGGTTTCCCGGTAGTCTTTGCACAGGGCTTTGCCAAAGTTAACGACTATGCCTTGTAAATGCAGTAAGTTGTGTTGAGGATGCATAATGAACAAGAACAGTTAGAAAAAAGTAATTACAGTTGACCCTTAACAGCACAGGTTTGAACTGCGTGGGTCCACTTATATGTGAATTTTTTCCAATAAATACAGTACGGTACTGGAAATGTGTTTTCCTTATGGTTTTTTTAAAATTTATTTATTTATTTATTTATTTGAGAGAGAGAAAATGAGTCAGGGGAGGGGCAGAGGGAGAGAATCTTCAAGCAAACTCCCCACTGAGTGCAGAATCCAATGTGGGGCTTGATCCCACGACCATGAGATGATGACCTGAGCTGAAACCAAAATTGGACATCTAACCAACTGAGCCACCCAGGCGCCCTCCCTTATGATTTTCTTAATAACATTTTCTTTTCTCTAGTTTACTTTATTGTAAGAATATAGTATATAAAACATTTCACATGGAAAACATGTGTTAATCAATTGTTTGTATAATCAGTAAAGCTTCTAGTCAACAGGAGGCTATTAGTTAAGTTTTCAGGGAATCCAAAGTTATATGTGGGTTTTTGGATGTGCAGGGGGTCGGTGACCCTAACCCCTGTATTGTTCAAAGGTCAAATGCATGTATAAGTTGTCCTAAGTGATTTAAATTACTTAATGAAAATCCATACTTGTAGCAATACACCTTATTTTGGAAGAACGAAAGAACAAATCACGTGGGCCCTAAGGTTCCTGTTATGCCAGAGCAGAAGACCGTAACATTTAAGTTAGAAACAGGCATATCAGTTTCACTGAGGTTTCTGAGTCTTATAAATAGGCTAGAATCATGATTTAAATTTTTAGACATTATAGAACTCTTACTATTTTCATGATTTGGTACCCAACTCTTGGTACCAGAACAGAAGTGGGTAGGGTTTTAGGGGAGACACAAAGCAAATGTGGCCATCTCTACTACTTTTCTTTTAGTCTCAGGACTCAGTGGAACACCATCTTAAAGCCCAACAGCCAGGATATACCCCCTAGTCTAGAGCTGATTATAATGTGGCAAGTTAGCTGAAGTCCACCAAGTCTCCCCAGTAGAGTGAATTACACCCTGCCATTTAGATTCCAATCAATGGCCACATTTAAACTCTAGAATTATAACTACTTAAGTAGGCCATATTTATGAAAGTTAAACTTATCCCCAAATCACAAAACAGAAAACCCTATATATGACTCAGTTTTCAACTTTTCATCATTGAACACATATTAATCTCAAGTAACACATATTTTGCTTACCCCAAATAGTCATCCATCCCACCCAAACTTGTTTTAAATATTTACTTTCAACTTTTTCAGTGTTCTCTACATCAGTAAATTCAAAGATTTTTTTTTTTTTTTAATAAACAAACATCAGGGGCAGCTGGTGCTCAGTTGAGTATCTGACTCTTGATTTCAGATTAGGTCATGATCGCAGGGTTGTGAGATGGAGCCCCGTGTCGGGTTCCAAGCGCAGCACTGAGTCTGCTTGGGACTCTCCACCTCTCCCTCTGCCCCTTCCCCCACTTGTACTCTCTAAATAAATAAATAAATAAATAAATAAATAAATAAAATCTTTAAAAATTTTAAAAATAAACAAAGATATCAGATACATTCCAAATCCTATGGCAATGTAACTATAGAATATGAGAATAAAAATCTTTCCCAACTCAGAGCCATACGCCAATGACAAAACCCATTGTGGTGCCATCTAAACAGTAACACATTTACTTGATTTATCAATATGATGATCCACAACCAATTTTGCAACTTTAGCTGCTTTACTTTGATTTTAAGCATGCTAAGTCTCTCTACCATCAACGAATGCTCAAATCAAGTTCATATTAACAGAACACGAGTAAGAACGACCAATGACAAACAGTATTCCAAAAATCAGAGAAATTCTGACTTTTAAATCATTAGTATTACTTCACGATTACATGGTCTACTCAAGATGTCCCCTACTCAGTCTCTACAAGGCTGCATGTATATGTGTGTGCATACAAAAACATAAGAGAGAGATATATGGGTATGTTTTCATGTAAAAAATATTACAAGCACAGACACTGTTCTGTTCTCCAGCCTACCTGCTGGGTTCTACTCACAGTGAGTCAACATAAATTGCTGAACAGATAAGATGACCCTTTTATGAAGTCTATGGAGGAAGAGCAGAAGTTCTTATAAGGAACACTATATACAGTTCTATATATATATAACATAAAAAGATGCTCTCATTCACTCCCAGGGCCTGACCTTGTATTGGTTCTACTTTCCCACTTTGAATTGCATGCCTGCTGTTCATTCTCATTTGAATAGCCCCTCAGTGCTGTAACACTCAACCTAATATGGCGACAGATATTCAAGAAGTGGAAATACCCTTATCCATAGTTTAAGAATGAGAATAAGCAACAGCACTTTTGACTTCTTTAACTTCAAATGATAAAATTCAGAAAGCAGCAGTTTGGTGCTCTGGAAGTACCAAAAAAAGAAAGGGGGGCAGGGAGACAAACCATCGTCTTTTCTTCTTCCTAAACCTTTTAATGGATAGGGACCTCTACGAAGAATGCTGTGAGCAACACAGTGTCACCAAGTTTTAGCTGGGGCAAAACCATGTAACGAAATAGAAAGATTAAAAAAAAAAAAAAAAAGCCTAAAAGTAGATACGTTTTAAGCATAACAGCTTGTTCTCCTTCATATCCTCTACTCCATCAGCACTTGTGACATATTTTCCTTTGAAAGGTTTCTCACAGTTTTACCTTCCTAGACATGTGCTAAACCCAAGACAACTATCCATGATATGCCTTCTCACCATCTTCCCTGACCCCAAGCTGTACTGTGGCAGGCACACACATTTCTCCAATCCACCTGCCTGGTCTTTCTAAACATATGTTTTTATTGTCCCACTGCTGTGATCTTAGTCCTTCAGGGTTCCCATTGTCTGCAGTAGAATCCACATCCCTAAACCAGATACTGAAGACTGTCACTGTCATGATAAGCATCATCAGTATTAGTCTAATTCTGGACTCCATTTTGTATCCCTACTCCTAATTTACTTTTATCTCATCTTTCTCACCTACTTCTAATCTATGTTCTCTTGCAGTGTAGTATGTACAAACACATCTTAAATGCTTTTTTAAATCAAGTAGAATCTAGTAAATAAAAATGCATTGGTTTTTTTTTAATCCTAAAAAAATTCAATCCATCCTTATCTCCCAGTAAGATCTAAAAGTCCCCCACTCTAGTCAGGAAGCTCTGCTCAATAACCCCACTTATTGCTCATTTTTCTTTCCTTATTTTGGATTCCCATTCTCTGTAGCCAAATCCTATCTATCCTACAAAGCAGAGCTACAAGGACCATCTCTATCACTTTTTTTTTTTTTTTTTTTTTTAGCCATCCTAGGCCAAATTCTTGCCCCTCCTTGGCTGTTCATGACAACTAACACATCGCACCATCTGCTACTTGCTTTCACATAATACTCTATTGCATGTATGTTAGTTCCTAAGGACAGGATTCAGATAATTTGTGTCATACACAATACCTACACCAGTCCAAGAACACAGTATGTAACTTGTAAACACTGAAATCAAACTCCAGTTAACAACACTGCCATATATAATGCATGTGAATTTCTCTGGATTTAAAAGAAAGAGAAAATATGCAAAAGAATATATAAGAATTTTGCATAGCATTATGGTTTATATAGCTATCTCTATGGAACATAAATCTATAGAACATTTCTTTTCTACATAGGTTGTCTTTTTACAATAACTGAGTACTGTAAGAAGTCATCAGACTAGACCATTAATAATATACACAATGCAAATTATACTGAACACATGGTCTTTGATGGTTTAGAACAAACACGAAGTGTCTTAGAGGCATCATAAATATTATGATCATGCCACAGGAGATTAAAAGATTGGGTTTTGAACTTGCTTATAATATTCCCTAGAAGAAACTTCTTAATATAAATCCCTGGTGTCAGCGTACTTGCCTATGGCTTGCTTGCATAAAACTAGAATATCAAATGAGTAATTGCTTAACTTCCTGGACAGTATAAAATGGCTGCCTTTTTGAATATTTAATTATTGTAACAAAAGCTGAAGCATCCTTTTACCTAGCTTTGTCCTCTTCATTGAAATCTTCTTCGTGTCTTTCAATGTCCTCTGACGTCTCAGCATTCAATACATTCTCTATTATTTATGTCCCTCTGAAAGAATATGTCACTCCAACTCCCTTGTCTGCTTCAACCCTCCATTTGTCCCTCAGTGTGAAGCAATATATTCACTATCAAAAGATTTTTCTTCCTTTCCTCCTCGCTCAGGCCTTACATTTTTGATATTAAGCTATAATTTTCCTTAAGTCTCTGTGTTTCACATTTAACAGAATCTAGGCCTAAATTAGAATATCAAATATCCCCATTGTATTTTAAAATGAAAATCATGTGTTATACTTGCATGATTCACCAACTTTAATTCTGCTCAATAACTTTAAAATAGCTACAAAGGAATAACATTTCTTGTGCTAGATCACACCAGTTGATAGGTCAATTAGGATCATCTATACTGGCAAATAAGTAGAAAGTATGCAGTAAGCTCTAAAATGTTAACTAAAAAATTCTGCTACCTTCAGATGAGCTCATATCTTTGGAATGTTGAGGAATTCAAGGTCAAAATATGATAAAATCAATCTCCCTACCCAGTCTTAAATCTTCTAAAATGCTAAATTCATAAGGCCTTTGAAAGGGGGAGTTTAAAATTTTCCATTCATCAAAGTTTTACTGTTCAATAGCCTGAAGCATTAACGCAATTCATCTGTTTTTATTCTACTTAAAATCAATACAAAGTTTAATCTGACAAACATTGCAAAATAATGTTTCATCAGCATTATAAAATGGTTCAAAGTATTTAGATTGTGTTTTTGCAGCTTAAAGACCAACTATTTTTAACCAGATTTGACTATTTTGATGCTGTCATTACAAAGATTTAAATAATAAAGTCTTTTTCTTTCTCCAGATAATTTTTGCCCTTTGAAAGAGCACGATGGCAATGAAAAGCCTGGTAAAGCTTTAACTTAAACTACCAATTAAAAAACAGCAACTACCTTCCCCAAAACAAACAAAACAGGGTCTCTTTTAAACTAGGTATATGCAAAACATGATGCTGGAAAATACTGAGAACTGACAAACGTTTGGTCAATTGTTCTTACTAGGACTTGATATCACACATCTTAACCTGTATTCCAAAATGCTCTGCTGTTAAAATGCTCTTTACCAACAGAAATCAGGAAATAGATGATGGATAGGTTTCCACACTAGCTTTTAAGTAGCTAACTGGTTACAAAGCTAAACAAACAAACAGACAAAAACCTGGATCAGCAGCCAACGTTGTCTCCATGTGAAACCCCAAGGTCTAATGCACTTCTCTTCAGTGAGTTGTAGATCTATCACAGAGATCTAGGCCAACGGCCCCTACAGCACAAACCCCCAACTTCTACCCCCCTCCCCAAGTTCTACTCTCTCTTCGTTAAGTTACAGTAATAGGAGTAGGCCTTCTAAGGTCATAGCAACAATAAAGAAGTGAATGGGAGAGTGCAAATGTTCCCCTGAGGAGAGATCATTTGTGTATTAGCAATTTCTGAAAGTCAGTATTTCTAAGCTGTACTTCCTAAACCAAAATGAAACAACATCCCTTTCTTGAGTTAAAACTTGCTGGCCCATTTATTTATTAAAATACATAAGCATCTACTATAGTTGAAACTTTGCTTAATTGACTTTCCAGGTTAACCCATGACTTACATCTTCCATATATAAAATACCGATAGTATACTCAACACCTGTTATGGGGATTAACCCATAAACTTCTGTCCTATCAGATAAGCTGAAAGCTTACCTAGAGGTAGTGGGTTTGCCCCCAAGCCTTTTTAATGCCTGTGTCACTGTAATTATGTGATTTAATTTAATATATGTAAACCAATGAAACAAATGCCAAAAATTACTTGTATGATGAAAAGTATTTTTGAATGCTCTACAGAAAGCTTGATAAAAAAGGAGTTGGGACCTTTTTATTTAGAAAGCTTTCAAATTAGAGTTAGGCAGAATTTCTCTGAAAATATGAAGAGGGAGAAAAATTTTATGAGACATCTAAGTTTTTCAAATATTTTAAAGGTTTATTGGGTGTGATGCAGCAGTGCTTTTAATCCAGGATTCTTAACCATTTTTGAGTTATGGGCCCCTTTGGAAATTTAATGAATGGTACATTCCACCCTTTTCCCTAGAATTACAAATGAATAAACAACATACAATTCTGGTGGTTCCTACACCCTGGCCCCATATCCTTTCCCCTCCACCTTTCAAGCTTCCCCAAAGCACATCCCCTTGTGGCTCAATGGATCCTAAGCTTCTAAAGATTTTACCATGTTTATGCCCACTAAAAAACTAAGCACATCTTAGTGTAGCCAACTAAATTCCATAAGGTCTAATCTCGACTTTGTTAAGACCTCAATGGTATTTCAAATTGGCTAATAATATCCACTACCTCTCAAGTGAGTTTATTCAACTTAAAAATAACAGATTCCAGGTTTCATTTCTCTTCTTGCCTGTGATCCTCCCATATGATTGATTGGTTAGCAATTCCTTGTAGTTCTTTGCAATGCCAGGCTGTAACTCATAAACAAGATGACTAATCAGCTAGCATACACTCTAATTCTCAGGGTACAAAAAAATAAAATAAAATCAGGCTAGAATCAGAAAAAGCTCTTGACTTAGAATGGTAGTTATTTCTTCTCTCAGATTTAGTGTTCTAATAAGTAGTCCACAAAGTAATCTATCTTAATAAGGTTTTCCTTCCCACACATTGAGAGTCACACAAAAGCATGGGAGGATAAGAGATGTCAAATCACTTGTTCAAATATTCCCAACACATAGCCTTCCCTTCTGAAGTTCCTCCACTATAAACCCACCTGGCTTATGAGTCATGAAAATTCTAATCTGCCACTATTGAGCATTTTCACCTCTAGATCATTTTCCCCAGCTGCCTAAACCAAAGCCTAGGAGTCATTCTAAACTCCTCCTTCTCCCCTTTTCCCCACATCCAAGCAATTATCAGTCCTTCTAGTCAGCCTCCTAATTTATTTCTCAAGTCTGTCTTTTCCTCTCAATAGCTTTAGGTCCTTACATATTAACTGGCCTCCCTGCCTATGTTTGTCCCTGACAATCTATATCCCAGAATAATCTTTCTGAAACAAAGATGTGATCACTTCACTCACCAATTTAAAAGCCTTAAAATGGCTATCTTTCTCAGTTTAAAAATCCTTCAATGTCCCCATTGGACAAAGCTGAAGGCAAAGAATGCTGGAATGTCCTTGTGCTCTGGCCCCTTTCTGCTTCTTCAGCCTCATTTCTCAGTTGCCTCACCCTGAATCATCTGCTCTCTCAACACACCTTGTTGTTCTTACCTGTATACCTGCTGTTCTCTCTGCTTAAAGCTAATCTTCTTTTTGCTGCAATTCCTACCCCTGCAACTCCCCCCCTGGTCTGCCTATGGAATCCTGTCCATTCAGCTCTAAATAAAGCTTTAAAATGCCCAAAGATCTTTGTGACAGTATTTAATAGTTGAAAACTGGAGGTACCTGGGTGGCACAGTTCGGTTAAGCATCTGGCTCTTGATTTCAGCTTAGGTGGTGATCTCAGGGTTGTGGGATCGAGCCCCAAGTCCAGCTCAATGCTCAGCCTGCTTGATATTCTCTCTCACTCTACCTCTGCCCCTCCTGCTTGTGTGCGCACGCCCTTGTGTGCTCTCTCAAATAAATTAAATCTTAAAAAAAAAATGGTTAAAAACTGAAAACAGGGGTGCCTGGGTGGCTCAGTTAGTTGGGCGTCTGCCTTCAGTTCAGGTCATGATCCCAGGGGCTGGGATCCAGCCCCACATTGGGCTCCCTGCTTGACAGAGAGTCTGCTTCTCCCTTTCTCTCTCTCTGCCTCTGCTCCTGCTCGTGCTCGATCTTTCTCTCTTTCAGAGAAATAAAATCTTAAAAAAACAAACAAACCTGAAAACAACCTAAATCCTCCAAATATAAAAACAATTTGTTAAATTACAATGGCTTTCCACAATGGAATATTATGCAGTAATAAAAAGTGTTTATAAATTTAATGATATGAAAAGCTAAAAAATATGGCTATAAAATTGTTTACACAGAATCATCTCAACCATATAAAGTACATTATACATTCACATAAAAAAGAGATAACTGACAGAAGTGCACCAAAACAACAGTACTTATCTCTGGTTAATAGGATTATAAGCAAATTTTTCCCTCCAGTTTTAAATGGTAAACATGTATTACTTCCAAAATCAGAAAAACTGAAAATATTTTAAACTGTAAAGGCTTACCTGGACATGTCTCAACCAACAAACACACACACATACACAAAAATGTAATCATTCCCTCCTTTGATTCAAGTACACACTCTCTTTGTTGTGTATATTTCACACTGTTATAAACCTTATTACCCTATGTTTTAATTCATGTTTGTCAGGGAGATGTCTGACAGGATTTGGTTCAGCTTTAATCCTCACTGCCTGATCTCAACTAGAGGCCAGTTAAATGTCTATAAAATGAAATTACTTTTACATTGCTAGCTACATGCAAATGACCAATAAAGGCCTAATCAATCATTTTTAAATGTAAATCATTAACACATTCAACAAATATTTACCATATGCCTAAAATAACCCAGGCTATCACAACGCCTGCAGGCACTGCAGTGAAAAGGTCCTTGCCCTTGTGGAGGCTATACTCTAGTGTGGAGAAACAAAACCAAACAAAGCAGCTCATTTCAGAGAGTGACAAGTGTTACAAAGACAGTGTGGGATGAGGGGAATCAGGGAAGATCTGGCTAAAGACGTGACATCAAAGGCATATTGAAAGATGGTGCATGACAAGAGGCAAGCAGGGATAGCAGAACAGAACTGGACGTGGTGTCAAAAGACCTAAGTTTCCATNGTCATCCACTAGTCAGGTAATCTCTGAGTCTCAATATTTCTAAATTAGAAATGACAATCCCTAATTTACAAGAACATGTAAGGATTAAATAAGATAATTTACATGAAAAGGGTGAGGCCAGCACTTGGCATTCAGGGTTCCCTGTGGGGTTTTTTGTTTTTTGGGGTTTTTTTAGCTCTATTTGGACAAGAACATCAAAAATAATACAACACCCAAAAACTGGAGTACATGGATTATGACTGTGAGTGAATATGTCAAAAGAAACTCAACAATGTCAATCTTACCCCTTTGATCAAAGAATTCTGTAATAGATTTGTAGTAATAAAAATACTGCATATGCTATCCTTCTTAACTATTTATCTGAACTCAGGATTCTATTGATTACAATTGCTTTAAACAACAATGTGGCAAAGAGTTGAATAGTCTCCCCACAAAATCAAATGCAAACACATAAAAACAGATTCAAACAGATTCATATCCAAAAATCGTCTCTCAGCCTTTCCCCACAATCTCATAAACATTACTGATCTTCACTATTTTTAATCCCCTGCAAACCTCAGTTATATTTTTCTGATCCAAAAGAGGAAAGGAAATTTTCCACAGCAGATTGCAAAAGAGAGGGGCTGGGCACATTTACTTCTTGTCCTTTTTAATTGCTGTGTATCTGAAACCTAAGAACTAGGTCTCCTGGACTTGGAGTAGGGGGTTAAATTGTCAGATCATGAAAACGTTTCCTCTGAAGTATTTCAGTCCCTTATTAGTTCCCCAAACCCACCATATATTTAAGATAGAAAGTGTTTTGCCCTTTACCTCTCTGCTTTCCAATCGTACCTTCCTCAAATGAATGACTGATTGAATGGGCCTACTACAACCTAAACACTTAGACCAAAGAATTCTCTTCTTAATATTTCTAAGTGCTATTGTCAGAATTATTCAGACCCTCATTCTGATCAGTTCTAGTATTAATAACTTGATTTGAGACATCAGGAACAAAACAGATTACCATGACAGGATAAATTAACTCCACAAGAATGAGTTGATTAACATTGAGTAGGTAAAGGAAAATTTAACTCGTAAGATGCAAGCCAGTGTTCCCATCTACTGGCTGCCAAAATCTGTTATGTCAAAACAAGAACTCTGCTTGCTTTTTGGCATACCAAACCTGCAAACAGAGTCACAGCCCAGAAACTATCGGATGTCCATTAAATCTGGGAACACAGATAATATTTTCTATTTTTACAAATTGAAGATGTCCTTTATGACGTTACATACATTCACGCTTCCACATTCTACAGACATCTTGTACAGAAATGGTACAATGTCAAATCTGTCTCAAAAATGTTAAAAATACTATATTGTAGAAAAAACAAAACTATAGTACCTTGTGTTTAAATGTTTATTCAGTCATTTAATGAGCAGCTACTAAGTGTCAGGCTTGTGAACGTCTAGACACTGGTTCATTTGGTAGCACTGACCATTTAATTAATTGCATTGAGTTACTAAAGAGAGGGAGTTATTTTTTTTCCTCTTGTACTTGATCTTGACTTTGAAATAAGTCTGAATGCTTAAGAAATGAAGATATTTGGCTGTACAACAGTCTTACCCACACAAAATTAGTACACAATGTTTCCTTCCCTTCATGTGTATTAATTCTATGATCATCTCAAATGATATAAAGGCTGTTTGGTGCCCACTTCTGTTTCTCTCCTCTGACGTATGCCAACAAGGGTTCATATCATATATTTATTATTTTTGAGGATTATATAATAAAGCTTCTGGGGAAAGAAAAGTAGGCTTGATTCCAAGATACTAATTTAGGGTATTATTTTCATTTAGTAGTACCTTTCTATTTCAAGTTAAGTCAAAATGCAAATATTAGAATGGTTTCACATTAAGAAATTTACATGCCCAGCAACTGTAAAGAACACTAAAAGATAGGAAAACTAAATGTAACAGAACCAAAACATAACAGATCCCCCATACAAGCCATTTACAAGGAATAAGGACCAGCTGTGGAAAATTCCTTGTTAGGCTGCATACTACTGCAAACACCGCAATCTCTCCAAGAAAGCCCCTCTGAAGTGGTGGCCATATTTCCCGATTTTCAAGATCCAAACTTGTGACTCTATACTGAATTCTACCTCTGACAACCACACTGGCCTTACAGAGAGCCAGGCATCATCTTCCAGAAAGTGGTGATAAGGAGCTTCAAATTACAGCCTTTTTAGCTCCAGAACTACCAAAATCAGCATTGGTAGCAGTCTGGAAATTAAAAGTTTAAGCATTTCTCCCATAACAAATCAAATGCTCACAGAACAAGGAAAATGCTTACACTTGCATTGGTGAGTCAACCATAAGCAGAAGCAGGTAGTTACAAAAAGCAGGTAGTTAACTGCCTTTCTAGGTCAGGTAGTCACCATAATATACAAAGAGCCTTTCATTGTTCTTCCATTCCTGCTGGACACATCTTTCCAGCCCCTCTCCATCTCCAGATGCCATCAACTAGTGTTTAACTCTGAACTACTGATTATCAACAATATTTCCTCTATTAAACTCTGACTATAATTAGAGGTAGTTAGGTAGGCATCTAAGGGCCATAAGAGTACCTAATTTTCTGAACACTTTGTACGCATTCTCTCAAAAGCAAACGAAGACATGTGCTCTCTCTCCATTTTTGCAGACTGGGAAAAAGAATCATTTGATAAATGACATGACTCAATCACCAGTGACAGAGCTGTGGCTTTGACCAGTGTCTTTCTCATTCCAAGCTTCATGGGCTGTCCACTACTCTATGCTCCTTTCCATCTCTCTCCTCTGTAAAATCCACACAACTTAATCAAACTTTTCATATTGTAGAAAACAAAACCATAATCTTCTGACACTTGTGAATCAAAACACTATAAAACTCACCTGAGCAATGACAAGTTCCAAATGGACAAGCATTATACCTTATGTAGCCCTTGAAAAACAGCAAAGTAGACCAACCAATGGAGAAAGCTATTTAAGTAGAAAACTGTGTTGTCCAGAATATCTAAAAACACTACATTTCTGAGGGTATACTTTTGTATCAACTCACTGCAAGGTCATGAAAAGTTTGAAGCTAACTACTTTTCAAAATGCAATTTTGAGGCATACAGTTTATATTATTAGATTAACGTTTCCAGTAGCATAGAAAACCTTCTAATATTTCCTAACCAGCCCATCTCTTAAATAGAATATAGATAATGTGGCTTTGTTGGCATTCACAGTTACCATGCCATAATAGGCTCTGAAAGTTTGTGGGGTTGGGTGGACCTTAAGTGGTTTTGCATTAGAGCAGTAGTTAAGAAACCAACTACAGAAGAGTCTCCAGTTTTAAATCTAGGTCATACTATCCTTGGTCAAAAGTAAGCATAAACTAGACAATTTATACTACTTCCTAAAAAGATGGTTTACAAAAAAAAAAAAAAGGAGCATAGACTGGTTGAAAATATTACTGTTTCCTCAAAATTTATTATGAATAGGTGTATTTATTTTTTAAAATAATCTATATTCCTGGGGCGCCTGGGTAGCTTAGTGGGTTAAGCGTCTGACTCTTGATTTTGGTTCAGGTCATGAGTTCAGCATCCTGACATCCAGTCCCACGTTGGGCTCTAAGATGAACATAAACCCTGCTTAAAGATTCTCTGTCTCCCTCTCCATCTCCCCTTCCCCTCCCTCTCCCACGCTCTCTCTAAAAATATATAATAATAATAATAATCTATATTTCCATTAATTCACGTAAGGAATTTGTTCCTCTGTTATAGATAACCCACTAGCAAAATTAACACTAAATTACAATTAACTAGACTTATGCCAGAAAATATGAAATCTGTATAATCACTTTAAATTTGAGGTGAAGGAAGAGGAGAGGGATAAAGGCAGAGATGCAGAAAGAAAGCAAAACATAATTTGAATTTTTTTTCCAAAAATCGATATTCAAAAATACATAAATTAGGTAAATAAATAAATAAATAAAATAGGGGAATATATTGACTACTGTTGCAAATAAGTGGTAGTAAACGTATGAGCACCGTATTTTTCTTCCTCCATTTCCAACAATACAGATTTTTTAAAAAGCACTATTTTCAGGGTATATCATAAGGTCAAGTACAGATTCAGCCTTGTCTCCTGCTTCTACACTACAATGTTAACTGATGTCCTAGAGTTATTATACTCAGGGTATTACAGTGGAGACTTAGCTCCAGAGGCAGACTGCCTGGGTTCATATCCCAAACCTGCCAGTTATCGGCTGTGTGATCTTAAGCAAATAAAGTAAATGTATTAACACTCAATTTCTCTATCACTATAATGAGTGTTATAATAGTCCTAAGCCTCAAAGGAGTTCCAATGAGGAATTATAACTGAAGTGTTTAGCACAGGGCCTGGCCCATAAGTAAATTGCAGGTCACCAAATTGTTACAGTAACCAGAGGATACCTTCAGACAGAAAAAAAAGACCAAATGACACTATAAATAAACTTACAGATATTCAGAGTGCGCTGTATGAAAAATCAGTAATCCATACTACAAAATCATGCAGAACCTCTGGTCACCATTACAATAACAATAATTGTAGCCCAACGTTTATGTGGTACTTTACCATGGACCAAGCACTGTGCTAATATGCAGTTTCTCACTTGAATTCATATGAAGCAAGGAATTATTATTATTCCCATTTTACAGATGAGGGTCAACATGTATACATAATTTGCTCAAGATTACAAAGCAAGTAACTGGCATAGTTGAGATCTGAATTTAGACAATCTGCCTCCATAGCCTGCTTCTGACAGAAACTACCCACCTAAACTTGGGCAAGGAATTTCACATATTGGGATTTCAATTTCCTCCTCTAGAAAATGAATAGAGTGGTGGAACAGATATTCTTAAAAGTCCCTTCTAAACTCCTCTGGACAAAAATGCTATTTAAACCCAAATTCACTACATATAGAAAACATCTCTGCTTTGGTCCTTTTACATACCTAGGCTTCTCGGTCTTATACAAATATAGAATGATGCATATTTATAATTCCCCCAGTGGATTGTCTCACTGTTCCTGAGCCCATTAGTGGGAGATACATCACCAAGAGGCATCAGCCAGACAGAGAACCTTACTTGATAGTTCCATAACTAAGTCCCTTTGAATGGAGCCCAAAGAGAACCTGACTTAAAATGAATTCTACCTGACACCACGAGTGCTACAAGGAAGTTATGCTCACACATCAACAAAATTAGCCAAACCCCTAGGACTGGAGCTATGTCACTCTACCTCTGAGGACCTCAGTTCCCTTGTTTACAGATATGAAGTGGTAAACCTGAAGGAAGCAGCCACCCCAACTCAGCGAAACCAATCGACTTTGTTAGAATTGAGAGAAGGGGGTAAGGAAATGTATGGTTTGGAAAAGCACATCCAAATACAGTTATTGCTTTTACAATATAAACCACAGAAATAAAGCTCCAAAAAAATCTATTGTGTTGGAATGCAAAAGAAAGTGAAACAACACTGAGGGGATATGGATTTTACAAATACATATTAAGACACAGTAGAGCAGGTCACTGTTGCAAGATCCTTTTAGCTCAGAGTCTGTAAAATAGTCTCCAGGACTACTTAAAATATTTCCTCCTTTTCATAGAAAAATGATTTAAATAAATACACGAACATGTACAATTCTAAGCACAAGACTCAAGGTGTTTTGTTTTTGTTTTTTAAACATATGTGATACACTTAACACAAAGTCTTATAATATTCTAACCCCAAACTAAAACACAACCAGGTTACTTCTAATCTGGTTCTAATATTGCTTCAAAACCCTGAAGCTCCATTTTAAGTAAGGCAAAGAAGTGAGACATAAAGTCCATGTAATTTTTCCTGAGGCCAAATATATAAAGCTCAATTTTTAATAAAATCTCTCCTCCTACAAGTCTCTTGGCCATCTTTGCCTACTCAATAGCACCACCAGGGACGAAAAGACAAGAAACCAAACTCAAACCAGTCTGTCTGGCTCTCATTAGCATCGCTGGTAAATTGCTCAGAAACAATTGGCAATCCATGCACTACTTGTCAATATCAGTTTGGGGGAAATTTTATGGATTTAATCTCTCCCCAGCCCTCACTTCCAGAGACAATTAATCAAAAGCTAGCTGTATTCAGATTCAGTGCCTAGAAAAAGGTAACTGATGTCTACACCATCAGCTCTCACCCCTAAAACTCCCGCTCAGATTTTAGGTTATCTTCTAAGCCTGGGCTTGGATAGGGAGCATCAGAATAAAAAGAGGAACTGCTGGAAAAAAGAAGCGCTCTCCATCCAAATGCAGCCTCCCTGTTCTACGTTCTCATCACAAAAATAAGCACATAGAGAAATTCCAGAAATCAGATTCCTCCTTTTCTCTACCAAACTAATCCCATCTTGCAGTGTCTCTTCATTTTATCAAGACAAACTAGAATGGAAAGAAATACACTTTAATATTAAAATCATCCATTCCTAAAGGACCCCTGTGAAAATTTGTTAAGATCCTCTCTCATGAAAAACTCTCATATACACAATTTACAAGTTTCATGGACCCCCTTGAACTGTCAAGGTTAAAAATCCTTGCTGTAGCCTAGAGAATCATGTGCTTCTCAATAACCCTCTCTCCTTCTTCATGGATGGGAGCCACCCCAAACATCACATCTGAAATGTAAAGAACAACAAAATGAAGGTTCCAATTGCACCTGATGCTTTCAAAAACCTCTGTCAAATTTCGGTTCTGCCATTTTTTAGCAATGCTCAAAAGATTTGTTTCATTTCCTTGACCACCCTGACTGGGTCTATCCAAAGCCCTCCTCTCTCCTTCCTTTCTTCTCTTCTTTTTTAACTGAGCCTAGAAGCTTGTACCCAATCAATCTGTAAGTGAAGGATAAATGTTTGCCTGAGAACAAAAGTCCCCAGTGAACACTCACCCTCACCACCCCTTTCCAACTCAAGATGTTCAGGACACTGCCAACCGATGTGGCTGTGGGCTGGATCAGAAAACAAGAACAGAATAAGGACACTCCATTCAACCTTTTTGTCTGGGGCACTTCCTGGGTTTTTCACTGGTATTTAACACCAAGACACAAGGCTCATTTTTCATTAAAGTTGCAAGACTTTCACTTTGCCCAGTTTCAAATGGTGTAATTGATCTGTACTGTCTTCTTAAATAACCCATCTGAAGGACACTGCAGCTTTAAATATTTCAGTGCTAGCTAGCAAATAGACTCCATTGCAATATGGCTCTGAAGGTCGTGTCCTATTGTCTCTTTGCTCTAGAAAAAAACAATGTCTAAGTCCTTCTTCTAGGTAACATAGGAAGGGTTACCCCTAGAATTTCCACTTTTCCAACCAGTTCCCTAAGGAGTTTGGGAGTTTATTGGAATCTCACACTCATAATTTTCCCAGCAGGGGCAATATGCTGATTGCTATTAATGATGCCAGCACCTTAGTGAGACATAAACACATGTGTTCACATTAGTTTAATTGAGCATATGCAACTGTCTGAAATAGCACCACTCAAAGGCTGTTAACCTCTTTAAGAATAGGCCCAGCGTAGTTTGGGAGTGGATGGCTTTCAGGAGGCACTCTGAACCCAGGATTGCATAACCTGAAATGTGTAGCTACTTAAAATGACAGGAATCTCACCCTACTCATCCTGGGACCAAACCAGCACTTTGCCATACGCTTGCACCTTTACTTCTCAAAGAGGGTCAAAATAACAGGCACATACACGCTAAAGGAAAAACATACCAAAAGAAAAAGGCCCTTTTCTGTCTTATCAGGGTGCTTAAATACGATTCCTCAGTCACAATGTTCCCCCAATCTTGTCCCCGGTACCGGAACAGCCCCGGTGAAATGGAGGCTTTGGAAGCGGACAAGGGAGTTGGACATCGCTGCCCTTTCTAAAGAACAAAAATCCGTGGACGATTAAATGGCAGGGAAGAAGGGGCACAGGGAGTGGGGTAGAAGGAAGGTGTGTGCAGGTGCACTGGAGCATTACCTGAAATGGCAACAGATTGTTACCATTATCCGTCCGGAAAGCGTTATCCTCCATCCAGGACTTGGAGGTGAGCGGGGCCGCACGAGGGAACTTGGGCGGCGCGATCACATTGCTGGAGAAGGGCTTTTTGAGCGGCGAAATGGGGTTGAGCGGAGAGGGCACCCCGACGCCCACGCCTACGCCCACGCCGACTGCCCGGCGAGGGTCCCGGCCCGCCGGCAGGCCGCCCCACGGGTTGGACGGCGCGCTCCAGGCGGCGTTCACACTCTGGTGCGTGTTCCAGCTGGACGAGGCGGACGAAGCGGCAGCTGCGGCCGCGGCGGCTACCGCAGCCGAGGACGAGGACGGCTTGCTGGTCATGATGGGCTGGTGGCCGTACGCCGCGGCGGCACTCCTTTGCGCGTAGGGCGCCTGGCTGGGGCTGGCGGGCGAGCGGCGCTGCTGCGGGGGCTGCGCCTGCGGGGGCTGCGCGGGCTGCGCGGGCTGCGGCGCCGGCGGTGGCGGCTGCTGGTGGTGCTGGGTCTGCGCCAGGCCGATCTGCGGAGAGAAGGTGCCTCCGAAGACTGGGTTGACATGGTGCGGGAAGTTCTGGAAGAGCATGGTCCCGTTGACTGGGGTGATCCCCTGGAAGAAGCTGTCCTCCACCGCGTTCGTGGTGCCCGTGGACCAGGTGCTGCCGAAGGACGGCGACAGCGACGCGCCCGGCGCCGCGGGCTCCTGCGGCGGCGGCGGCTGCTGAGGGGGCTGGTGGAAACTCAAGCCCGGCAGGAGCGGCGATTCCATCTGCATCTTGTCGGGGCCGTTGGGGGCCGGCGGGGCCGCGGCGGGGCTGAGGGCCGGCACTGCGCTGCTGTCCTCCGGCTTGGGGGTCTCTGAGGAGAGGGGCGTGGACGGGGCTTCGGCTGCGCTGGGTTCGGGCTGGGGCTGCTGCTGCTGCTGCCGCTGCTGCTGGGGCTGGGGCTGGGTTTTGCTTTTGTCCATCAGTAAATCATCCTGCATGGTTTGCGCAGCTGAAACGGGAAAAAAGAGAGACGCGTTATTGTCAATGTGATCGTTAATGCCCCTAGCTAAAGCGGGCGGGTGTTTTACTTGCGAAAATCCAGTGCCACTGCTACTAGCCAATTGCAATGCAAATCCATAATCTCCCATTTAGAAGAACAGGTCGGGCTGGGGATGGGGGGGGGCGGTTCGTGCAAGATCTCTAAAAATACTGTGAGAGCGTCTTCACCCTTTCTGATGTCTTGGTTCCTTTTCTGTATTAGTGAGAGATGTGCTTATAAGACAGAAAGACAGCAATTTCGCCACGTCTCTTTTCCCTTCACCGGAACTCAGAACGTTCACCCTGCAATGAGAAACTGATTCTGGTTCCTGTTTTTTCCCAAGCACCACCCTCCCCCAGTTATTTGCATACGTCAATAAATACTGCTGCGTCCTTCAGCAAGGTTAAAAAGACACCGCACACGACCCTTTCTTCCCCCTTCCCTGCTCGGCACTTTAAAGAAACAGCAGTCTTATCCCTCTTGATTAGCAAACTGCCTTCTTGCGTTGATAATTGTTTCATTTAGCAGCAGCGAACCACGAGGGAGGAAATCCTTGGCATTTGTTAGGAGGACTCAGCTGCACAATCATTCTCTGGCCTCCCAGTAGCTGCAGCTACTCCATTTTGTTAGGAGACATTTAAAAAAAAAACACCGTTTTTAAAGAGGTAAGAATCTACTGAAACGTTTGTAAACGCTTGCTTCTTGTTACACTCTAAGGATTAGGGTTTTTCTGCTTATTCTCCAATCTTCTTGTCTCCAATTCTGCCATACAAGAAATTTCTTGGCTTCTCAGCGGTTCAGGTCTCAACAGGAGCCTGAGAATTTCTCTGCAGCGTGCAGAAATGTTCTGGTTGGATTTGAGGTCAGAGAGAACGAAAGACAGAGACAGACTGACTGTGAGATGGGGTGGGGGCGGAGCTTTAAAAAAATCCCCCTGAGATTTAAGTACAAAGTCAAGATACTTCTGGGGTTGCCAGATTTTCATTTTTGAATCCTCCTGATGCTGCCTTGGTCACAAGACTTCGGCAAATTTAGAATCCATTCTCTTATCACTGGTATTAGCAATGAGAGATTATGGTTTGAAGACCCTGAATTACCATATGCTAGCAAAAGTGTTAAAAATAGCATAGTACAAAGTCCCAAATTCTCATACATTGTAATTATAGAGCATTGCCATCACTGCTTCATTTAGCCATATAAGGAGCGTATGGTATTTTCCATCTCTCATAGAAGGGCTATATTCACCTCTGCCATACAGCCTGTTTTCTCATTCAAGGATGAAAATAGTAATCACTCAAAATCAGGAGATTTCCATACACATAGTTATCACTGAGTTAGCTTGTCCTTTAGAACATGTTAATTGTTTTAAATATATGAATATTACAGTGCTGAGACCCTAAAAACAAATATTTTGAGATATTAAAGGAGCATATAACCAAACAATTATTTTTAGATGATGATTCAGTAGAATTGCAACAAAGTTATTAATATATTTAATGCAGTTACTTAATTAACTCAGATACTTGGAGAAGCATCCTTCCCAGAACACTTGTGAAAGGACATTCAGAATCACACAGAAGCTCTGCCTTTGGACATCCTCATGACAACTGTTATAAAATAAATGTATTGGAAAATGGAGATGCCACCACTCTTAACTACTATGCAAAATATGTCAGATCAAGAAATGGGATTAAAGTAGTACTATTTTATTAAAGACTATCTTTAAAATGGTTAATCTTTAATTTTAAAGTTTCATACACAAAATAGTAGGCTCAAGGAAATGCTTCATAGCCACCTCACTCTCTTCTCTTCCCTCCCCTTTTACCCCGCACTCAAAACCCAGCCCAACATACCTCACAAATTGCCAGCTACTACCAATAAAACCTACGTAAGATTGATTTGATGTTCCTCAGTTCCCTTGGTCTAAAACAATGGCTTTGATCAGTATTGTAAAATATGACACAAAGAGGCAAGCAAAGCTTAGATTCCAACAGCACAAAGTTCTATTGCTGCCAAAGGAAATGGTCATAGAAAGAGACATTTTCATACTTGGTTTAAGCAGTGCTGCAGTAAACCATTATAATAATCTGGGATCTGAGTTGCTTCCAGTGGGCTAGAATTATCTTTACAATAGCCATATCATCATGGCTGAAATATGCATTTGATTATAATTTTAATATCACTCAGCTTTCCCGATGTTTATATCGATGCTTTTTGTTAATGCCTTCAGTTTAAACCACATGCTCTTGATGGAAAAATTAATGCTATACTATAGCAAAAAAAGCTAAAAAGTAAGCTGGACTCAATCTTTTGTGAAGGCTATAATTAATATATTTATTGAATTTAAAAATTTTTTTATCATACCAGGAACACCCATTTCTCTTCTCAACACTCCTTAAAGATATAAATTTCACTTTCTGCATAAATTCACTCTGTCAAGGTCAAGACCCATCTTTAATAAATAAGATCCTTTTAAACAAAAGGAAAGCAATAGATTAAGATAACATTTACAAAGTTAATATGCAATGTCTCTCGGTAACTGCTTGTATAGTTTCTTTGTATGTGTTTCTTTTTTTCTTTTTTCTTTTTTCTTATTTACAGCAAAGTCCGAGAAATAGATACCTCCTTCCCCTCCCCCCACCACACACACACAATAGATCTTCCTTTACATGCAATCACCCAATCTCAAGTAACAAATTCTTAGTAGCAGTTACCTTTGAGTGTCCAGTTTTTAAGGATCGATAAAATTAAAAAGTGTACAGTATTTATTTTCTTCTTTCAGGTTGATTATGTGACCGCTCTGGCAAAAGCACTTTGACAACTGTAAGAAGAGAGGGCATGCGCACACAGGGAACTGTGGGGGCTGAAGTCCTTCACTAGGTACTCTGCCTGACTTAAGCACGTTCAGCCAAGGAAAGGAGGAAGCCTCGAAAATACTGATTCCAAGGGGAAGCGGTTGTGCCCGGATTACATTATATTTTCCTACCAATCTGAATCACGAATTGTTGAAATGAAAAGGGAGAAAAATAAACTGGTTTGTCTACTTGATTTAGGAAGCCAGGTTAAAAGAGAAACTGGATTGAAGGACTCAAAATAAATAAACCCAGCAGAGCTACCTTAAATGGTATTAGAATGGTAATGACTGGGTAGCCAGCAATAGGAACCCTACCGGAGCAAAAAGAGATTGGGGTGGGGAGGGATTAGAAAAGGAGGAGGACTACAAGGAAAAGATAAATACTTAAAATCTGACCATCCTTCAAAGAAACATTTTTAGTATCATAGAATGAAAAATACCTTAATATTAAATGTGATATTAACCGTGGAGATCAGGTAAAAATAGGTTTCAGTCACAAATTTCTGACATCTTATCCACCAAGATTTCTTTGTATTTGAGTTTTCAATGAAGGCACAAATCACTTAAGATTCTACTTGATATGCTCTGAATCAACTCACCTCCTTATTTTACTTGTCAAAATGAAAGTTTACTTTGCATTATTCATACAATGATCAATCAAAAAAAATTCAACTCTTTTAAGCTAAAATAATATTTGGTGAAATATTTAAAAATAATTTGACATTTAGTGTTTCATTGCATAGGACAGTGACTTCTTTATTCAACACAAAAAGTAAATACAATTTCTATTTTTCAAAAAAAAATTTTTGGTGTATATTTTTCCTATCTTAACCTCATGACTCCAAGGCTAGAATCTCACAACATATTAGCATCAACCCTTATTATCCATAGCTTCTGAGAGCAATAGTTCAACTACCAGTTTGCTCACGTAGGCAGAAGATACTACTTCTTGTGGGATTTGGTTCAACGCTATTCACCCAAGGGGTTCAGAGTAAATGTCAGTTGATGACTATGCTGATTGAACTTGGAACTAAAAATGTTAAGCATCATTTAAAACTATCTTAATTCTCTATTTCCTTTCTTCGCCAATTAGAATTTAAAGAATTACCAGAGACTACCAATTTGCAGCATTAGTGGTCTTTGTTTCTAGTTATTTCTAAGGAAAAAAACCAAAACAATTTACAAATTATTGTAAATCAACCTGTGAAACACTCTTTTTAAAAGAACTAAATGGCCTTCTTATTCCTACTGTGAACTTATTTTATACTCCCCATTTTTCTCTTCCTCTGCTCTCCTAAAGAAAGCTTCACTTCTGCCAATGTGCTGTACTTACTATTTGCATTCCAGAGTCCCTCAGGATCACTCAAGGTTAATCTTATTCCTGAAGACCTCCTTAACCTACCAAACTTCTACATTTTCAAGTACATCAATTAGGTACCAAACAAAAAAAGTTCCTTCATAAAAACCTTACAAAGATTTGTTTTTAAAATATAATTTTTAAAATGATTTATAATTAATATGGCAAGATTTTATTGGTAGAAATTCTTGTTATTCAGGTGTGCTTGAAAGTGGTTTACTTGGACATTTATTTATCCACCTGACCCCAAGTGCAGGTCTAATAATAATTCACACAATAAAAAAAAATAAATAAACTTTGGCACCAACCCATGATAAACGGCAATCAGTAATTATTTGCACTGCCCATACTTAATGTAATCTTATTATATGAAGTAATTTCTGCTCTTCCTTTGCTAAAATGAGCATTCAAATCTAAAAAGAAAATGACTCAGGGCACCTGGGTGGCTCAGTCGGTTAAGTGCCTGCCTTCGGTTCAGGTCACTATCCCAGGGTTCTGGGATGGAGTCCAGAGCTGGGCTAGGGCCCTGCTCAATGGGTAGTCTGCTTCTGCTTCTCCCTCTGTTCCTCCCACACCTCCTACTCTCTCTCTCTCAAATAAATAAAATCTTTTTTAAAAAAGTAAAAAAACAAACAAACAAACCCACAAGAAAATGACTTAAACATAAATACCAAGATGTATAAATACCAAGCAAACTATAAATTACAGGATGACCCTCCCCCCCCCCAACAAGGATAAAGACCTCTACTGAAATCCTGTTTTTTATTTAACCAGAAAGGAAGAACTTTCTAAATTTTGTCTTCAGGTCACAGAGCTTAACCATATATCCCTTTGAATAGTCATGGAAAGCTGTAAAAATAGACTCTGCAGAGTTAACTCACTGGGATATACATGGGTCAAGTACATCCTGCTGGCTTTCTTCCCTGCCTTCCCTACTTACATCTCTAGCACAGGGTTTATGACTCCTGGGTAATTGGTGGTTGCTCCACAGATGTTTGCTGAATGAATAAATGAATGAATGGATGGATGAAATATAGTTTTTGATTATCTAAAACAGCCAAATTTTGAGTAAGTATTAAATTATTCTCCCTTTAGAAGAGCAATTGCTTTTTCATCAGCTGCGTGAATGGATATGGAAAGGAGTGGTATAAAACAGAAAACCATTTTTGGTTTTGATCCTTAGGATGGTGAGCACTATCTAGATCATTTGATTATCATTATGAAATAACAGATACTCAGCACTAATTGAACAAGGAACTTTGTTCCCATCTAAGAGTTTACAATCTAATAAAGACATCCCCACCCCCAAAACTGCTTAAGTTCACAATAGCACTCAGAGCTAAATCCAGTGGATGTTTTGTCAGTCTTGATCTTGCTTGCTCTTGCAGCAACACTGACTAACTGACCACACTTTCTGGATATATCTTCCCTTTGCTGCCTTCATGCTGTCTTGTTTTGTTTTGTTTTTTCCACATTTGGGGTTATGTGCCCTCTGGCATGCTGGTGCTCTCTCTCACTAGCTCTCAGTCTTCTTTGCTGACTTTAAATATTGAATTCCTCAGGGCTCTATCCTAGGCTGTTTTCTCACCTCACTCTGTGTGTATGGTTTTCCCAACTCTAAGGAAAGGACCAGGCCTGTCATATTGATAGCTATATTCCCAACATCTATCACTGTGCCTAGCACATAAGAAGTAGGCATTCAGTAAATATTTGTTGGATTAAAGTTACATTTATGTGCAAAGGGCCAAAAATGCCAAGGCAATCTAGATGGCAAAAAATAATAAACCTAGAGGACTCACACTACTAGATATCAAGACCTATTATAAAGCTATAGTAATTAGGGTGTGGTATTGGCACAAGGATAAGCAAATAGACACATGAAACAAAATAAAAAGTCCAGAAACAGATCAAATATGTATGGTCACCAGATTTATGAAAATAGTAACACTACAGTAGTGAAAGAATTTTTTTTCAATAAAGTATATTGAAGTCAACTAAATATCCACATGGCAAAAAAGAGACTTTCACCCTTGCCACAACATACACAAAAATCAATTCCAGATGGATTGTAGGTCTAAATGTAAAAGGTAAACAATAAAGCCTTTAAAGAACATAGGAGAATATTTTCATGACACTGGCATAGGCAACAATTTCAACAGGTCACAAAACCATTAACCATAAAGGAAAAATTTAATAAGCTAAACAAAGTAAATTAAGAACATCTGTTTACCCAAGGACAGTTTTAAGAGTGAAAACTCATAGAATGAGAGAAATATATGCAATATGTACATTTTTCAATAAAAGATTTGTAATCAGAATATAAAAAGGACCCTTACAAATTAATAGTAAACATCCCAAAGAAAAAGGCAACTGACTTCAACCAAAAATATTCAAATGCTCAAAAATACATGAAAAAAAAAGCATATGAACACCTCACTAATCATCAAAGAAATACAAAATAAAACCAAAAATGCTAAAATTGGAAAAGGCAGATAATACCATATATTAGCAAAGATGTGGGAACAACTCATTCTCAAACACCGGTGGTGGAAGAATAATATAATTATACAACCACATTACAAAACTATTTAGCAGGATCTATTAAAGCAAACATTCAGGCACACATGGGTAGTGCAGTCAGTTGAGCATCTGACTCTTGGTTTGGGCTCAGGTCTAGGCTCAGGTTGTGTTCTTGAGGTGGTGGGATTAAGCCCCATGGTATGCTCTTGCTTATACTCTCTCTCCCTCTCCCTCTCCCCCTCCCTGCTCCTGCATGTGCGGGAACATGTGCGTGTGCACACGCGCTCTCTCTCTCAAATAAATATTTTTTAAAAGGCAACATTCATACACCTTATGACCCACCAATTCTGCATCTAGATATATACCCATCAGAAATCCAAACATGTTCACCAAAAGACATATTCAAAGCAGCATTAATCAGAAATAGCCCACACCTGGAAACAATCCAAATATTCATCCACAAATGGATAAGTAAATTTGTGATAGATTCATACAAGGAATATCATAAGGCAAAGATAAAGAAGAGATTATTACTCTACAGAACTACATAGATAATCTGCATGAATACAATGCTGAGTGAAGCCTAACAAAAGCAGAGGACATACTGTATGATTTGACTTACATAA
The DNA here is from genome assembly GCF_017311325.1 of Ursus maritimus. NCBI lineage: Eukaryota > Metazoa > Chordata > Mammalia > Carnivora > Ursidae > Ursus > Ursus maritimus. The sequence goes on along the minus strand of NW_024426885.1, from coordinate 34,147,194 downwards.
AGTTCTAATAAAACTAATTTATGGGTTGGAATTCACCATAGTGGTTAGCTCTGCAGAGAAATAATGATTGGCAGGGGATTTATAAAAGGGGACTGCAGGGATTCTGGTGATATGCTCTATTTCTTAAACTGGATGCTGTTACACAGGTGTATTTACTTTGAAATTTCAGAAAACTGGACACTTACAATTTATGCACTTTTCTGCATTTTTGTTATATTTCCATTAAATTTCTAAAACTTACATACATATATTTGCAAAGACTGACTTCTGTAAGATAAAGAGAAAAAATAGCACAATCTGGCCAAGTAAAAAGAAGAGCCCTAAGTCTAGGTCATGAAGCTAGAAAAATAAATGGAGGGGGGGTTCCCTACATGCCAAGCCTGTGCTATGGGCACTACATGCAAAGATGAAAAAAGCCAAAGTCCCTTGACTTCAAATACCTCGCAGCCTAAGGAGGTAAAAATAATTGCGTCCAACTATGGTAAATTAGATATCCCCTAGGTAACCTAGAAAGCCTTTAAGATTGTTAAAGCCTAAGGCAATTTACAAGCAGGAAATCCACATATTCTGAGTGAGGATCTATTAAGCAATTCTAGATCAGACTAAGTTTGAGAACGTAACAAGAGAAAAGGGAGCAAAAAGGGAACCAGGTGAACCAAATGTGGTTTAGTGGGCAATGTGGAGAGCACCTGGAGTTCGTGTTTCTCACCTCTCCACTAGCTTTGAGTTCATTCATTCATTCAACAATTTAATGAAAGGCCTCCTAGCCATAAAGAAGTAATTATAAAACTTCACCTACTTTTTTCTTGACCTTGTCTCTAACCTAGAAGGGAAAACTGAGGCTATTAGAGAATAATGCCCTCAATTTCTCAGCTGCCTATCAGCAAGTCTCCCCTTACAAACTTACCTGTAATCCCCACCATACTTCCTTCCCTTCTATCTCAGAGGAAGCTGAGTTCCCCTACACGTCCATAATTAATCACTCCATCTATAGTCTAGAGCTCATTCCTTCTAGTTTCCTTAAGACCTAGTTCATTAGTTAATTATTCCCAGCATTCTCCTTCCCATTCCAGACAGGTTGCTTGAAAGAAACCTCTAGGTCCTAGCTCTATGTTCATTTCCAGTTGACTTCCAAATCTAACTGCATGTGGTTTCTGCCCCTACTATCCTGCTGAAAGTACTCTTATTACCAATCTTACTAAAGTCACCAATGACCAACTGACACTTCTCAATTATTTTTTTACTTTGCCATTCATCCTTCATAAAACACTTGTAGTAAGCAGAATTCTAAGATGGCCCTCCAGTATTCCAGGCTACAAGGACAACAGGAACCTTAGTCCTGTAACTGCAATTCTGCCAACAAGAATGAGCTTGAAAACAGATTTGACAATCTGAACAGAGAACCCAGTCATACTGCATCAGACTTCTGATCCCTAAAACTGTTAAGTCATAAATGAGTGTTGTTTTAAGCCATTAAGCTTGGGGTAATTTGTTACACAGCAGTAGCAAACTAACACAACACTATTATATTTTCTTTGAAGACACTGCTTTCCTGGTTCTTCTAAAGTTTCTTCAGTCTCCTGGCTACTAAACAGACCTTTCCCCAGGGTTCTCCTAATTCTCCACGCTCCCTGAACAATATTATATTCATGAACTGGGAAACTGAGTTCACTGCCACCTAGGTTTCCAGATCAAATCTTCTTGCTAAGCTCCAAACCACTATTTAACTAACAACTTCTCTGAGGATCCTACAGCACCTCTTCTCCCACATGTGCTTCTGCCTTTATTTCTGGTCTACTTATCTTTATCCTACTTAATGGGACTACCATCCACGTAGTCACCCAAGTTAGGAATCTGGACATGTTTTGTCTTTTCCCTTCTCTCTCACTGAGGGACAAGTCAAACTGGTCACTAAAATTCATTAATTCAGCCTCCTAAATTTCTGCCTGACATCCCCTCCTCTTCATTTGCAGCCAGTTTTACACTTCACCTGGATTGTGGCAGTAATGCACTAATATATCTCATCTAGTACCCCTTCAAATGTGGCCTCTACACTAAAGCCCAAATAATCATTCAAATACAGTTTTACTATGGTATACCCCTTCCTAAAACTTTCAAATTATTTTTCCCCTGACAAGAGGATAAAATACAAACTTAACTCTTCTTCTACTCTTCTTCCCAGACCTAACTATTACAGGTCCCTGGATGGGCCATGGTCTTCTACCATAATGCCTCTGCACATATTACTTCCGCCTGAAATATCTTTCTACCTCTTGATAACCTCCTCTTACTGACCCAATAGAATCTAGTTCAAATGTCACCTCTTTGAAGCTTTCCCTGGCCATGGAAGCAGAATTGTCCATTCCCTCCTTCACAACCCCCCATAATACAAACATACCTCTATTACAATATTCTTCATACTTTAGTTTAATTATCTGCTTATACACCTATCTTTCCTAGAAAAGCTCCAGGATCAGGACTCTATTCATCTTTGTAACCCAGGCCCAGGCCTGAAACTTAAAGATAAAATAAAAGTTTGCTGGATGAAAGTTTGTTGACCAAATAGAACAAGGTTTTTACCACAAATTATAAAAGCTGAGAGCACTTCTTGAACATTAGGTGAAGAGAAATGCTCTTGCCATTAAAAGTATTTCAAAGACATTATGTTTAATGAGGCTATATTTAATGTTTAATGAAGACATTCCATACTAAAATTTCGTGGAATTAATCTACTCTTTCTCCTATCACAGGACATTTAATTTGTTTACAAATGTTCACCATTTTCCAAACTGAATGTTTCTTTAAGCCATTTCTAAAGAAAAAGTTACTTGGTTGAAAGGCATAACCTTAAGACCTTAGATACATATTAACAAATTGTTTTTAAAAGGTTGCAGCAGTTTCTAGCTCGTGCAGAAATTAACTTCTAATATGAAAACAATCCATGATTAGTGTATATAACAAAGAATAATATAGTTACTGTTCCAATAACAACCTACTGTAGAAAAACTCTATTCTTTTGATATAAAGTTAAATAAATATATAATAAATAAAATTCAGTGTCTTTCAGCACCCTAATATATTCAATACTTTTGTCATTCTTCATCATACTTTCATGTGGTAAGGAAATACTACAGATAAGTTTGTATACTTACAGCCTATGTTTATTAGCTGGAGATTCCATTTCAAATGACATGTCAACCTGTGTATGTGTGTAGTCCATTAGAAAAAAACATGAACACACTTCATCTATGTTTCCTATGTTTCTATATTTCAGTTGTAATTAATTTTATTTTAAAACCAAATATCCATGAAGGTGGACAAAAGGTACAAGTTTCCAGTTATAAAATAAGGCCTAGGGCTGTAATGTACAACATGGTGACTATAGTTAGTAATATTGTATTGCATATTTCAAAGTTGCTAAGAGAGTAGACTTTAAAAGTTTTTCACGAGAAAAAAAAATTGTAACTGTGTGGTAATAGATGTTCTCTTATTATGGTGATCATTTTGCAATATATACAAATATTGATCATGTTGTACACCTGAAACTAATTAAATGTTCTATGTCAATTATACCTCAATTTAAAAATATTCGTATATATTTTAAGAATCTGTATTCATCCAGGATCTAAATAATGCACAGGGGCCCAGATATTTTATATAAAAAGTTTTATACATCAAAGATTTGTGATCTTGGGGTGCTTGGCTGGCTCAGTAGGTAAAGCATGTGACTCTTGATCTCAGAGTTGTAAGTTCAAGCCCCATGTTGGCTGTAGAGATTACTTAAAAATAAAATCTTTAAAATAAAAATTTGTGAACTTATAGAGTAACTAAATATACACTCTTTAAAAAGTGCCCCAGGGTGCTTGGGTGGCTCAGTTGGCTAAGCATCTGCCTTTGGCTCAGGTCATGATCCCTGAGTCCTGGGATGGAGCCCTGTGTTGGGCTCCCTGCTAAATGGGAGTCTGCTTCTCCCTCTCCCTCTGCCCCTGCTCGTACTCTCTCTCATTCACTCTCTTAAATAAAATCTTTAAAAATAAATAAATAAACTCGCCAATTTGATACAGCATACCTCCCTTTACTAGATCTTATTCATTTTCCTACTCTCATCATGGTAACTCAGTCAAAAGAACCCTCAGAACAATGCAAAAATTGCAGAATATTTCAGAAATATAGTTAAGCTTAAATGGGTCATTTTTCTCTCCCCATACTAATTTCATTTTGATTTTAAATTTCCATTAAAAAATTATTCTGAGAGGCCACATGTTCTTTCAGAAGACTTCAGAGAAGCAAACCCTACCCAGTTAATGTTTTAAGTTGTCGTCAAATCTCCTGACAATTTCACCATTTCACTTTAAATGCTGTTCAAAAGCCACCCTCACTAAATTGGAATCAACAGGCACCTCTCAGGGAGCTAGCCTAAGATGTACCACCAACTTCCACAGTTTCAACTTCTATCCCCAAAGTTTTAGCTATGGCTATGAGCATTTTCCTAAGAGCTTTCCAACTACCTGCTAGACATTTCCATGCACAAGGTTCATCGTGTCACTCATCATTATCTATAGAACAAGGGTCAACCACTTACCCTAAGTATTTAGCGCTCTCCCCTTCTAATCCTAACCTATGTTCCCAGATAGTATTATCCCCACTTCTCCAGGCAAGTTGGTCTACTCAGGGTCTGAAGCTTGCCAATGTTACTGATCCCATATGGAATGCCCTCCTCCTCCTTTCTACTTATCCTAATTTCACCTTTCTTCAGAGCCTCCTTCAAACACCAGTTCCTAACAATAGCATCTATCTGTATCATGCATTTATTGCTTTCAATTTCTATTTATCTTCTCTGGTATAATTATGTTAACTCCCCAACTAGAACTCTAAGCTTCCTGGGGAAAGCTCAGCAAAGTCTGGCAGAGTATTTTGCAGTGAGCTTAGTAATAAGAGCTAACATTTATGGAACACATAATGTGTGCTAGATAAAATGCTAAGTGCTTTCCACATATTAGTTCATTTAATCCACGTAAAAAACTCATGAGATAAATAGTTACTGTCCCTAATTCCAGATGATAAAATGGAAACTTAGAATGGTGATTTACCTGTCCAAGTTACAAAACTAGTAAATGCCAGATCTAAGACCTAATTTCAGGTTTGTCTAATTCTAAAGCTGTCTTTTTGTTAGACTCATACAAGCAGATCCTCTTGTTCTACTTGATCCATACAGCCTACGACACAGTTTGGGCTTCAAAGGTATGAAAAGAGGGAAAATTGTGGCTCAGCAACTTTTCTCTCTCCCATTGATACAAAGCTTTTATACAATGACCTTTGCCTGAAAACCAGAGATAAGCTCTAACCAAGGGATTCCAAATTCCACCCATGGGCAAGACCCAATCCTACTCCAGGGTGTTCTAAAAATAATATGTCTTCAAGAGAATGAATCATCAAAAGAACTGATTTTAGTCCTCAAGGATCCCAAGAGCAACACTGGTCCAGGCCTTAAAGTGATGGAGAGAAGCTTTCTTTGCCATAATCTGCTTTAACAGCCAGTAATTTATAGGTGCTGTACAAGTTAATGATCAGAGGGATCATCAGAAAAGGAAGGGCAACGGTCAGTATGTCTACCCAGGTAGCCCGTGGGTCTTAGTATTTGAAACCAAATGGTGTTTGTGTAATGTTAGTGCCTAACATTCACAGACATTAGACTTTACCAAACTCTTTCACCTTTATCATCTCACTCGATGTTAACAGCCCTGTACAGTGGATAGACAACGTAGGGCCCTCACACTCACTTCTCCAGATTGTGCAATGCACCAGAAGGCTAGCCTCTGAGGCTAGTGGAGAATGAAATCTAGTACGTGTTCTGCTCACCCAGCTCATGAACCTTAATGTAGAGCTGCATCTACTTGGAAAAAGAGGCACCTTTTCCTAATTTCCACAAAGGGACTGTATGAACAGGTAACAGTCCCAAGGATAACCATTGGGATCCCTACTTTAAAGATGTGGATGTCAATTATACCTAAATACAGCTAGAAAAATTAAAAATAAAGATGTGGAAACCCAGGTTCAAAGATGTTTCAAGATATAGTTAATACGTAGTGGATCTAAGATTAGGATTCAGGTCTTCCAACTCACTAGGTAACACATTTTGTCAACTACACTATAAGTTTCCCATTGGTTCAGTTTAATGCAGGTGATCTCTGTCTTCTCATGTGGCAGACCTGTATCTTCAGCACTTTGCTACAAATGGCTGAACCAAAATCCACAGCTTTTTGGTGTAGCTCTGTCCTGAGGCCATAGCTGTTCTCTTATTGAGGAAACTAAGAATCAGATACATGTGTCAACTGTACCAAGAGGGATACTTTAGATGGATCTCCCACCACTTTTGGAAAAGCACATTGGACCACCTGCCCTAATGTTAATGGATCATACACCATCACAGTGGCAGGGAATCAACATTATTAATATTATGGGAGGTGGTATGTGGAAAGGACATTGGATATGAAATCCAATTATCTAAGTTTAGATACCAGCATTACCACTTGTTAGCTGCCTGGCCCTGGGAGATAACAAAAACAAATATTTATTAAGCACACACTATTTGCTTTGTCATGTACTTTGTTTACATGATGAATAACTGCACACAACCCTAATAAGTTATGTGCCTTCATTATCCCCATTTCGCAGATGAAAAATATTGAGGCTCTGAGAAGTCCAAGTAACTTACCCTACATTACACTGTTGGTAAGTGGAGAAGCCAGGATTTAAACCCTGCAATATGATTCTAAAACCCACGTTCTCAATTTCTCAGTCTCTGTTTCCTCTAGAATTAAATAGGGATTATAATAACAGCTGCCCTACCTAAATCAGAATTATATTAGTGTGTACGAGGGCATTTTTAATAAACTATAAAGCAGCAAAGGTCAATGTATGAAATCTAAAGCTAATACTGACAGGCAGATGTGTTTATCTGGAAGGTCTACACTCAAGTACATATTTCCTTGTCTCTTTTCCACTTAACACCAGGAGTCAAAAGACCTACGTTAAGCCCATGCTTCTTGTAGCAACAATGATCTTGCTATCTGGACATTTCATTTTTTTTTTTTTTAAGATTTTTATTTATTTATTTGACAGAGAGAGACAGCCAGTGAGAGAGGGAACACAAGCAGGGGGAGTGGGAGAGGAAGAAGCAGCCTCCCAGTGTAGGAGCCTGATGTGGGGCTCGATCCCAGGACCCCGGGATCACGCCCTGAGCCAAAGGCAGATGCTTAACGACTGAGCCACCCAGGAGCCCCTATCCAGACATTTCTTATCCCACCTCTTTCTATAACCTGTGTTCCCTACTATGGAAGCAGGTACAGTAGGACATACATACCCTTAAAGTGCCACAGGATATAGATTTTATTAGTTTCAAAATCAGTGGATTGAGAGAATTTCTTCATCATCTAGTGATGACGATGATGATGATGATGATATTCGTACTAACTGATCATTTAGTCTACGTAGGCATCTAGGTAAGCATTTTATATGCCTTATCAGCTAATCCTCATAATAACTCGAGAGACAGAAGTTATCATTCTTCTCATTTTTCACATAAGGAAACTAGGGCTTAGAAATCCTAAGTAGGGACACCTGGGTGGCTCAGTCCTTTAAGCAGTTAAGCATCTGTCTTTGGCTCAGGTCATGATCCCAGGGTCACAAGATCGAGTCCCACATCGGGCTCCTTGCTCAGTGGGGAGCCTGCTTCTCCCTCCGCCTGCTGCTCCCCGCTTGTGCTCTCTTTCTCTCTCCTTCTCTCTCTCTCTCACGAATAAATGAAATCTTTTTAAAAAAAATGCTAAATAATTTGCCCAAGGTGATGTAAGTTGTGAATAAATAAGCTGTCTATTTTGACTTCAAAACTCAAGCTCTAAAGCCTAGCGCTTATCCCTTATCTCCTGCCACACCCAGGCACAACCCAGAGGACTTACAACAGTGCCCACATTTTCTTCCTTACAATCAGGCTTCTGCCTCCCACTGCTTCTTACTTTAGTGACCATATATTTTCCAAACAAAAGTGAAAACATGTGGTCTGACAATCTTAAATAAACTTCAGAAAAATCTAGGTCCTGTGGTTGTTTGTCTTTCTCCTCCATACCTGACCACTGAAAACAAGCCCTATTCAGAGCATTCTTGGCTTTTCTTTTGAGCCCAGGCCTGCCTCATCTTAGTGTTAAACCATCTTCTTTAGTGTTAAACCGGATCTTTACCGAAAAGTCTGAGAGTCTCTTAGAGAATGAAACCTCAATTAGCCTTATTATTCTGAAAAACTCCTCTCTCAGAAGAAAAAGATGAAAGGAAGAAAGGTTTTCCTTCCTCTTTTTTTTTTATTTTTTAAAAAAAGAAGTTCTTCAGACATCCCTTTGAAACATCCCACTCTTCTAGAAATGGTCTCTCCCGGGGAGAGCAGAGAGGAGGAAAAAGAGAAGTTTACCTGTTCTCTTAAGGGAAAGACATTATTATGCCTCTCCTTTTCATTTTTTAAAGTGTATTTATTAATTAATTTTATTTATTTAAGTAATCTCTATACCCAATGTGGGGCTCAAACTCAAGACCCCAAGACCAAGAGTCACATGTTCTTCCAACTGAGCCAGCCAGGTGCTCCTGCCTCTCCTTTATAAAGTGGCTCTTCATTGCTGTTTGCACTGTAGGTCCTCCCTACAAAAGAGAAGACAAAAAAAGAAAGCACAAACCCTAAATTTCATTTACAGAAATAATCTGCAAATTCATTCATTCAACATATTTATTGAGCACCTACTACGCAGTAGGCTCCCAAAATTCACTATTGCTCTCTTCCACCTAAATGCAAGATCAAGAACACTCAAAAGTAGTAAACAAGAAAGAAAAGTTCTTCTACATGGGGGAAGGGAGGAATGGTTGTTGAAAAAATAAAAATAAATAAGAAAATACCAGATAAAAATAAGTGCTACAGGGGCGCCTGGGTGGCACAGCGGTTAAGCGTCTGCCTTCGGCTCAGGGCATGATCCCGGCGTTCTGGGATCGAGCCCCACATCAGGCTCCTCCGCTATGAGCCTGCTTCTTCCTCTCCCACTCCCCCTGCTTGTGTTCCCTCTCTCGCTGGCTGCCTCTATCTGTCGAATAAATAAATAAAATCTTAAAAAAAAAAAATAAGTGCTACAAAGAACAAAAGGGTGATGTGACTGAGAGAATCTGGTAGGGTATTTAGATTAGATGATCGCTTAAAATTCTCAATGACACCTGAATTAAGCTCCCTCCTGAATTAAAAGGACCCATCCATGCAAGGAGGAGGAATAAGCCTTAGAGCAGAGGTTGGCACACTTTTTCTGTAAAAGAGCCACGAAGTCAATATTACAGGCTTTGCAAGTCACATAAGTTCTCCTGAATATAACTGGTTTTGTTCTTGTTGTTGTAGTTGTTTTACAATCCTTTAGAAATGTAAAAATCATTCTTAGTCCTCTGAAGGTATAAAAATAAGCCTCTGGCAAAATTTGGCCCCTGCCTTAGTTTTCTGACCCGTTTTAGAAGAACATCTAATCTACTGTAGCTAGAGAGCAAGTAAACAATGAGGAAAGTGGTACAAGATGAGATCTGGAAGGTAGGCAGGAGCCAGATCATGTAGGGCCTTTTAGGCTAAGTTAAGATTTTGAATTTTTTTCTAAGTTCGATGGGAATCCCCTGGAGAATCTTAAGCAAAACAGTGACATGGTCTGCTTTAAGCTTTAAAAAGACCACTGTGGCTCTCTGTGGAGAATAGACTGTAGCTGGGGTCAGAGTAGAAGCAGAGTTGATTAGGGGGGCAGCTATTGTATCATCCAGGCCAGAAAAAACGAGGGTGGTGGTGGTACAGACAGAACGTGAACTGAATACCCTTAATGAAAGCTATGTATATCACTGATGAACAAAATCATGGATGGATTCTTGAAATTTTACCTTAAAATCACAACAGTAGTATAAAGAGCTTAGGTGGAGCTATAAATAGTATTAAGTTTGATTCATAGGAAAATGTTCGTTACTCAAAATTTTAGCAATATTTTGACATTTTTGATTTATAGTTATTTGACTTTCAGGAAGATCATCTTTTTCTCTCTCCTCCTAGTGAAATGATTCACAGTATCTCCACTGATTCCTCATACTCATTATTTTCCCCTTTTCACCTAAATGAATTATAGACTTAGAATGTTCCTCTCATTTCAGATTGCACTGCAGTCAACCAAAAGATAACTACTCTTTTAAAATCTGAGAAACTTCCAACTTCTCTTGGCAATACACCCCTCTCTCTCAAAATTTCCACCATGAGGAAGTTGTAAATATAAGTGATTCTCACACTATCCAAAATCATTTCCTTGTTCTTTCTTTCATTAAAATACTGCAGAGGGGCACCAGGGTGGCTCAGTCAGTTAAGCGTCTGCCTTCAGCTCAGATCATGATCTCAGGGTCCTGGGATCCAGCCGAAGGTCAGGCTCCCTGCTCAGCGGGGAGTCTGCCTCTTCCTCTCCTTCTGCCCCCCTTCCCCGCTGGTGTACATACTCCCCCCACCCCTGTCTCAAATAAATAAAATCTTTTTTAAAAAATACTGCCAAGTTTTGAAAATTCGTCAAGCTGTACATTTAGTTTGGGCATTTTTTTTTTTTGTATATTTCTTATGACTTTTTTAAGAAATTGTGTGTGGGGGTGGAATACCCAGATACACAGAGAGGTTCCAATGATCACAACCTTTAAGGGGTAGGCAGATTAGACCATGTCATATGTTGAGCTTCTTGGAGGCAGATTCTGAGACCAAGTTTTGCATGCAAATGTTTTATTGCAGATAGGACACAATTGGCAAATACATCTACAATGAAATGAAGAAGGCAGGGAAAGTCAGAGAGATACATTGACCCCCAAACTGGTTACAACTGAGTACTCAGCAGATCTTGTGATGAGCTCTGGAGCTGAAATGGCCCTCAGACTTGCCTCAAACGAGGCAAGGAAGCTAAACCTTTGCATCTTAAATCAGCCAGTCACTGACTGTGGGTTCCCGGGAACATAACCTAAAGTGAGGGAGTTCCCTGCATCCTAAAGGAATGCCCAGTAAAACAAACAAACAAACAAAAAAAACACCTTCACATTCACACCATCGGGAGCTAGTATTTCCATCAGCTATGGGATAAGCACTTCAGCTATGAAGAGAGGATCTGGGTTGAAGCATCACAGTATCCACTACAGAGGGATATTCAGGTATTCTCGTATAGTCAGTTTTACTGTTTAATGCTTATCATGGTGCATAGTATTTTACCATGGGTATATAGTATTTTAATTAAAATACTCTAGTAAAGTTTAGTATGTTAAATATACTAATTACCATGCTAATTAGTATTTTCACGAAAACACTAAGTTTTACTATGTAATATAGTATCTTACTATTGAGCACACAGCATTTTTATTAAAAATAAACAGCATTCATGTTAAAATATTTAGGAACACACTTTTAAAAAATACTGCTAGAGAGGCGCCTGGGTGGCGCAGTCATTAAACGTCTGCCTTCGGCTCAGGGCGTGATCCCGGTATTCTGGGATTGAGCCCCACATCAGGTTCCTCCACTAGGAGCCTGCTTCTTCCTCTCCCACTCCCCCTGCTTGTGTTCCCTCTCTCGCTGGCTGTCTCTGTCAAATAAATAAATAAAATCTTTAAAAAAAAAATACTGCTAGAAAAGTGACTCAAGTACCATTTCAACTGTGCACCATTATGCAGCTGATGATTAAACCTAAGCCATTTTTCACTCTTGGTTCTTTTCTATCAAGTCATATGGCTCCTTCTGTGATAAGACTCCTCTATCCTCTTCTGTCACTGCCACCAATTCTGGTTCCCACCTACATCTCCTCAAACCTAAAATGCCTCCTGTGTCCAATTTCACCCAAGTTGCTCCACTGCATGACTTGCATTAATTCCTCAAACAGTCATTGAAAGCCTGTATAAGGCTTTGGGGAAATAACTTTGGGCAAGAAGACACAATCCCTCCATCTCTTACAAACATTAATTTTCAGTGAGTGAGGTCTTAGTCAATATCATGATAAATAATTTCATAGAAGTTGGGATAAAAATGCTATGAAAAAGTACCAGATGTATGAAACCATATGATGTCAGGATCTGGATTAGGAGGTCAGGGTGTTTTCTAAAGTAAGCAAAATGAGTCTTAAAGAACAAAAGAATAAAGTTCAAAGGAAGTATGTTCCATGCAAAGAGAATAGCTTCTGGCTACCTTCAGGCTCTGGAGAGAAGGTGCACAGTGTACTCAAGGAACTAAGGGAGAAAGCCAGTAGCCACATTCTGGAGCTTAGGGTTCAGCTGGGAAACTGGTAAGTAAGCAAGGGCAATATAAAGCCATTAGAAGTAGGATTTTATTTTGCTTTTTTAAAAATCTTTTCATCTTGAGATAATTTCACAATTGCAAAATTATAAAAAATAATTTCCTTATACTTTTCAACCACATTCTCCAAATGTTAACAACTTAAGTGACCACAGAATCACCAAAATCAATTGATTCTACACTTATTATCTAACTTACAGACCTTATTTTACCAATTGCTCCACTAATGTCCCTTCTAAGAATCCAATCCAGGATCACACATTGCTTTCATTGTCATGTCTCCTTAGTTTCCTTTATTTTTTTTTTCCCTTAGTTTCCTTTAAATAGGATAGTTCCTCAGTGTTTATCTTTCATTGCCTTGACACTTTTGAGAAGTACAGGCCAGTTATTAGGTAGAATGTACTTCAATTATGGTTTATCTAATGTCTCCTCATGATCAAATTCAGGTTATACATTTTTACCACAAAAGGGATGTTGTCCTTCTCAGTGCATCATTTCAGAGGGAACATCATATGATGTGGATTTGTCCCACTGTGCTATTAATGTTGATCACTTGGTTAGGATAGTGTCTGCCAGATTTCTCCACTGTAAAACTATTCACTTTTGACTTAAATATCTTTGAGAAGATCCTTTTTTTTTTTTAAGATTTACTTATTTTAGAGCGAGCGAGAGAGAGAGAGAGAGAGAGAGAGAGTGCGCGCATGAGTCAGGGGAGGGACAAAGGAAGAGAATCTTCAAGCAGACTCCCCACTGAGCTCAGAGCCCTACAATGGGCTCAGTCTCAGGACCCATAAGATCACGACATGAGCTGAAATCAAGAGTCGGACGTTTAACCAACTGAGCCATCCAAGCATCCCATCTTTGGGAAGATATTTTCTATGTGAATATTCTGTTTCTCAACATACTTTCACCCAATAATTTTAGCATCCATTAACGATTCTTACCTGCATCAATTATTTCTGTGGTATTTGCAAACAGTGATCTGCTCTTTTCATCAACTCTTCTACATTAACTGCAATGCTACTCTAAGGAAGAGTTTATCTTTCTCCCCTATTTATTCATTTATTTTTATCAGTAATGACTCATGGATTCATATTTTATTCCATGAGTTGTAATTTATTACTATTACTATTCTGTCACTAAAATGTCCCCTGTTCCATTGGAATCCCTTCAGGTTGATTGCGAGGTCTTTTTTTTTTTAGCACATCCCTACTTTATGGCACTGCAGATGTTCCAGCTCATGTACTTTTCCTGCCCCAGTTTGGAATTAGCAAAGAGATAATTTCTCTAAAGAGCCTAGGTTGAGACACCTCTTGGTATATTCACTAGTTTGGGGGTGTCATTGCCTTAGGCTCTCTCAGAAGATAGAACTAAAAAGTATATTTATGCATACATCTATTAAATCATGAGTTTGTATTGATACATCCAATTCCAATCAAACATTACAGGGTTCATTATAACCTTAGAAGTGTCATTTTTTTTTCTTTTTTTTGAGAGAGAGTGCATGCCCGCCACTGTGAGTGGGGGAAGGGGAAGATGGGGAGGGAGATGGAGACAGAATCTTAAGCAGACTCCACACTGAGTGCAGAGCCCAACATGGGGCTCCATTTCACAACCCTGGGATCCTGACCTGAGCTGAAACCAAGAGTTGGACGTTTAACCCACTGAGCCACCCAGGTGCCCCAGAAGGGTCCTTTTTTTTTTTTTTTTTACTTCAATAAATATTTACTGAACACCTGCCATTGGCCTGGTTCTGTGCTAGATATTGAGGATATAATATTGAACAAAATCGGTATGGTCCCTTGGTCCCTGTCCCTGCCCTCTTGAAGCTTAGATTCTAGAAGGTCCAATTTATTAATTATTCCCCTTTTCTCCAAAATTGCTAAATTTAAATTTATGCTTTTCACTGGTGCTTAACCAGTGGAGGAGTGGTTTGAATTGGGTCTTGAAGGAGTATGTAGATATATGAAGAGAAAGAGTGTCAACTTTTACGGAATGCTTGCTTAAGGCTAGAAACTTCTCACCTAAACCCCATAGCCCCATTTGAGAGGTGAGAAAATGGAGACCTCTCCTTACCTCCACGGTAAGGATTTAAACAGGCCACAGAAGGATTTTAAGCAGGTAACATGACCAGTTCTACATTTCTTTTCTTTCCTTTTCTTTTCTTTTTAGTTTACACTTCTTAAGGGGTCATTCTACTGGAGAATCAAAGGAAGAAAGATTGTCAAATTGTCAAAGGCCAACTGTCACATCAGTTGAAGGGGGGGGTGAAAGAAAATGTGGAGAGACCAATTTAAGGCTGTTAAGTAGTCCAAGGTAAGAGATGACAGTCAACTGGACTGAGGTGAAGGCAGGAAGAATGGAAACAACTATATTTGAGAAATATTTAGGAGATAAATGGACCATTTGGGTGACTGACCGAAGGGTAGGAGGATAAGGGAGAAAAATGACTCAAGGAGGACTCCTAGGTTTCTCAGAGTATGTACAAAATACTGGTTCACATCTCCATATATTATAAACATGACTACGTCTCTTCCATTAAACTGTAAACAACCTGATGACAAGAACAGTGTAACAGTGTATGATTCATATCTTTGTATCCCCAATATCTCCTACAGTGTCTGGTACATAGTTGGAGCTCAAGAAATGTTGAATAAATGATTGAATGGATGATCTTCCTCAGAATTACCAAGTTGAGATTTCAGCTGTAGAGATTTAAATTAGATAAAACACCCTCATAAAGGCCTAAAACTCCCTACACAGAGGAAAAGTACGTATGCTGAATATCTATCCTCCCAAAAGGGTATAATAGACCATATTCCTGGTCTATTAGTTTATTATATATACTTTCTCTTCTATCATAAATTCATCTTACCCAAGACTTAAAACACAGAAGCTATAAAATAGAGCTAAGTGTTTGGCTTTAACAATGAATTTCACTTTGCACCTATCAGATTGCCAAAAATTAATGCCTGTTAATTGCCTATCCCTGGCAGGGCATGGAGGTAAGGAGAGGTCTCCATTTTCTCACCTCTCAAATGGGGCTATGGGGTTTAGGTGAGAAGTTTCTAGCCTTAAGCAAGCATTCCGTAAAAGTTGACACTCTTTCTCTTCATATATCTACATACTCCTTCAAGACCCAATTCAAACCACTCCTCCAACTAGGAAACCTGCCCAGACCACCAATATGCAGCAATCTCTTTTTCCTTCCCTGAGCTCGTGGAATACTTATCTAATAAAATTCTTCAAAAATTAATCAAGGGTAGTACTGTGATTGCTCTTGTAAAAAATCGCTTTCTTTTTTACTTGTTATTTAGCTACTCACATACTCATACACTGTTCTCCAGTGAAGTCAGATATGTCTTCATACATCAATGTGAAGTCAGCTATGCCACTTATTTGCTATGACTTCATCTTCCCAATTTTCAATGTTCTCATCTGTAAAACGGGAGACATAGATACCTATCTGGTAAGGTTGTTGTTAGGATTTGAAATAATGTGTGTAAAGGGTCCAGCATATGCCACATATTTGGTATTCAACAAATAGATGCCAACAAGCACCAGTGAGGGCAGTTGTCAGACCTTTTCCAAATTTCAATCCTGTCCCAGATATAGCACTTCACAGAGTGCCTCACACATGACTGCTGCTGGATATTTAGTTTATTTTTACTCCACCTTTTCCAAAAAAGATTTAAGGCAGCTAGGTGTTCAACAAATATTTGTTAAATGATTACGAGCCACACTTTGCAGTCAGATGTTTTTTCTTCCTTTCAGCTTTTTCCATAATAAGCAAAACACCACAATATTGTGACTTTTTAAAAGTTTTTAATCATCCTTCACTTGCACCAAGGATTTCTTCTGTTACTTTTTAATCTAACTAAACAAACAAAAAAAATTTAACTATAAAATATATGCTCATGGTGAAAATGAAAACGTTATGAGGTAATAAAATGAAAAGCAGGCTCCTCTCCCCATATTCAGTCTTACCATCCAGAGGTAATATTTTTTAAAAAGCAATTTCCTATATATTCTTCTAGAAATCTCCTTACATATACATCCTAAAGTTAAAATAAAATAAAACAAGTGAATGGGATAGTACTATAGAGACTATCAACTACCTGCTTTTTTCACTTAATATATAGGTAGTATTTATTGGTTTTGGGGTCTGGCAACTATCTTACCTTCTTTAAAGGTTTAAAGATTTTCTTAAAGATTTTCCCTGATTAATATCTTATTAATATAAGCTCCACAAGGGTCTTTTCATCTCTGTTGCTCTACTCTATCCCCAGCACCTAAATAAAACCTGAAACATAAGCATATGGTCAATAAGTATTTGCTAATGAATGTACTTCCTTTTGAGGAATTGCCTTCATTCATTTAAGGTATACTGCCCACTCTTAGCCAAGTGGCAAGAAAGATTGATTAGATGCTCCATCCTTAGATTTTGAACTGTGAGCAGAATAAAAACAGTTATAGTTTCTTCATTCCAGGGCTGAACCCATTTAAGGATGAGGAATGTTCCTGCTATCAATATTCTCTGGGGTGGCTGCTACTTCACTGTCCTAGCCTGGATCTCCTGCCTTACCTCCAATCTTGTGAACTAACGCATATCTTCCCAATGATTTTCCCTTCTGTCGTTAGTTCAGCATTTCTCAACCTCAGCACTAGTGGCATTTTTTTTAATTTTCTTTTTTTTAAGTAAGCTCTACACCCCACGTGGGGCTCAAACTCACAACCCCGAGATCAAGAGTACCATGCTCCACTGACTGAGCCAGCCAGGTGCCCTAGCACTACTGACATTTTGAGCTACATAATTCTTTGTTCTGAGGGGCTCTTCTGTGCATTGCATATGTTTAGCAGCATTACTGGTCTCTACCCACCAGATGCCAGTAGCATCCCCTGGTGTAACAATCAAAAATGTCTCCAGACATTAACAAATGTCCCCTAAAGGGTCTGAATTAGCTAGCTGATTTCTTTGGAACAAAAAAATAAAATAAAATAAAATCCTAACTGATGGCTACTATATCTTTGGCAATTTTTCCTATGGCCTGTATAGAAATATCTCATTTGTTTAAATATCTCAGCTATATCATATTATATGATATAATTTTTAACTATACGTTATTAAAACAGTCTACTAATAATGGATTTCAAGGTTTTTCTCTGGCGTTATTTTATAATTTTTTAGAAGATTTTATTTTTAAGTAATCTTTACAACTCAACATGGGGCTTGAACTCACAACCCCAAGATCAAGAGTCACTTTTTCTACCAACTGAGGCAGCCAGGTGCCTTATCTGAAGTTACTTTAAACAGCAGCTTTATGGAGATATAACGCTATATAATTCATCCACTGAAAGTTTACAATTCAATGGCTTTTAGTGTACTCAGAGTTGCAATCCTCACTGCAATCAACTTTAGAACAATTTCATCACCTCAAAAAGAAATTCCTGCACAACTTAGTAGTTACTACCCCCAAAGCCCTGTCTGCCACAGCTCTAGGCAACTACTAATCTATTTTCTATCTCTGCAGACTTACCTCTTCTTAACATTTCATGAAATGGAATCCTAGAACATGTGCTCTTTGGAATTATTTCACTTAGTGTAATGTTTTCAAGGTTCATCCATGTTGTAGCATGTATCAGTACTTCATTCCTTTTTATTATTGAACAATATTCCATTGCATGGACACACCACATTTTATCTATCCATTTATCAATTGATGGGCATTGGGTTGCTCTACTTTTTGTCTATTATGAACAATGCTGCTATGAATATTCATGTACAAGCTTTTATGTAGACATGTTTTCACTTTTCTTGGCTATAGACCTGGAGGTAGAATTGCTGGGTCATTTGGAAACTTTATGTTTTACCTTCTGAGGAGCTACCAGAATGTTTTCCAACGTGGCCACACCATTTTCTCTCCCCAACAGCAGTATACTAGAGCTCCAATTTCTTCACATTCTTACCAACATTTGTCCTTTCTTTTATTTGTATCTCCTTGATAGTTAATGTTGGTGATCATCTCTTCATATACTTAGTGGCCGTTTGTATATCTTTGGAGAAATGTCTATTCAGACCCTTTGTCCATTTTTAAATTGGGTTGTCTTTCTTACTATAGAGTTGTAATAAATCTTCATATATTCTAGATACAAGTCCCCTCTCAGATACACGATTCCAAAAATTTTTTCCCACCCCATGGGATGTCCTTTCACTTTCTTAACAGTATCCCTCACAGCACAAAAATTTAAATTTTTTGTCAATCTTTCAGGTAAAAATAGTGTGCCGTGAGCAGCCAGTTCAGTTTGCACCTCAATCATGTCTGTGTGTTTCTCTGAGACAACCATCATATTTGGATGCAGATGTGTACACATTTCCCATTTCACCACACAGAATATTAAAAATGTGTGTATGTAAGGGTCAAGATTTAATGAAATATTGAAAAATAGTGAATATTTTTTACTGCTTACTCAAGAACAATCTTTTTTTGAGTGTGAGAGAGAGAAAGAGCACAAGAATGCTCAAGGGGTGGAGAGGGGCAGAGAGAGAGATCTTAAGCAGGGGAGCCCAACGTGGGGCTCAATCTCACAATCCTGAGATCATGACCTAAGCCCAAATCAAGAGTTGGACACTTAACCAACTGAGCCACCCAGGCACCCCAATTAAGAACATTCTTAAGTGAACTTTTGTTTTGCTTTTACTGCATGTGCATGATGGTAAAAAGTATATAACATTAGTACAGTTTAGCGCCAATGTCTTTAATGGTGCTAAGGTACAAGCAGTTTCATCCATCGTTGCTTGTGCCATCAATGTAAATGCCAATTTACATGAAAAGGGCAATACAGTGAAAAGGGCAAATAATGTTTTAGTATTATTATGAAAATAATCTTGACCTGACATACTCCTGGACAGGTTCTCAAGGAGCCCTAGGGGTCTGCTAGGCCACATTTTGAGAACTGCTACTCTATGACATTCATGTTTATTTGAAAAGGAAAAAAAATTCCTTATATGTATGTTTTCTAATAAACTGATACTCCGGGAACAAGATACAAGAGGGAATATGTGACATGTTATCTTCTGATTTTTGCCTACCTTTGACATACCATTGCACATCCCAGGGACACATAACCCAGAGAGAGGAATTTAAGCAAGGATAATGAAAAGTAATGGGTCTTCCACCGTATGTATGAGGAGAAGGCAAGTTAGTGGATGATGATATTATGTAAAATTATTTACCCTTTGTAAATATCTACTGCATTAGAGTGGATATAAGTTGTTAGGATTCTATTCTCTAAGTAGCAAATAAAGATAGACAGGTCTTAGACTGTCCTCTGTAAGGCCAGTGAAGCTTCTGTCCAGAATTAAGCAAAGTCAATTCAGAGTAATCCTATAGATTCTAAGCCAGTAAAATGTACTCTGGAGACCAAACTCTCCCGTTGAAAGTCCTTTAGAGACAGGGGCCTTATCTACTTAGGAACTACTTACTTTATCTAAGGATCTTCAAGCACTAATAGCTGTGTTTAAGCAAACTTGAAAATAGTTACAGACCATGGCCAAGTTACCGGGATCTAACTTGTCTTTCTTTCTAATCCATCCTGCATACCACTTCAAAGTTAATCCCCCTAAATCACTCTCACCTTTATTCAAGAACTTTCAGTAGTAATTAAAAGCTAACACTAATGGAGCTCTTAACCATGTGCCCAGCACTATACTGGACAATTTAAATGAATTTTCTCATTTAATCCTCCCAGTAATCCAATGAGATATATTCTATAGTTCTTTTCCTGGAGATGAAGAAACCTGGCTTAAATAGATTCGATAACCTGCCCAAAGTTGCTGAGCTTCTGAGTGGCAATACCAAGACTCAAACCCAAGCTCTTGACTACTGCCGTATTTTCGCAGAGATACTACTGGTCTAATAATCACTTAGGGAACTTGTTTTTTCGTTTTTTTTTTTTTTTTTTTAAACAGCTAATTGGGCATAATGACAAGGCACACACATCAGAATTTCCAGGGCGAGTCTCTGACTCACACCAGGTTTAGGAACCACAAGTTAACTTCCCATTTCCTAGAGAATGGAGTGGATTTCCTATGTCTAAATTACTCCTCTTAGGAGGATTCTAGAATAAGGGCAAAATTCCTTAAATTGGCCTACAAAGTTCTTCATTGCCTGTCATTTGATTGACCTTTTTTGGTCTCATCTTGCCCCAACTTCCCTTTTGTTTCGGTCTCCTCTATTCATTACAGGGCTTTCCTTTACAGGGTATTCGCACATGCTGTTCTTTGGTCTGGGATGCTCACCCCCCTCCCGTTGTCTAGTTAGCTCTTGCTCTTCTTTAGGCTTCAGCATAATGGACACTTCCTGAGAAAAACTTTCCTGAACTGCCTAGGTCAAATCCCTAGTTATAATCTCTCATAACACTATGTACCACATTTACAAATTAAAAAATATTTATGTGATAATCTCTCTCTCACTATAAACTATACAAAGATAGGTAATATGCTTGTTTTTGCCCATTATGGTATTCCCAGTGCCTAGCTTAGTGCCTGTCACATAAATACTGAATGTTCAATAAATATTTGTTGAAAGAATTAATAGATTCAAGGCCTTTTGAACTATTCCCTATTTAACTAATCAAATGTATTTTTCACTCTTACTCAACAGAGACCTACAGTTCTAGTAACAGAAGAGGTTAACTCTTCTCTCTACATCTTTTCATCCTTATCCAGACTCAAGATCCTTCTCT
Source organism: Ursus maritimus (assembly GCF_017311325.1). Classification (NCBI taxonomy): domain Eukaryota; kingdom Metazoa; phylum Chordata; class Mammalia; order Carnivora; family Ursidae; genus Ursus; species Ursus maritimus. The sequence continues at coordinate 34,126,094 of NW_024426885.1, read as the reverse complement.
ACCTCCTCACCTATATACACTTATAATTCACCTATTCACCTATAATTCTTCCTACTGCTACAAGGTAGAAACTAAATTTCCTTTGTTTCACAAAGTTCTCTTCAATACACCAGCCCCTAACAAATGCCTCTAAACTTCTAAATCACTTTGTATTTCCATGCCATCCATTTGGTACTTCATCATATGCTGCGTTATGTAATATTTCATATGCAAGTACCTTGTTTTATTTTTTTAACGATTTATTTATCTTTTAGAGTGCATGAGCCCATGAGCAGGGGGAGGGGCAGAGGGAGAGAGAATCTTCAAGCAGACACCCCACTGAGCGTGGAGCCTGATGTGGGGCTCGATTCCACAAACCTGAGATCATGACCTGAGCTGAAATCAAGAGCTGGACGCCTAATCGACTGAGTCACGCAGTCGATTTATTTTATTTATTTATTTTATTTTTTTAATATAACCTGTTTTATTTTTTTAATATAACCATTGTTAGGGAGTTTGCATGTTCTTAAACAGTAGTTTAATTTGCTACTGGAGTACCCAGGCATGTCATAAGTCCTCTGTAAACATCTGCAGAATGAATTAATGAAGAACTTTCTGTGGCCTGAAATGTGTCAGCCTGCAGTTATCAACAAATTTACCAAAAGACAATTCTCTTTGGAGGGCACCTGTTTATTTTACACTATTTCTCCATGGAATACCTCCAGGGACCCTTTTGGCAGACAGTTCAAAACAAGTGTGATGGAAGAACATTAAAGTAAGATACTATTTTAAATTTCCTGACATATTTAGAGAAGTTCTGTACTCAGGGATTTCTAAATCCATTACAGAATTATTAATATATTTCATAACTCTCTAGGATTCCATAACTCTCTTGGCCGACTATCTTTTACCACAAACCTTTAACCCTATGTAAAATGTAGTACATTTCAACTTTTTCCCCCTTCGGTGAGACTAAGATCTAAGTAATTAAGACTTTTTTCCTTTCAAAATCGGAAAGTAAATTATAATTCCAATTATCTGAGTCTTTTTTTTTTTCATTTTTATTTATTTGAGAGAGAGTACGTGCACAGGGGGAAGGGGGAGAGGGAGAGAGAGTCACAAGCCGACTCCATGCTGAGCGCAGAGCCTGATGCCGGATTTGATCTCAAGACCCTGAGATCACGACCTGAGCCAGAACCAAGAGTTGAATCCTTAACCGACTGGGCCATCCAGGCACCCTGAGTCTTATTTTTATTATTTTTTTTAAAGATTTTTATTTATTTATTTGACAGGGCAAGAAAGCACAAGCAGGGGGCACAGCAGACGGAGAAACGGGCTCCCTGAGCAGGGAGCCCAATGCGGGGGAGGGGGGGCTCAATCCCAGGACCCTGGGATCATGACCTGAGCCGAAGGCAGTAGCTTAACGAACTGAGCCACCCAGGTCCCCCTGAGTCTTATTTTTAAATGCAAGAGCTGAGGACAACAAAATCAACAGAAAATATTAAAATTCAGGGGCGCCTGGGTGGCACAGCGGTTGGGCGTCTGCCTTCGGCTCAGGGCATGATCCCAGCGTTATGGGATCGAGCCCCGCATCAGGCTCCTCTGCTATGAGCCTGCTTCTTCCTCTCCCACTCCCCCTGCTTGTGTTCCCTCTCTCGCTGGCTGTCTCTATCTCTGTCAAATAAATAAATAAAATCTTTAAAAATATATATATATTAAAATTCAGGCTATATGTGTCACCCATTTCAAATGCAAGGAATTAATTTATTTCATGAGTTTTATCAATCATGATTTTTGCCCATACTAATTAAAAATATTTAAAAATTAAAGTTTGATAATAAAGAATTATGAGTTATCTGTTTCTCTTTGGATGTCGTTATGAACATTTTATATGGAGCTAATTGCTTTTTTAACAGCTTTATTGAGATATAATTTACATACCATAAAATTCACTCATACTAACTGTACAATTCAATTTTTTCAGTATATTTAAAGAGCTGTGCCACCACTAGAATCTAATTTTATTTTATATTATTTTTTAAATTGAGATATAATGCACATTGTATAACTATTACCACTCTAATTCTGGAACATTTTCTTCACCCCAAAAAGAAACCTTGTACTCATTAGCAATCTCTCCCCTTTTCTCTCTTACCCCTCCAGCCCTAGGCAATCACTAATCTACTTTCTGTTTCTATGAATTTTTCTCTTAACATTTAATATAAATGGAATCATACAATAAATAAGTGGTTTTGTGACTGGCTCCTCTTACTTAGCATGTTTTCAAGACTTACCCATGTTGCTGCATTTTTCAGAACGTCATTCCCTGTTATCACCTAATAATATTCTATTGTGTAGGCTACCACATCTGATTTATCCTTTCATTAATTGATGGATATTTGGGTTGTTTACACTTTTTTGACTGTTAGGAATAATGCTGCTATGAACATTTGTATACAAGCTTTGTCTAGACACACGTTTTTATTTTTCTTGGGTAAACAACAAGGAGTGCAATTACTAGGTCAGGTGCTAATCACTCTTACAATGAATAACATACATTTTTTTTTCTATTCAAAGGATTTTTGACACAGTCCAGAAACAGACTTTTCATGAAAATCTAATATAAAATCCTTTTTTTTTTTTTTAAAGAAAATAAGGTTAATCTGCACACAGCTTCTCTATCAACAGAACTGTTATCATATTACTTTTCAATTTGGGGTTCAAGTGGAAATTATAAAATGCGGTGAGAACTCCTTTTAGTGTAAATCATAAAACTAGACCGAGTTTGCACTAGCCTACTTAATCGATATGCTAGGATCAAATTCTATTTTTTGAGCAGGATGTATATATCCATCTCCTTGCCTTGCACAAGTGCTTAAGAGATAAATACACAGTAAGGGAAGGCTTACCCAGTAGGAGGAGCGATAAATAGGAATTTAAAATATCAAACACCCTGAGTAAACTAAATTCTTATTTCCCTCCACTAGCGGGGGCCTGTTTTACATTTCATGAGAAAAAGGTGAATCGTTAATTATAATTAGTCATGTAAATTCCCAAAGCCTTTCATAAAAGCATCTTTCAGAAATTGGAGTCCAAATAAACTTCTGTTCACATATTTTCTTTTCTTTTTTTTTCTGGCAATGTACACTCTAGTTCAAATATACTCAGGAAGCAAACTTTAAACAGAGAATTAAGAGCTGATTGTAAAATTCCACATTAAAAAAAGAGCATAAAGACACATTTTAATTTTAATTTTAAAGAAGAATCAAACATCTTGCAGCAGAAATGCGGCATAATCTAGGGAAACTACCAGACGTCCTACCAATCACAGCACTGGAGAACGCCACAGGTCGTCCAAAAGACGCATTCGTTTTAGCCAACAGCTCTTGCCTCCCGCCAAAGCTGTCCCTAGAGCGTCAAAGAATAATCCAACGAGTGACTGATGATTTTTCCCTTTTGATTCCCCTCCGCCCCCCTCCTCCACACACATCCACCTGCTTGGAGGTGTCAACGCGACTGGAAATGGTTAACAGTGACCAGCAGCAGAGAAAGAAACAAACACCCCTGACAACCCACAGCTGAGTAAGCAAGAGCTGTTTATTCACGAACATGTTCCATTTGGAGACTGTCGGCGAGCCCTTGAAAGACCAGGCACATTTTAGAAGGCTCCTAGAGAGGGAGAGAATAATCTTTTCTCCCCCGCCACTCCCCCAAAACACACACTGAGAAGCTCCGGTGGGAACCATCTGGTCAAGGCAGCCCCCCCTCCCCCGACCCCTTAGGAATAACCTCCCGCACCAGTGCATCCGACCCCTTGCGCGGGTTGTGTAACTCCCCAAAATGAGCTCAGACGCGCCAGAGGCTGGCCCCAGCCCGAGGGCTTCTGCAGGCGCTTCTGCCACCCCCCACCCCCGCCACGGCCCGCCCCGACGCCACGACCCGGGCTGGGGACCCTGACGAGAAATGGCCCTTCAGCCCCCTTCCCTCACCTGGCTCGGTCCCACCTGAGGGCAAGAGCTGAGAAAAGAAACAGGCAGGAAGGGCTGACCTTGTTGCTACTGACAGTGGAGCGGCACATCCTGCTGCTTCCTGGAAAGCGGCCCGAAGGACATTTTTCCCCCTGGAGGAAGGAAACGGGAGGGCGCCGGCCGGGCGGCGGCGGGCGCGGCGGCGGTGGTCAGGGCGGGCTGTGCAGCCTCTAGCGGGGACGGTCCGAGGACTACATCTCCCAGGCTGCTCTGGGCCGCCTTGCGTCGTGACCCCGGCGCGCACGGAGGCGGTGACTCTTACCTCACAGAGGTAGCTCCTCCGCCGGCAGCAACTCGGCTCCCGCGGTCCATGGACCGGAACCCCGGGCCGACGGGCAGGAACCCGGGCCGCTATCGCCGCCTCCCCACCCCAGACTCCTCCTCCTCGCTCTCCACCGCCTCCTCCGGACGCCCGCAGGACGCGCACCGCCGCCTCCGGGCTCGCGGAGCCAACTCAGGAGGCTGGGCGGCGGGTTCGCGGCTACCGCCGGACTGAGGCCTACTCCGCCGCCTCTCAGTGCTATTGTCCCTGGGCCCGGCCCTGACCAGGTCCACTGGGGAGGGCCGAGTGCGCCGGCTTCACGGAAGATGCCGGACCAAGCACTACAGCAGATGCTGGACAGGTACGGTCAGCTTTGGGGGGAGAAGGCGAGCCGCGGATCCTCGCTCTGACTCTGGCCCTGCCCGCGCCGGGCCTCGAGGCTCTCCGTAAGCGGAGCCCGGCGTGCCGGGAGGAGTTCCACGGCCGGGGGGCCGTGTGAGGGGCAGAAAGTTTGGAGTCCGTGCTGGGGGAGGACAGAGCGGATGGCTCGGGTGCTTAGACTTAAAGCGAAACTTAGGGAGTGGCGTCTAGCTTTGTTGCAACGCCCTTTTGAAGTGAGAGGGGCTTGGGTTAATCCACAGAATTAGTTTCTTTTTCGGTTTCTTACACTCCTCCCCTCCCCCCAAAACTATGTTGTAACGTGTTTGTCGCGATGTCACTGGCAAGAACAACCAGACTATCTTTCAGGGGAGTGATCCCCTACAGTTTTAAGACTCTTTCCAAAAACCAAGGGTAAGCATTCTTTTGGAAAGC